>NC_041385.1:344577044-344647401 GCF_002162155.2 Triticum dicoccoides
CTATTGATCAGGAGGGGTGTGGCGTACCTCAAAACGGATGAAACGGACCACCTACGGTCGAAAAGGGGGTCCTGTTCATCGGGAGGGGTGTGGCGTACCGCAAAACGGAGGAAACGGACCTCCTACGGTCGAAACGGGGGTCCTGTTCATCGGGAGGGGTGTGGCGTACCGCAAAACGGGACTCCACAGGATATTGTTCATCTCCATCGCCGACCTCCTCCAGCCTCCACGGGCTACCGTCGACCTCCTCCAGCCTGCACGGGCTCCTGTTCATCCAGCCTCCACCGCGTGCTACTCCACCGGCTACAGTTCAACCACCCCTCCACCGTCTACTGTTCATCCAGTCCTCCACCGTCTACTGTTCATCCAGCCCTCCACACCACGGGTTCCTGTTCAACCACCCCTCCACGGCCACCCCTCCACCGTCTATTGTTCATCTAGCCCTCCATACCACGGGGTCCTGTTCATCCAGAGGCAACGCCACTGCTCACTGTTCATCCAAACCCCCCCGCAACGCTCACTGTTCATCCAATTCATCGGCTTCAGTTAGCAGCAGTAGCGAAGGAATCGCTCCATCGGGTTCAGTTAATAGCCATCGATCGATCGCTCGGATTCAGTAACGTGTAGCCTGTAGTGCAATCGCTCGGGTTTAGTTAGAGCCCAACGCCTCGCCCGGGTTCAGTTAGAGCCAACGCCTCGCACGTGTACGAGAGAAACGCGCATCGCTCGGCCCCCGACCTCCCACCGTAACCGGCAACTCCCGAAATTTTCCTCCCCCTCGCTTCTACCACGGGTTTTTCCATCATGGACGGCCCAAAGAATGTCATGCAGCTGCGTCTCCGGACCGCCGAGGATGAAAAGCCCATTTTCTGTCATGATTTTTTGTCATAGAAGTAGGAGCCCACCACATCTATGTTGATACCGGGTTTTGTCACAATTATCGTCATAGAAGTGTCATATGTATGACAGAAAAAAAATTCGTTCGGCCCAAAATGTCACGGATGTGTCTCTTTTTTAGTGTTGGTCGCCGTGAATTGTGCTCGGGGTGGAGAAGCCTTGGCCTTCATGATTTCTTGTTCCGCCTTGAGAGATCCAATGTAGTAGTCATCGAGGGACTTGTAGTTCTCGAGGAAGATAGTCTTGGAGATGTCGTTGTTCCATCATGAAGTGGAACTTCATCGAAATGGGGTCGTCCACGCCGGCTCGTCGTAAGGCAATCTTCATCTCCTTGAAGTACTTGTCTATGGACTTGGATCCTTGGATGGTGTTCTCCAATTGGCATCAAACTTGTTCTGTGTAGATTGGAGGCACAAACTTGAAGTGCCTCCTTATAACGCACAAAAAAATGAATACTCCCCCTGCTAGTTGGGACCCACCTTGGTGGGAGGCTGACTTGTGGGCCTACTAAGTTGACGGGGATGATGGGCTTTGTCAACTTAGTCAATATGAACGATTCTAGCTCAAGTGACCGTACGATGTCCATCCAACGACCGTAGTGCTTCTTCAACCTCTGGTCTTCTTGCTCCAGCCGCCCAAACCACCGCCGGTCGTGCCTCATGCTCCTGCCTCCCGTGGCCGCCTGTGCTGCTGTGGAGGACTCACCGCCCCCTACTATTCCCACCGCTGGCCAGGCCCTACAGCGACGGCAGCCTCACACCGCAGCCGAACCAGTGAACCCTCGTACTCCTCTCCGCGCGGGCTTCCACTACCGCGTCTTCCCCGACTCCTCGTCATCCCCTTCCTAGGCCTCGCCGTCGTCCACCGCCGTGGTGCTCTCCATGCGGCGTGGTCAACATGGTCAAGGAACGACTTCCATCGGAAGAGTACTGTACGTGGAGAGGCTGACAGCTGGGTCCACGGCCACAGCCCAGTTTTTTTGTGATTTGCCAAGTAAGTCGCTTTGTTAGGCCTGTTGGGCTGCAAATCTTTCAAGACAAGGAGAGCTTTCATTCGGCTGGCCGAGAAAATGGCCCATCAGTAATGAGAAATGGGTTGTACATTTTTAAAACACATCAAACCAGCAATTAGTTTTAAATATCTTTTTTTTCATTTCGAGATTTTAAATTACATTAATTTTTATGCGTGGAGAATTTGTTGAATTTTATATTGATATACATTTATTTTTAAAATCAGTTTGAATGTGAGTCGAAATTTCAGGATTAAAAACAGTTCGGACCGCACCGAAATATGCAAAATTTTGTATAATTTTTTAACCGTGGCCACAGTATGGGCTGCAATGCTAACAAAAAGAATATGGGCTCCAAGAAAACCTTAAGAATTAGCAAATGGGTTGTAAATTATTAGAAATAATGGCAGATGGGTTGTATGCTGTTTTCCATAGATTTGAGGCTTTCCTAAAAAAATGGTTGACGCACAAGCAGTGACTGTTGGATTGCCATCCAACAGCCGTCGTGCTTCTTCAATCTCTGCTCTTCCTGCTCCACCCGCTCAAACAAGTGCCGGCGGGACAGCCTGCTCCCTCCTCCCCGCGGCCGGTTCTGCTACCGCGCAGGCCTCACCGCCCCACTATACTCCCGTCGCTGGCCTAGCCATCCCTCTACACACCCACACCTGCTGTTATTCTCCGGCGACGGTAGACGAACGAGTAAACCCTCGTACAGTCGTACTCCCCTCTGCGTGGGAAATAACTGCCGAGTCTTCCCTGCCTCCGTGTCGTTCCTTTCCTAGGCCTCGCCGTCGTCCACCGCCCTGGTGCTCTCGGTGCGGCCTGGTCAACGTGGTCAACGACCGACATGCATCTGAAGTGGACTATACGTGGAGAGGCCGACAGCTGGGTCCACGGCCGCATGCAAGGAAATGCCTCCTTATTACGCGCAAAATAATGATTCCTCCACCTAACATCAGGGACCCACCGAAAGGGCCTCTGTATTTCTTGAAAAAACATTACCGCCGCTGACAGCTCGGACCCACCAGCTATATCTTTGCACGCAAGGAAGTGCCTCCTTTTTACGCACAAAAAAACGAATACTCCGCATGTTAGCTGGGACCCAGTATAGTGGCAGGCTGACTTGTGGGCCTACTAAGTTGACGGGGACAGAGGGCTTCGTCAACTTAGTCAATAATATGCATGATTCTAGCTCCAGTGACCATACGATGTCCATCCAATGGCCATAGTGCTTCTTCAACCTCTGGTCTTCTTGCTCCAGCCGCCCAAACCAGCGCCGGTCGTGCCTCGTGCTCCTGCCTCCCGTGGCCGGCTGCGATGCGGTGTAGGCCTCACCGCCCCCTACTACTCCCACCGCTAGCCAGGCCATCCCTCTACTCACCCACACCCCCTGTTATTCTGCGGCGACGGCAGCCTCACCCTCGTACTCCTCTTCGCGTGGGCATCCACTGCTGCGTCTTCCCCGCCTCCGCGTCGTCCCCTTCCCAGGCCTCGCCGTCGTCCACCGCCGTGGTGCTCTCGGCGCGGCGTGGTCAATGTGGTCAACGACTGACTTCCATCGGAAGAGTACTGTGCGTGGAGAGGCTGACAGCTGGGTCCACGACGGCCGCAAGGAAGTGCCTCCTTATTACGCGTAAAGTAATTATTCCTCCACCTGACAGCAGGGACCCACCGGACGGGCCACCAGTATTTCACGAAAAAAATGTTCCCCCCTGACTGCTGGGACCCACCAGCTACATCTTCTCACACAAGGAAGTGCGTCCGGGCAAAAAAAAACAAAACGATTCGCCCCCTGACTGCTGGGACCCACCAGCTACATCTTCACAGGCAAGGAAGTGCCTGACAGTCGGGACCCACCTGGTCGAAGCGTACGTAGCATTGTCATTATGGTCGTGAAAGTGTATGTACATACTTGTCAATGTAGAGGCACACATGTGTCATAGTAGAGGCGCGCATGTGTCGATGTAGAGGCGCGCACGTAGCATGTACACGTACGTACAACGGCGAGGGTGCAAGAAAGAAAATACGGCCACGTACGTACATATGGGCATGGTCTCGAACGCCTACTCGCGCATACGTACATGGCTGGGTCGGAATGGAGAAACAGCGTCGTCGTCGTGTTCATGGGGAGCCACCCGGCTGGGTCGGAACGGAATGCATGGTCGTGTTCATCGGGAGGGCTTGGACAGAACAGGCGATGGAAATGAGGCCTGGCGTACCGCACAACAGAGGAAACAGACCTCCTACGTTCGGAACGGGGTCCTGTTGATCGGGAGGGGTGTGGCGTGCCACAAAACGGAGGAAACTGACCTCCTAGGGTCGAAACAGGGGTCATGTTGATCGGGAAGGGTGTGGCATACCGCAAAACGGACGAAACGGACCTCCTACGGTCGAAACGGGGGTCCTATTGATCAGGAGGGGTGTGGCGTACCGCAAAACGGATGAAACGGACCTCCTACGGTCGAAAAGGGGGTCCTGTTCATCGGGAGGGGTGTGGCGTACCGCAAAACGGAGGAAACGGACCTCCTACGGTCGAAACGGGGGTCCTGTTCATCGGGAGGGGTGTGGCGTACCGCAAAACGGGACTCCACAGGATATTGTTCATCTCCATCGCCGACCTCCTCCAGCCTCCACGGGCTACCGTCGACCTCCTCCAGCCTGCACGGGCTCCTGTTCATCCAGCCTCCACCGCGTGCTACTCCACCGGCTACAGTTCAACCACCCCTCCACCGTCTACTGTTCATCCAGTCCTCCATCGTCTACTGTTCATCCAGCCCTCCACACCACGGGTTCCTGTTCAACCACCCCTCCACGGCCACCCCTCCACCGTCTATTGTTCATCCAGCCCTCCATACCACGGGGTCCTGTTCATCCAGAGGCAACGCCACTGCTCACTGTTCATCCAAACCCCCCCGCAACGCTCACTGTTCATCCAATTCATCGGCTTCAGTTAGCAGCAGTAGCGAAGGAATCGCTCCATCGGGTTCAGTTAATAGCCATCGATCGATCGCTCGGATTCAGTAACGTGTAGCCTGTAGTGCAATCGCTCGGGTTTAGTTAGAGCCCAACGCCTCGCCCGGGTTCAGTTAGAGCCAACGCCTCGCACGTGTACGAGAGAAACGCGCATCGCTCGGCCCCCGACCTCCCACCGTAACCGGCAACTCCCGAAATTTTCCTCCCCCTCGCTTCTACCACGGGTTTTTCCATCATGGACGGCCCAAAGAATGTCATGCAGCTGCGTCTCCGGACCGCCGGGGATGAAAAGCCCATTTTCTATCATGATTTTTTGTCATAGAAGTAGGAGCCCACCACATCTATGTTGATACCGGGTTTTGTCACAATTATCGTCATAGAAGTGTCATATGTATGACAGAAAAAAAATTCGTTCGGCCCAAAATGTCACGGATGTGTCTTTTTTTTAGTGTTGGTCGCCGTGAATTGTGCTCGGGGTGGAGAAGCCTTGGCCTTCATGATTTCTTGTTCCGCCTTGAGAGATCCAATGTAGTAGTCATTGAGGGACTTGTAGTTCTCGAGGAAGATAGTCTTGGAGATGTCGTTGTTCCATCATGAAGTGGAACTTCATCGAAATGGGGTCGTCCACGCCGGCTCGTCGTAAGGCAATCTTCATCTCCTTGAAGTACTTGTCTATGGACTTGGATCCTTGGATGGTGTTCTCCAATTGGCGTCCAACTTGTTCTGTGTAGATTGGAGGCACGAACTCTCACTGCAAAGCTCTCTCCGTCTTGGGCCAACTCATCTCGTAGGTCTACGAAGGTGTGTGAAGCCACCATGTCGAGCATAGTCATGGAAGTTTCTTGTGGTGCACCTCACTTGATCTTCGGAAGGGACTTGATGTAGCTTGAGGTAGTCGTCCATCAAACGCTCCCACTTGAGGTACTCCTCGGGTTCTCGAGTCCCATAGAAAGGAATTGCATGGTAGATGTCGAGGTCGTAGTAGCTCGTGGAAGTCGCAAACTTGAGCTTGGGGAGCTTCTCTTGAGGTACTTGTGGGCGAAGATGTCGTATGTTCATAGGCGAAGATGCCTTGAAGTCGCTTGGCGAAGATGCCAAGGGAGATGGTGAAGTCGTTGAGCGGTTGTTGGTGTTGAGCTCTTGAACTTCATGTTCTTGTTGGTGATGTAGTCGATGCCGATGTGATCTTTCCGGAGATGGTATCTCGGAAGCATGTGCTCTTGAACGTCTTCTTGAAGATGAGGAAGATCGCTTGTAGGACTTGAGGAGGGCTATTATTTCCTCCATTTGAGCATGCATCTTGGCGTCGAAGTTGTTCGTGGCATCGAACTCGTCATTGTTATATACCAAAGGTGAAATGCCTTGCCTATCCATCACAAGACTCGAGTAGAGGTGAGTAGGAAATGAGATAAACAATACCAAGTTACCTTTTCCCAAAGATGAGGATGTATCCTGTTTCACTCAATGTGGATGAAAAAATAGTGGAATTGGTACCGGACTTATTCACTCATACCTATGACGTAAAACTTATGGTAGAGCTCGGTGAGGATAGTGGCACAGAAATTTAATGCAAAATGTTAGCAAGAGTCAATAATGTTGAAAATGATTCAGAAATTCGCAAGTGAAACAAGTAGACCAATAGCAAAGAATGGCACACAGAAACGCACACACGGATAGATAGATGGGATCATGCAACCAAGGAATGAGCACAAAATGTGGAATCCACGGAAAACGCTTGTGTTGCACAACTCAAGAGAGACGCCAGCACGATTGCTCAATAGGCGGATAGGACACTTGTGCACAACCTATAAGATGCAAAATGGATAAACTTTCTATCCCAAGTATGCTATGTATGTATGGTTCCCGGTGTTTCTCTCAAGATGATCCAAGATGATCGGATATGACAATCTTATGTGCAAAGTGGTATGATGCTATGGCACTTTCTTACAAGCTTCTTTGCTCTCTTTCTTTTGCTTAAAAGTTTTATTTCTTTTTTTTGTACGGCCACTTTTGCACAATGTACAAACCAAGATAGCAATTGTGTATATGCGGGAACAAAATTGTGACACAAGATATGATACCAATATATGCACTACGATGATATGGTATGTATGCTATGGGAAGTATGATCACTAATGTGCATAAGTCACATTGCCGGCAATACTCAAATGGCTAGTCTCGATAGGCAAGTGATGCAAAATGGGCTAGAGGTTATCAATGCAATTGCAAGGGAAATGTACAATGTTGTCGTCGAGGTTACCGTCCTTGGTGATGATGAGAGGTGGTGTTGCCGATGTCCACCCGTTCCTAGTTAGCCGAAACACCCTAGGAAACGAAAAAAAACCACAAACTCAAAATCTCCAAAGGCAAATGTCAAATGGTGGTAGCGGAAAGCGGTGGTGGTTTGCACTTGGCAATGCGGAAGTGGAATGATGGGCTATATACATGTCGGAGTTGAAGTTTCCGTCCCTAAGTAGCCGAAACACCTTCGGAGACACAAGCTACAGCTCAAACAAGCTCAAACAAAGATTGGGTTATGTTGGGTTGTCGGAAGTGTATGGCGGGCAAGGTTATGCGGAAGTGATGGTGGTGGTTGATGAAGAAGCAACCGTCCGTAAGTAGCCAAAACACCTTAGGAGACTCGAATCACTACTCAAGCAGCCACTAATGCTATGGCAAGCAAAATGGGTTAGGTGGCGGAAGTTGGTGGTGGTGTAGTGGATGATGTGGTGGAAGCCCTAGGCAAAGATGCTAAAATTCTAAAAAATTTGTGGAGTCAAATGACGCGGGTAGTATTTTTGTGTGATGGGGGATGTCAATATCTTCAAAACGAGCTAAAGAACGTCAAAATCGGAGTTCGGATGAATTAGTTATGGTCAAAACAAGAATGAGACGAAGTGAATATCTACAAGTAGCGGACGTCCGGAAATGGACGGATGTCCGGTCACCGGACGTTCGGTCGGGTCAGAAATCCGCAAAATTTGTTCTGTTGGGTGGCACCGGTCGTCCGGTAGGTGGGGGGCGTCCGGTGGTTCCAGGGGCTCCGGACGTCCACTAAAGTGGCGGTCGTCCAGTGGGTCGGGGTCAACGCGAGATGCGAGTTCCGGGATGCAATTTTGTGCGGAAGTTGGGGATTTTGGGGTCAAAATTGATAAGATTTTGTGGATAAATGATTGGGAAAGTTGGGAGATGCTAGATCCACTTGAAACCAAGCAAATCCACGGATCAAAATCAACAAAACATCATCAAATGAACAAATCACAAAAAAAATCGGGGCTATTTTTGGTGGGGATTTCCGAAATTAAGGAAGAACACAACAAAATCAAGCTAGAAAACATGGGGTAGGGGCTCCAAAATTGTGATCAACGTGGCTCATGATACCAAGATGATGTAGGGTAGAACCCTAGAGGCTGATCGTTCACGATTGGAGCGGATCCGTACGAAGAACACGGGGAAGAACCGGGAGAAATCACAGGGGGAATAACTCAAGAACAAGTCCAATCACACATCCGCTAGACAATCAAACACACAAGATCCACAAGGGTACCTGAACAACAAAAGGAAAGATACAAGGTAGAGTTCATCTCCAAGAGGAGGT
This sequence comes from Triticum dicoccoides, assembly GCF_002162155.2. Classification (NCBI taxonomy): domain Eukaryota; kingdom Viridiplantae; phylum Streptophyta; class Magnoliopsida; order Poales; family Poaceae; genus Triticum; species Triticum dicoccoides. Next base: position 344,585,522 of record NC_041385.1, read on the forward strand.
CTTGACGGTATCCTAGACAGATCTTCCCACGAGGGGGTCTTGATGATATCCCATAGGATCTTCTCACATGGAGGTCTTGAACTCCATGGGAGTGGTCTCTCTCTCTCAAGAGGAGGAGGTAGGAGCAAAGCTCACCTAAGAATGAGCTATCATATTTGCTAACCTTAGAAAGGATGAGGGGGAGGTCTATTTATAGTCGAAGCCTCGAAGGGGTAAGTGGGAAGGGATCCAAGGCCAAAGGCCCCCGACTGCGCATAGGCAGGTACCGGTCGTCTGATGGGTAGCGGTCGTCCGGTGTCTCTGGAGCGACCGGTCGTCCGCTGGTCGTCGGACGTCCGCTGGAACCATTCTGAGGGACTCTGGTCGTCCGGTATATTCGGACTTCCGTCAATATTACCGGTCGTCCAGTGGGGGCCGGACGTCCGCTCGCTGGGAGGTGTTGTAGCTGGCGTTGGCTCGGCCTTCTTGCTGGTGCGGCTTCCAGGCATCGGACGTCCGGTCCCGACCGGTCGTCTGGTGGCTGTAGCATGTAGCAGCTCCGTTTCTTCTGTCTTCTCTTCCATGCTTCCCTCGCGGATGGTGTAGTTGTTCCTTGGCGCTTGCACTCCTCCTTGTCGTCCGTGAAGCTCCGGCGATACCTATGCATGCACATGGGTGGAGTGTCAAGTAGTATACCATCCTCGAAGGGGTCAAGTGAACACGTGTAAAGGAGAAGATTCACCTTTATGTATGAGAAGTAGAGGTCGCACGTGTCACTTGCCAAACGGACTCTTGACATGGTGATGCCCGTAGGATGCTTCTCATCACTCCTCCTGTTGCCGCTCTCCTCCTGCGAACCCGGGAAGGTCAGCACTGAAGATACACACTCCAACACCCGCCAGCGGGAAATGAGTAATGGACTCACGCTGGGGGATGGAGCAGGGGCTGCATTGAGGGCTGGTGTCCGGGCTGATCACGATCGTCCCCGACGCACGTGAAGTGCTTGCCGGTGGCTTGTCGACCGTCGAACGCTTGGCTCTCTTCGCCACCCTCTGGGCCAATGTCTCCGTATCACTGCGAAGACAAGATCAAGTCAAGATAAGATAACCTAGTTGGAGGATCAGGGAGTGAATAAGGAGGCAAGACGCATACCTATCTTCCCCTTCTGGCCTCGTCTTCCTCATTGGGCTAAAGGACCCAAGGTCAAAACCGGCCGCCGGGGCTGTGTACGCAAAGGGAGGAGGAGGAGATGGAGTCCTGGCCCGCTTGGCCGAGGAGGAGGTGGCGACCGCAACTTTCTTCGCTGCCACGGCTTCCTTCGCTGCTCCCGCGGCCGCGCGCCTCGCCCGGCGCACGGGTTGCGCCTGGACCTCTTGCCGCTGCGCGAGCTTGCCGGGCTGGACTGGCTCGCCGAAGTCGGCCTGCCGCAGGACACGTTTCTTCTTTGGGGCTGAAGGGTCGTCCACATCAGCCACCTCCTCGTCCGACTCCTCGGCCGCCTCTTCAGCAAGGGGAACCCCGGCGCTGGTGCCGCTGTGCTCCCCGGTAGAACCCGTCCACTCAGCAAACTTTTTCTCCTCTTTGACCTCATCGTCCTCGTCCTCCACGGTGCCAAGGCTGCCGGCCTCCTCGACAAGTGCTGCTTCCTCCGGCCTGTCAGCAATGTATGCCACCTCTTCTTCAGTGGTGGGGCAGATGAGCAGCGTCTCATTATAGACGTACTTCTCTGACAAGTTGTCAAAGAATCTCTGCACGAGGTCCGCTTTTGGCTAGTCCCAGGTCGGTTCAAGGCCATGCGCATTCAACACCAGCATCATGGCGATTGTTAGCCTTGCCTGTCTTGGCGGCCTTGCCGGTCTCGTCAACCTTGAGCTGGAAAATCTTCTGGGAGAGGGACGCATGCTGCATTACCGTGAAGTTATAATTCAGGTCGGGGCAAAGCCTCATGATGTCTGCCGCATTCTTGAAGTCCCAGGCCGGCCTCCCCTTATTGTGCAGAGGAGCAGTACGGCGGCGGATGAATTCGGCCCCAATCATCTCGAGCCTAAGGCCAACTGAGGTGAGGTGGTGGATCCTGGTGGTGGCCATTGTGAGCTTCCTGTCGTCGACATCAAGCTCCACCAGTCATTGCCGCAGACCAGCGGCTTCTGACGGACCTGGCAGAACTCTTGCGGATCCTTCTCCTCGGTCCAGCACCACCGGCCCCGCCATTCTTCCCACTTATCCTTCTAGGAACCCTCCGGGTATGTCCCCTTGCTCAAAGCCCTTGGAATCCAAGTAACACAACTAGAGATGGCACCCCCAGGCTGGCTGCAAGGGACGAAGTAGTGGCGGAAGAGCGTCGTGTTGGGGTGTACCCCGGCGAAGCCCTCGAAAAGGTGGGCGAAGAAGGCCATGCACGCCACGACATTCGACGTAAAATCCGAAAGGTGGAAGCCATAGGTGTGCGTGATGTCATTGAAGAAATCTAAGAAAGGGGGGCAGAGCCCGCAGAAGAAGTAATCGACAAAGAAAGGATATTTATCTGGACCAGGCTTGTTGAAGGGAGCGGGGATGTTGTGCGTGGCAAGATGCCTCGACGTCTCTCTCCCCAACAGGCACTTGAATCGGTCCCTGAGCGTGAGCGTCTCGATCATCAAGAAAAGAGGGCACGCTTCTTCCATAGCTTCACCAGCTCAATCTCCGGCACCTCCTTCCCCTCGGCGGCCTTGGCCACTCCCTTGTCCTTGCTTACCTTGGGCGCCATGGTGGCTGAGAGGGAGGCGAGGGATCAAGAGCAATGGCAGCGCGGCGACGGCGAGCGAAGGCGAGAGCTCTGGGTTGCGCTCGAGGAAGAAGAGGGGAACGGCGGTTCCTAGATTGGGAAAGGCGGGAAGGGTAAATGAGCAGCGCCCCTGCAGATTCCTCTTTTTATGGGGAAGGCGCGGGCTGCCTCTTTACTATTCACTATGAGGTGTCACAGGCAAGCTGCGACACCCACGCCATGCACGACCCCCACGTGGCGCACTCAATGCATATCGTGGGGAAGCGCAACTGACGAAAAGTTTACAGCGGTTAATCTCTGCCACGCATGCCCGCGCACTGCTTTGGGCCTGGCCCAACTATGCTTTGCGCTTATGTGTAGCCTAGGCCCGAGGGCTCCTGTCAGTGTACAAAAGTATGGGCTTTTTTGTACCCCTTACTTGTGCACGGGCAGTCGTAGCCATGCCTGCGGCAAGGCTTGGCAGGGTAGTAGAAGGCGAGATACAAGACTACCAAGACGACATTCGAGCTAGTAACCAAAGAGCATAAGACTAGCAGGGCAGTAAAAGCATTGGCATGGTATAGCCTATGCGATGATATTGGATCTTGGAATTGGAATTGGTTGAAATTGGAATTTCATCAAAAAAATTATCCTATGCATCTGGTTCATTGTGATCGGTATTATATATATAATTCTTGGCCTCGTGAAGGAGAAAGTATCGCTCTAGATTGGGGGAGGCTTAAGTCAGTGTAATATTCATGCCCCAATCATGAGCTCTCAAGAGAAATTATTATACATAATTTTTATGCTCAGCTTTCCCATAATGACCGATCCATGCTCGATACTTCTTCTACTGGTTCCTTTATGAAGAAGACTACTGAATTATGATGGGATATTTTAGAAAGAATTAAATGCAACTCTGAAGATTGGGAATTCGATGATGGTAAAGAGTCAGGTATTAAGCTTAAGTTTGATTGTGTTAAATCTTTTATGAATATCGATGATTTTCAAAAATTTAGCACTAAATATGGACTAGACTCTGAGATAGTAGCCTCCTTTTGTGAATATTATGTTACTCATGTTGATCTCCCTAAAGAGAAGTGGTTTAAATATCATCCCCCTATTAAAGAAGAAATTAAATAACCGGTAGTTGCTAAAGAAGAAACTATCATTTACAATGTTGATCCCAGTTGTTCCTACTGCTTACGTCGAGAAACCACCTTTCCCTGTTAGGATGAAGGAACATGCTAAGGTTTCAACGATGGTCAATATAAGTTATATTAGAACACCTAAACCAGCTGAACAAATCAAGGTAGAACCTAGTGTTGCTATGGTTAAGGATCTCCTGGTTGAAAACATAGATGGGCATGTTATTTACTTCTGTGATGAAGCTACTAGAATTGCCAAACCGATGAAAAAGATAAACATAGACCTGTTGTTGGCATGCCTGTTATCTCAGATAAGATAGGAGATCACTATTATCCTTGTATATGTGACATAGGCGCTAGCATGAGCGCTATTCCTTTTACTTTATATCAAGAAATTATGATGACATAGCACCCACTGAGATAGAAGACATAGATGTTACTATTAAACTTGCTAATAGAGACACCATCACACCACTTGGGATTGTTAGAGATGTTGAAGTCTTGTGTGGGAAAATAAAATACCCTACTGATTTTCTTGCTCTTGGTTCCCCACATGATGACTTTTGTCCCGTTATCTTTGGTAGACCTTTCTTGAACATCGTTAATGCTAAAATAGATTGTGAGAAACAAACTATGGGTGTTAGTTTTGGTGATGAGTGTCATGAGTTTAATTTTTCCAAGTTTAGTAGAAAGCCGCCATAAGAAAGAATTGCCTAGTAAGTTTGTAATAATTGGTCTTCCTTCTATTGATGTGCCTCTTACTGTTCCTTTAGAACAATATCTGCTAGACCATGAAAATGATTTGCATATGCATGAGAGAATGAAATAGATAGAATATTGTTCGAACAACAACCTCTGCTTATGCACAATTTGCCTATTGAAACTCTAGGAGGTCCTCCTCCTCCTAAAGGTGATCCTGTGTTTGAACTAAAACAATTGGCAGACACTTTGAAATATGGTTATCTTGATGAGAAGAGGATATATCCTATTATTATTAGTGCTAACCTTTCAGAACATGAAGAAGAAAGATTATTGAAAGTTCTAAAGAAGCACTGAGCTTCTATTGGATATACTCTTGATGGTCTTAAGGGCATCAGTCTCACTCTATGTCAGCACAAGATTAATATGGAACCTAATGCTAAACCCCTTGTAAATCACCAACGTCGGTTGAATCCGAAGATGAAAGAAGTGGTAAGACCGGAAATATTAAAACTTCTGGAAGCAGGTATAATCTATCCTATAGCTGATAGTAGATGGGTAAGTCTTATCCATTGTGTCCCTAAGAAAGGAGGTATTACTATTGTTCCTAATGATAAGAATGAACTTATTCCACAAAGAATTGTTACACGCTATAGAATGGTAATCAATTTTAGAAAATTAAACAAAGCAACTAGAAAAGATCATTACCCTCTGCCTTTTATTGATCAAATCCTAAAAAGACTATCTAAGCACACACATTTTTGCTTGCTTGATGGATATTCTACTTTTTCACAAATATCTATTTCTCAACCTGATCAAGAAAAGACCGCTTTTACTTGTCCTTCTGGAACTTATGCTTATCGATGTATGCCTTTTATTTTATGCCATGCTCTTGCTACCTTTCAAAGATGTATGACTTCTATATTCTCTAACTTTTGTGAAAATATTGTTGAGGCTTTCATGGATGACTTTTCTATTTATGGGATGTCTTTTGATGATTGTTTAAGAAATCTTGATCAAGTTTTGCAAAGATGTGAGCAAACAAATCTTGTCTTGAATTGCGAGAAGTGCCACTTTATGGTTAACGAAGGTATTGTTTTGGGCCATAAAATTTTGAAAAGGTATTCAGGTGAACAAAGTTAAGGTTGATGCAATTGAGAAAATGCCATGTCCTAAAGATTCAAAGGTATTCGTAGTTTCCTTGGTCATGATGGTTTCTATAGGAGATTTATGAAAGACTTATCTAAAATTTCTAGGCCTCTTACAAATCTTTTGCAAAGGGATATTCCTTTTGTTTTTTATGATGATTGTTTAGAAGTCTTCGAAACACTCAAGGAAGCCTTAATTTCTACACCTATTGTTCAACCACCTGATTGGAACTTGCCTTTTGAAATTATGTATGATGCTAGTGATTATGCTGTTGGTGTTGTTCTACGACAAAGAGTTGATAAGAAACTAAATATTATTCATTATGCTAGTAAAACTCTAGGCAGTGCCCAAAAAAATTATGCTACTACTGAAAAAGAAATTCTAGGAGTGGTGTTTGCTTGTGATAAATTTAGATCCTATATTGTAGATTCAAAAGTAATTGTTCGCACTGATCATGCTGCTATAAAATATCTTATGGAAAATAAAGATGCCAAACCTAGGCTTATCCGATGGGTTCTCTTGCTACAAGAATTTGATTTGCATATCACTGATAGAAAAGTAGTGGAGAACCCCGTAAATGATAACTTGTCTAGGTTAGAAAATATTCTTGATGACCTACAACCTATTAATGATTGTTTTCCTATTGAGCAATTAGCTGCAATAAATGTTTCTAATAGTACACCATGGTATGCTCACTATGCCAATTATATTGTTGCTAAATACATCCCCCCTTACTTTACATACCAACAAAAGAAAAAAATATTATGTTATTTAAGACACTACTTTTGGGATGACCCACATCTTTATAAAGAAGGAGTAGATGGTATTATTAGACGTTGTATACCTGAGCATGAACATGGACAAATCCTATGGAAATGTCACTCTGAAGCTTATGGAGGACATCATGCTGGAGACAGAACTGCTCACAAGGTATTGCAATCTAGGTTTTATTGCCCTACTCTCTTCAAGGATGCTCGTAAGTTCGTCTTATCTCTTGATGAATGTGAAAGAATAGGTAATATCAATAAGCGTCAAGAAATGCCTATGAATTATTCACTTGTTGTTGAACTATTTGATGTTTGGGGATTTCATTACATGGGTCCTTTTCCTTCCTCTAATGGGTATACTCATATTTTGGTTGTTGTTGATTATGTTATTAAGTGGGTAAAAGCTATTCCAACTAGTAGTGTTGATCACAACACCTCTATTAAAATGCTTAAAGAAGTTATTTTCCCAAGGTTTGACCCTAGATATTTAATGACTGATGGTGGTTCACACTTTATTCATGGTGTTTTCCGTAAAATGTTTGCCAAGTATGATGTTAACCATAGAATTGCATCGCCCTATCATCCTCAGTCTAGTGCTCAAGTTGAACTTATCAATAGAGAAATAAAATTAATATTACAAAATAATGTCAATAGGTCCCGGAAGAATTGGCCTAAGAAATTAGATGATGCACTTTGGGCCTATAGAACAGCATAAGGTATGTCTCCTTATAAAATGGTTTATGGAAAAGCTTGTCATTTGCGTCTTGAGTTAGAACATAAAGCTTATTGGGAAATTAAAGAACTCAACTATGATTCCAAACTTGCTGGTCAGAAGAGGTTATATGATATTAGCTCATTAGATGAATGGAGAACCCATGCTTATGAAAATGCCAATTTATTTAAAGAAAAAGTTAAAAGATGGCATGATAAAAGGATCCAAAAACACGAGTTCAAATTGGAGAATATGTTCTTTTGTACAACTCTCATTTCATATTCTTTGCAGGAATTTCCTCTCCAAATGGGAAGGACCCTATGTCATCGAGGAGGTTTATCGAGCTGGAGCTATCGAAATAAATAATGTCGAAGGTACTAACCCAAAGGTTGTTAATGGGCAATGAATAAAAAATTATATCTCATGTACGCCCATTAATGTTGAAAGCAATACTATCCAAACTATGACACCAGAAGAACACATAAAAGAAACCTTCTAGAACACTACAAAATCGTGAAAAATAGGAGGTACGTGATACCATAAGTAAACGGGCTCCAAAAATCTGCGAAAATATTTTCTGTCCGTTTTGGAATATAACAAAAATTAGGAAAATAAGAAACAACCAGGAAGGCAACCCTGGTGGGCACAAGCCAGGCGCGCCTAGGTGCGTTGTGCCCACCTCGGGTACACCTATTGACCTCCGTATCATGGAGAAATCTTTTGTTTTCTTTTCCTTGTTGTTTTCCGACAGATCTAATCCACCATGGCTGCTTCAAGCTCCTCCAAGGACAAGTTCTTCGAACCACATCAACCCATATTTGTGGGAGGCGATGCAGCATCCTCAAGCTATCCAGATGCGTGAGGGGGGTGCTCCGCATCCGCGATGTGCAAGTCCCAAACGGGACTTGGTTCGTGGAGGCCAGGCTTGAAGCTATGGAGCAGGAGGTTTTCCGGTGCAAGGGGATGGTGGAACATGGACTTAATGCCAATCACCTCATGATCGCGGATTACACTCGTGATCTCAAGGTGGATGGCAAGTCCATGAAGGACATTGTCTTCACCTTCAATAAGCAAATCAACTTTCTCCAAAGCCAGATCTACGGTCTCAGAAACCAATTCTTTGAATATGAGGCAAGGTTTCAAGGTATGAGTTTGGATGCTAGTTTCGGGACCCGAGAGACTCACTCCTCCTCTTATGATGGTGAGCCTCTGCCATGGAAACCCGAGACAAGATCTCTACCACTTCATCACCACAACCTCCTTCATCACCCAAAGAAAATTGAGTATTGGGTATGGGCACTCCCCTTGGATTGTGCCAAGCTTGGGGGAGGTGCCCCGGTATCGTATCACCTCCACTATATTTTGCCTTTACTTATCTTAGTTCAATCCATACTTATCTTTTGCTTTAGATGAATAAAAGTTTAGTTCGATCCTTTCTTTTGAAAGTTTGCTTACTGATCTATCCTTGTAATCGTATGCGAGATATGTAATAAAGTTTAGTTTGAGTTTTGCTTTATTTACTTTCATGTTTCAATAAAAAGAAAGGAAATAAATGAAAAATATCATATGCTAATCTTATGGTAAGTAATGACACCACATAAGAAAAAGTATAAGTACGAAATTTTATTGGAGATTGACAAACATAGCATTGGTAAATGATGCAATTCATGAAAGAATTAATAAGGGAAGAGAAGATTCACATGCAAATTCACTATCTTGGAAATCTTTTGTGATTGTGAGCCCGCATCAAACTATTACATGCCAAAATTGTTGACATTGGACAAGGAAGACAATGTAATGATATATGTTTCTTCATATTCACACAGAATTTATATTGTCATAGATCCTTCAACATGTGGTGCTTGTCCCCCATCTTTGCTAGCCAAAAATTCCGCACCAAGTAGAGATACAACTTGTGCATCCATAAACCCTTAAACCCAAATCTTATTTTCATGAGTCCACCATTCCTAGCTAAGGATTGAGTAAGATCCTTCAAGTAAGTTTTCATCGGTGCAACAAGGCAATAAAAATTGCTTCTAAAAGTGTTAGATCATTTAGTGTAAGAGAAAATTGAGCGTTGTACGAACTTGTGATGGCAAAGAATAAAAGCGACAGACTGCATAATAAAGGTTGCTATCACAATGGGCAATATAACATGACATTCTTTTGCACTAAGGGATTTAGCATACAACCAAAAAGTACATGGCAACCTCTGCTTCCCTCTACAAAGGGCATATCTTTTACTTTTATGTATTTACTTTCATGCAAGAGTCAAAGTTTTTCTATTCCTTTATATTTTTCTCTTTTGGCAAGCATCATGTGGTGAGGAAAGATCTAGGCACATATATCCAGTTGGATATGGGTAGCATGAGTTATACGCGACCCTTTCTAAAAAGATGATGAATTGTAGTTGCAAAGTTGAGTGAGAACATAGTTTGTTGGTTTTCAATAGATTTTATGCTTTATACTTCGATGCTGTGATGAATTGTTACTTGTTCATGAGAAGTCAATGATAAAAGTTCCGTGATAAAAGTTTATGTTAAAGTTTGTTGCTGTTATAATAATTTACATGATGCTTTTATGTTCGTATTTTGTTTTTATCGACACCTCTCTCTCTCTCTCTCTAAGCATGTGGACATGTTTGTCAATTTCGGTTTTCGGTTGAGGACAAGCGAGGTCTAAGCTTGGAGGAGTTGATACGTCCATTTTGCATCATGTTTACCTACTGTTATTTATAATGTCATTATGCATAATAATGCTTTTCGGAGTAATTCTAATGCCTCTTCTCTCATGATATGCAAGGTTCACACAAAGAGGGTGTCAGGACCCCGATCATAAGTCACACCTATCTAGCATGTAACACATCATATCACTTTGCGGACTCACGCACGGTATCCCCACGGGTGCCACCTTACCTGGCCCGGGACCGTTTGCGCCTTTTGGCTCATGTATATGATAGTGTGGCTAGCATCCATATGACAGAGAACCCGGGCCTACATGACTAGTCGTAAACCCAAGGTAGCACTAACTTACAGGGATAGGCATACATGACCCAGCAACGCACATGTCAGCCAGCAGCGAGTGAAACCAGGCTGTAGCAAGCTAACATGACTCCGGTAAGCACCGCGTGAGATTTCCCCGAAGGGACAGACACAGGAGAAAAGGACACATGGTGATCATCCCATGTGTTCCGGAGCAGTAGCAAGCTACCATGGCTCAGTGGAAGCACTAGGAGACATTTCCCCATAAGAGAGGCTACCAGGAATAAACAACTAGATTGTCGGATCCCACACATACCAACACATGTTACATGTACGCATAACATGCACGATATGTATAGATACAACATGGCATCACAACATAACTCAACAACTCATATAGATAAAGGCCCAGAAGAGCCACATAGCATTTATTACAAACAAGGGTCACATGACCCAACATACAGAGCTTACAAGCAACATAAGCATAACATGTCTGAGTACAGACAACTACAAATGAAAAATGTTGAGAAACCTAACTATCTACAAGACCCCCTGAGGTAACAAGCTAAACGTCGAAGTCCACGCAGAACTACTAGTGAGACTGAAGTCTCTCTACAAAAACATAAATTAAGCAAACGTGAGTACAAATGTACCCATCAAGACTTACATCAGAACTAGCTACATATGCATCAGTATCAACAAAGAGGTGGTGGAGTTTAACTGCAACAAGCCACCTTTGACTCAGTGGTTATCCTGTACTATGACTGTTGGTAACTCTTTTGAGGTGGCGCACACGAGTCCACATATTCACCATATCAATACACCACTATGGATCTGCTCCCGTCTCCCTACGAGAAGGCCATCCATAGCACTCATGCTTATCTTGCGCATTTTAAAGTATCCACTTTCACTTGTTTATGAATTGCATAAGCGACCCAGTAGTCCATTACCACGAACGCGGTTGTTCGAATAGATCATGTTAACCCTGACTCAAAGGAACCCTTCCCCATCCCATCAGCAATGTTCCCTCTTGGAACACGTATCTACGTCTAGTCCGGACACTGTGCCACACACGCGTCATGCGTCACCTGCCTGCACGCCTGACCACAAATGTCTGTGTAACCACAAGGTAGGATCTGATAAGCACGGAACTCAATTCCTGTGAGCTGTATCATGAGACAATCCACCATGTTGTCCAACACTGCCTCTCATCACCAACTTGACCAAAACGGGTCAAGATACTTAAGTCTCATCATTAGGACATGATCATTCCAATTCATAGCCCAGGTGGATCGGACCCAACACAACTCTAAGCATACCAACCGAGCATGGAAGAGTGATCACAACAAAGCTCAAGCAACTCCTAAGCATGCTAGGATGGTTTAGCCATTTGGTGACAATGACGGGTCATGCAAAGGAATGGGTTCAACTACCGAGAAATGGTAACGGTTGAAACATTATTGTCCTAATGCAATAAAAGAGAGCAAGAGCAGAGAGTAGGATTGTATCGAAATGAACAAGGGGGGGGGGGTTGCTTGCCTGGCACTTTTGAAGATAGTAATAGCTCTTCATTGGTGTCATTGAACTCATCGTTGGAATAACGTCTACTGAGAGGGGACAAACAGTGGCAAACAAGAGGGAACACAATCAATGCAAAGCAACAATATGATGCATGAATGTGACATGGCAATATGATGTTGATTGAGCTAATGCAACTAGCAATCATATTAAATGAAGTTGGTTTGAACCCAAGGTTCAAATTCAAACTCCATATGTGGTTATTTAAATGCCAAACATTTGATTTTCCCTATTCAGCAACTATAAGTTGTTCCAACATGCATGAAAATGGTGTAAACAGATTCTTTGGATTTTTCTGATAATGTTTCATATATAAATTATTTCATTTGGAGTTACGGTTGATTTTATATGAATTTTTTAAGTTTAAACTAATTTCTGGAATTTTCTGGATTATATTTAATCTAGAAAATGATTAACTACGTCGGCATTGTGTAAGCATGACTAGCGAGTCATCTAAGGCTGACCAGGGTCAAACCTAACCAGTGGTGCCCACTGATCAGTGACCAGTAGTTAACCCCGGACAAATCCCGCGCTGACTAGGTTTGACCCAGTGGTAGGGCCTGCCATCACTGGCAGTGAGGTGGTTAATTAGGTGGGCGTTAGACCTAATGACGGCCACGTCGGTAGTCGCCGAAGTTCAGCCAGCGCCGACGAAAAACGCGACAGATGTTCACCAGGGCTGCGCTACAAGTGACGGTTGGGCGCACGAAGGCCACCAGAAGGTAGCCCACGCTCGACCACATCTAGCAAAGTGATCGGGAGGCTCGGGGTCGCCGGAAACGACGACGGCGAGCACAGAGGCGGCGGCCGAAGTTCAGGAGCAGTCAGGTTCGGCGCTAGAGAGCGTGGGAGGGGGGCTGCTGGTGGCTACGGGTTCGCGGAGAAGTGCTGAGCACACTGGTGTGCTCGACACGGGCTACAGTGATCATGGCCGCGTCTGCGTCATCGCCGGCGGCGAGGAGCTCACGGCTTTGATGGAACTATGGTTTAGGCGAGGCAACGAGCGTAGAAGTAAGGGGGGACGGCGTAGGAGCTCACAGCGCGTCGGATGATCAACTCAGCCTGCTCGGGGGAGGCTTGGGGATGATGGGGCGACGATGGTGATCTCCATCGGCCGACAGTGAAGATGACGATGATGTCAATGAAGCGGAGCTCTCCGGCTTGTTTTCTTCGGTGTGGAGGCGTGGTGCTCGACGGCGGAGATGCTAGACACGGCGGCGCTGCGAAAGGGGGGCGATGGCCACGCGGGTGAAGCACGGCGACGGCGGAGCGCTCTCGGGTGATCTCGGGGAAGTGGGCTAGAGGGCGAGGGAGAGAGCAGAGAGTGAGGGAGAAGGACCAGGGGGCTCTGGGCGTTTCCGGGCGCTCGAACGAGGGCCGAGAGGAAGCATGAGGTGGAAGTAGGAGGTGGCCAGGGCAAGCGCACGAAGGCACGCACCTCCCTGCCTGCCTGGCGGGAAGTAGCAGGTGACTAGCACTGGGCCAGCACAATGCTGGGCCAGCCAATGGGCTGCCAGGTACTCACACACACACACACACACACACACACACTGTCTTCTATTTTGTTTTCTCTTTTCTATTTCTTTCACTCTGTTTTGATTTAGTTTCCAAACCAAACCAATTTTCTAGCTTCCGAAAATTATTATGTGGACTTAGGGAACTAGTCCAGAGCACATGCAAACTTTCACATTTAGTAAATATAAACCCAATTCAAATAGCTAGTGAATGAAATCAAAGGCCCAAAAATAATTATTGCTGAGATTCAAAAAATATTGGTTTGAATTTTTACCTCTTGCCAATATTTTTAGAGATTAATAGGAACATTTTCTTGGACTTGTTTGAAGAGATTTTTTTTAAATGCTTATCTCCTTAGTTAGAAGATTTCTGAGGCTTTGAAAATTCCCTCATTTCCATTTCCTTGGAAAAATCAAAAGATGCATGATGCTGCTCACTAATGCAACTAATTGCAAAAAAAATCTAGGGCTATGACAACTCACCCCCAATAAACAAGTATCTCGTCCCGAGATTCAAGATGTGAGGTAAGAAGACAGAGGGGATACAAGGACACACAATCTTCACAATCCGGATGGCACTTCTCGAAGATGTTGATTCATTGCATCATATTGATCTTGACGTCTCTGCTTTCGAGATCTTTGTCCAACACGGTGATGACAGAAAGAAACTCTATAGGAATCGGTCTTCTCAAAGATCGAGCAACTCAAGATCAACTCACGGAATGAGACACTGAAACATCTCTTGAGCTAAGGCACAAAACATACATTGCGACGAGTGAAAGATAACAGATGACGAAGGTTCAGTTTGATAGGCAACAATTCCATGCTTAAAGAGATGGTGAATGAGTTTCAATATAGCGAGGAGATAAATTGACATGATTCCATAACAGGGCACCTTCGAGGAGGTGACTCGTAGAATTATTCCCTTAAGTGGCAAAAAGAATTACTTATGATACATAGATCATTGAAACTATTCATACCAGCCTAAGGCAATTCAAAAATGATCGTTTGACAGAGTTCGAAGAAATGGCATACTCAGATTGGAGACGATACTATGGTTATAGGGAAATTCGGCAAATGGAAGGCACATTCCAATTGATACCAAGGATGTAACCTAGTGCCTGAGCGTGCTTTCAAGAACTTGAGCATTTCCATATTCGTCAGGATTTTACCAGCATCTGTGCCAAGATCCTGGCAACACTCTATACTACCATGCTGAATAGAGGTGGAGAATGCAGATGCAAAGGGAGGCAACACTTTCTCAGATTTGACCAGGACTAGGCCAAGGAAACAAAATCCGGATGATCGACCGAGAGACATTTAGCACTTCTCTTTTAATGTTCTCCTTGATGTTCTACATACCACAGTCATACTTAATGCATTACCATGGCCATCAATTATAGGTCGGACTTCGGGAAGACAAAGGATCGATAAGGAACAACTTCTAGAATAAGTCATATGACATTTGTCGGTGTCAAAACCGGCGGATCTCGGGTAGGGGGTCTCGAACTGTGCGTCTAAGGCTAATGGTAACAGGAGACGGGGACACAATGTTTACCCAGGTTCGGGCCCTCTCGATGGAGGTAATATCCTACTTCCTTCTTGATTGATCTTGATGATATGAGTGTTACAAGTGTTGATCTACCACGAGAACATAGAGGCTAAACCCTAGAAGCTAGCCTATGATTATGATTGTTCCTGTCCTAAGGACTAAACCCTCCAGTTTATATAGACACCGGAGGGGGCTAGGGTTACACGGAGTCGGTTACAGAGAAAGGAATCTTCATATCCTAACTACCAAGCTTGCCTTCCCTGCAAAGGAGAGTCCCATCCGGACACGGGACGAAGTCTTCTATCTTGTATCTTCATGGCCCAATAGTCCGGCATATGCATATACTCCGGCTATCCGAGGACCCCTCAATCCGGGACTCCCTCAGTAGCCCCCAAACCAGGCTTCAATGACGCTGAGTCCGACACGCAGATTGTCTTTGGCATTGCAAGGCGGGTTCCTTATCCGAATTCTTGAAGGTACGTGTTGTAAATAGCAGTGCTCGGTTCCCCATTTAATGTTATGCTCATCGGCTTCTGCACCTTAATAGTCTCAGCCTCCACATGTCGAGCGAATGCGAGAAGTCGGGGCATTTTTACATTTGCCACCCTAACCATGTAAATAAATTGTCTATTAAAGAGACGGGGATCTTCAGATGCAATCCACACCATCTTCCCCAAGCAAGGAATCATCAGAGCGTGCCCAAAAAAACCACTCCAACATGGCCGACGCTCGCAGCTCTTCCTCCCGCTCTCGCAACACGAAGTCGGGCGATTGGGAGAAGTGTACCGTATCCCACGGCCGATTAGTGAAGTTGCAGACCCAAGGGTTTCAACCTCCTGCATATCTAGTCCCCGTTCAAGCCGGATCGGCTTCCTTCGATGGTGGGGAGAAAGTGGAGAACTTTCCCAACCCATCCAGGGGGTAGCGAGTATGCCTTGTTTCCTATTTACAGAGGGGCGTCGGATTTCCAATCCATCCGTTCCTCTGCGCGCTTCTGCAGTCCTACGGCCTCCAACTACACAACATCACACCTGCCTCCATCCTGCACATCGCAGGTTACGTCGCTCTTTGCGAGCTATTTCTGGGCTGTGAAGCCCATTTTGAGCTATGGAAGAAGCTGTTCTGCCTTGTCCCCCATAATCAAGGGGGATCAATATTCCAAGTGGGCAGAGCCGAGATATGGCACATCGCCGGGACCGGATACTTATCCGGCACACTGAAGAAGGCATCCGAAGAGTGGCCCTCTGAGTGGTTTTATATTGGGGACGTCTCCCTTCCCGACCCAATCCGAATGGGTCTTCCTGAGTTTACAAACGCTCCGCTAAGAAAACGCCTTAACTGGCGTCCCCAGAGCCCCAAAGAGGAAGATAGCAGGGAGGTCCTTCAATTTATGAGCAAGATAAGAATACTCGCTCAGTCCGGATTATCAATAGTCGATGTTATGGCGATATGCATAATGCGGGGGGTTCAGCCACTCCAATACCAAGGGCATCCAATGTGGCACTTCAATGGAGAAGAGGACGCCACCCGCTGCGGTCGAAAGGGTCCGGACTCCACCACCGCTCTGGTGGAAATACTATCCGATTTATACAAGGGGGAAAGAGAGGAGTTCGTCTGCATTAAGCCACGGGATGGATTTTCCATGTACAACCCTCCAAGATGGGTGAGCTGCCACCCATTACTCTACTCTATTCATTCCCTGAGCCTTTGTTTTCATAAATATTTACTCCGTCTACTTATAACAGGAATGGTGGAAAATAACTAGGGAGTTCCATAGCCCGGCGCCACAACCAGAGGACCGTAACCGGGCCCTTCACCCCGGATTGAAGAGGATCCGGATATATTCGTGGAGCTCGTCGAAGGGGTGTTTCACCAGGCGAGCTATGACGGCACATAGATGGCCATCATTGCTGACTATCCCGGCCTCCTCCCTGTATCATATGTAAGTAAACAAGAGATTTATCTTCCGAGAAAGATTTACTCCTTCTGTCTTACCCACCGCATAATTCTTATGATCTAAAGGGAAGACGATTGGTGCGCCAAGCCGAACCCGAGGCGACTCGCCAACAAGGGGCACCCGTCCCGGGTAGGCCTTCAAAAAGAAAGGCAAACAGAAACATGGCGGAACCGTCATCAAGGAGGTATGGCTTTAAACACGCCCCGCAGTCATCATCTTAAAGTATGACACTATGCGTTGTGTTTTAGCAGAAAGAACATCCACCAGACTATGTCCGGGGATCCTGCCAACTGTACCTCTGCTAGCCGGATTCCATACCTGGTCTTGAGGACGGAGGCTAACATGGAAGTGACACCAGACTATCCTCCTATAGAGGATTCGGATAGAATGTCTGTTACAAATTCTAAAGTGGAGAGCACCATGAATCATCGGCGCCGGTGGGCCGCACTCCGCGACCCAGGTTTTTCAGAAGAGGCTTTTAATGCCTTCAACTCGGGTGATGTGTACATCTGATCTGCTCAGGATGGGCTTGCTAGAGCCACAGACCAGTATTTGAAAGATATACAGGTAAGTATAAAAATCTGATAATTATGTATATCAGTAGCCCCTGAGACTTGAAGCAGTTGGTACAACTGATTTAAGGATCATTGTACTAATAGGTTCTCTCGGAGAAGAACAACATGTTGTCTCAAGAGCTAGAGGAGTGTCGAACCCAGCTAACGGTCGCTATGGCTAAGCTGTCAAGATCCGAAGAGGCACCAATTGGTATGTATTCCCGAATAGAGAAAAAACAATATTGTGTTTATAAACCAGTAACGCTGACAATATCTGATGACCGAAATCCTCAGATAATCAGAAACAGAATCTGGGAATCCCACAAGAGGGTGAACAAGAGGTACAAAGGCAAGCAGCCGCTGGCGAGCGTGTACTTACACGGGTCATACAAAAGAAAAATAAGCTCCAAGATGCTAATACCCAGCTGGGTGAAGAATTGAAAGATGTTCGGGCCTAGCTGGCTAACTCCGTGAAGGAAAATAAGAGGCTTCAACGCGGCATTTTTAGTATGTTCTCAAACGAACATTTATATACTTCAGCAAAGATATGAACTAACAGAGTTATGTCTGTAGGAATGCTGACTGGCCGTCCCGAAGAGGAGATGCTTGGATCCTCAGGCGATCTGCTACAAGAGCTTTGGCAACTGCACGAACAAGTTCGGCAGGTCATGCGGAGTGTTTCCAAGGCCTTATGGCCATCCGCCTCCCTGCCAGGAAGTATGGGGGAGCTTACACAGCATTTCAAGGGAGCGCGGCGGCGTTTCCGACTATGGAAGATATCTGCATGTCGAGAAGGAGCGAGAGAGGCTTCGGCCATGGTGAAAACATGGTATACCAAGCTCGATCCGAATAATATGGCCCGGGTCGGACCTGTAGGGTCAGATGGGAAAGAAATTCTCGTTAGTCTGGTATATGACCAGGTAGGATTAGCCGCAATATATTCCCAACAGGATTGTAGGCTAGACAACCTGCTTGATGGCATAGAAGAAGAAGCATTTGAATCTAAATGACTATGTACTTCAATTGACATATTTGTCCCTAGCCGAATTGTAAACATTTGTCATGGCAGACCTTTTCGCTTCCGCCTCCGGACCCGACAGTCCGGAGTGTTTCTGAATACCCGCTCGGTAATATAAACCAGGGTACGCGTGGAAACTAGACGTAGGGGTCATAATTGCTTGAACAGACAAGTACCCAACTAGCTATGTTATATTACATGGTTAGTTAGAAACATCTCCTAGAAAGAATAGTTCCGTTAAGGGTTCCTTTCCCTGGGTGCACATGCATTAACGTGCATGTCCGAACTGCGATCAAAAAGCGCAGTATATGTAACATCTGGGGGTTTATGTTGTGATAGGTAAAAAACATCTTTAGTCCAACGACCGAATATTCCCTTAAGAATGCTAGCTTTCGGCTTCACCCAGTCTGATGTACACGTCCGAAGTACCCGGTAGTAACAATCGCAGAGGTGCTCCCTTTATGCCATAGCCGAACTAACGGGAACATAGGGCATAAGCACAGGAGCCAGGCAACCCAGCTTGGCCAAAACTTAAGTCATATCGATGCATATAATGGCGAAGAAAAGGTACATATGGAAAAAGGACGCATATGCAGTGGGCTTGATGCCCAGGAGATAATTATATTAAGCTTCTGTATAAGGAGCCCCCAGGTATAATGAGCGCACATAATTGAGGATTAGTGCGTCACAAGTGTGTAGTCTAGCCACACTAAAGCTGTAGAGCTTTTCAAAAGAAAAGGCGAGAAGAGAGCTAAAAAGTAAATGAAAAGCAACGGAGGGAAGGAGGCGAATAGGGAGTTCGGTGCTAGGCGTAGAATCTTCGGAGTCTGGCCGCGTTCCATGGGTTTGGCTCGAGGCGATTATCGGATGCATCCCGTAGTCGGTACGCTCCTCCGGTGAGAACTTTGTCAATGATGAAGGGACCCTCCCACTTGGGCTTGAGTTTGTCCTTTTTCTTCTCCGGTAGACGTGGAACGAGTTCGCCAATATTATAAGTCTTGGCCTACACTTCTCTGCTTTGGTACCTGCGAGCCTGTTGTTGATAGAATGCAGAACAGGCTTTTGTGATGTCGTGCTCCTCTTCCAGGGCATCTAAACTGTCATGCCGATCGAGCTCGGCCTATCTCTCTCTATCTCTTCGTACATGCGCACTCGAGGTGAGTCATGAATAATATCGCAGGGCAGCACAGCCTCTGCGTCGTACACCATGAAGAAGGGTGTCTATCTGGTAGAGTACGGAGTCAAGCTCCTCAACCCAGTGCGTGTCTGATTCTTTTAAGGATCGCACTAGTCTAGGTTTTTTTCCGCTCATAATATGACCATTGGCTCGTTCGACTTGACCGTTTGTTTGAGGGTGATAGACGGAGGTGTAATCGAGCCTAATGCCCATGTTGCCGCACCAAGTTTTCACCTCGTCGGCTGTGAAATTGGAGCCGTTGTTGGTGATGATGCTGTGGGGGACACCATAACGGTGTACAACACCCGATATGAAGTCTATCACGGGTCTAGATTCGGCCGTTTTAACTGGTTTGGCTTCTATCCATTTGGTGAATTTATCCACCATGACCAATAGGTATTTTTTCTTATGGCTTTCTACTTTAAGGGGTCCGACCATATCAAGCCCCCAGACCATGAAAGGCCAAGTTATGGGATTGTTTGTAGGGCGATGGGTGGCATATAGCTTTGGTTGGCGAAAAGTTGGCATCCGACGCAATGTTGGACAAGGTCTTGTGCGTCTGCTCGGGCCGTCGGCCAGTAAAAACCTATAAGGAAGGCCTTGCTTACAAGGGGCCTAGCTGCGGCGTGGTGACCACTGAGACCGGCATTCGGCGAAGAGTTGCCACCCTTCCTCCTTGGAGATACATCTTTGAAGTACCCCTGTAGCGCTTTTCTTATAAAGCTCTCCCTCATGGACTTTGTAGGCTTTAGAGCGCTGCACAATGCAGCGTGCCTCATTTTGATCCTCGGGGAGTTCGTGCCTGTTAAGGAAGGCCAAGAAGGGTTCGGTCCATGGGGGGATAACAACCATGATGAGATGGGTCGAGGGTGTTATTTTGATGGCAGAGCCCCCGATTATGTCAGTGTGTTCGGATTCTGGGGTTGTGGTCGGATCCGGACTGATGTTCCCGGTCTACCCTTGCCACACCACGGATTGCTTGAAAAGCCTTTCCAGAAATATATTAGGTGGGACGGGGTTGCGCTTAGCGCTGATGTGGGCGAGGACATCCACCGCTTGATAGTTTTCCCGAACCACATGATGAAATTCGAGCTCGTCGAACCGATCTGACATCTTAAGGACGACATTACAATATGCCGCCATTTTCGGATCTTTGGCATCAAAGTCTCCATTTATTTGAGATATTGCAAGGTTTGAATCCCAAGTACTCCATTTTCGGATCTTTGGCATCAAAGTCTCCATTTATTTGAGATATTGCAAGATTTAATGGCTCGCCGGATATATGCGATGCCACGGGCCGGATTGCCAAGTGGGCCGGTTATTTATTATGTCATTCAGTGGTTGATGAGGACATCAATACCATTATTACACCCACAACCCCTGCTGCTATACATACTGGACCAATTACTAAAGCTCACGCACGCCAATTAAATTACCGGGTACTTTTGTTTCTTGGTAATGATTATAATGTTCATGAGAATATGATGTTGCCTAAATTGGATACATTTGTTTTGCTTACAAATGAAGGGCCTAGCTTGGAGAAGGATGAACATTGGAGCAAGAACAAGCATGGAGATGATGGCGTGCGCAAGGGGAACAAGAACAGAGTTACAAGTGATGATTTCAGGACGTTGAAGCCACCATAATGAGTGCACGAAGCCTTGGACGAAATATACAAGATGCTACTTCATAACTTTTGTCGAGAGGCTATTCCAGGTGTTGCGTCACCTTATTATTGGGCCAGGCCCATGTATTTTTGAAATACTTGAGTATAGGCTGTTTTTAGAGTCCGTATGTGTGGGGAAACAAGAGATAGGGTTGGTTTCGGACCCCTTCCCCAAGGGCCACGAAATCCCCCCCCCCCTCTTCCTCCATGTATACAGCCCTTAGGGCGTCGTTTAGACTTTGGATTTTGTTTAGATTAAAAGTTCGCCATAGCTGCAACTTCGCATACTTCGTTTGTGTTCAACGACTAGACCAAGACGTCACAGAACCCCATCTTGATCAATAAAGCTTTCATCTTATATTCGCGATATCCAGATTGCAACCTCAGTTTCTTGCTTGTTCTTCGTTTGCTCAGAGGAAATAGACCCTCGTGGTCAGGTTGATCGTGCTCTCAGCCAAGTGGGCCGGTTATTTATTATGTCATTCAGTGGTTGATGAGGACATCAATACCATTATTACACCCACAACCCCTGATGCTATACATACTGGACCAATTACTAGAGCTCACGCATGCCAATTAAATTACGGGTACTTTTGTTTCTTGGTAATGATTATAATGTTCATGAGAATATGATGTTGCCTAAATTGGATACATTTGTTTTGCTTACAAATGAAGGGCCTAGCTTGGAGAAGGATGAACATTGGAGCAAGAACAAGCATGGAGATGATGGCGTGCGCAAGGGGAACAAGAACAGAGTTACAAGTGATGATTTCAGGACGTTGAAGCCACCATAATGAGTGCACGAAGCCTTGGACGAAATATACAAGATGCTACTTCATAACTTTTGTCGAGAGGCTATTCCAGGTGTTGCGTCACCTTATTATTGGGCCAGGCCCATGTATTTTTGAAATACTTGAGTATAGGCTGTTTTTAGAGTCCGTATGTGTGGGGAAACAACAGATAGGGTTGGTTTCGGACCCCTTCCCCAAGGGCCACGAAATCCCCCCCCCCCTCTTCCTCCATATATACAGCCCTTAGGGCGTCGTTTAGACTTTGGATTTTGTTTAGATTAAAAGTTCGCCATAGCTGCAACTTCGCATACTTCGTTTGTGTTCAACGACTAGACCAAGACGTCACAGAACCCCATCTTGATCAATAAAGCTTTCATCTTATATTCGCGATATCCAGATTGCAACCTCAGTTTCTTGCTTGTTCTTCGTTTGCTCAGAGGAAATAGACCCTCGTGGTCAGGTTGATCGTGCTCTCGCGTTCTCAACAACCTCTCGGGTTTAGCGATTGGTAAGGCGCGACGTCCTCGCACATACGTAGTCAGATCGTCAAAGTCTACTCCTCCGAAACGATAATCACCATCTCATCAAAAGACAGGACACCTTTGCCTCTATTAAGATGAAAGCACGTAAAACTTCGTTCATTAATCTCATGAAAGTACAGGAGCATTAGTTAACCCAAAAGCATGACTAACCACTCATATAATCCAAACTTAGTTTTAAATTTTGTTTTCCATTCATCCCCCAATTTCATACTAATTTGATGGTATCCACTATGAAAACCAACTTTGGAGAATATTGTAGAGCCACTCAATTCATCAAGCATATCATCTAACCTAGGAATAGGATGACGATAACAAATAGTAATATTATTAATGCCTCTACAATCAACACACATACATGATGTACCATCCTTTTCCGGCACTAGAATAATAGGAACAACACAAGGACTAATGGATTCATGTATATAACCTTTGTCGAGAAGCTCCTGTACTTGACGCATAATCTCCTTTGTCTCCTCTGGATTGGTATGGTATGGCGCACAGTTTGGCAGTAAAGCACTGGGAATTAAGTCAATCTGATGCTCAATCCCTCGAATAGGCGGTAATCCCGGTGGCACGTCTTGTGGAAAGACGTCAGCGAACTCCTGCAAAATGTTAGTGACAGTAGGAGGCAAAGAGGAAGGCATGTCCTCGAATGAAAATAATGCCGCTTTGCACACAAAAGCATAGCAAACAGATTTGCTGAAATCGAGCTCATCAATATCAGATTTCGTGGAAAATAAAGATGCACTTTTCAATTTAATTTCAGAAGCAACACTAGATGGTTTATTATTAGGCTTCATTTGTTGCTCAATTTCTTTTGCCACAATCTGATTTTCACTCTTATTCTTCTCCTGTTTTTCTTTATTAGCTCTGTTAATATCATCTTTCAAAATGGAATCAGGAGTCATAGGAAGCAAAGTAATATTTTTATCCTTATGAATAAGAGTATATTGATTGTTTCTACCATGGTGTATAGAATTTCTATCAAATTGCCATGGTCGACCAAGTAATAAGGAACATGCTTGCATAGGTACCACATCATAATCAACATAATCAACATATGTAGAGATACTAAAATGCACACGAACAATACGTGTTACCTTAACCTTGCCGCTGTTGTTGAACCATTGGATGCAGTAAGGATGTGGATGTGGCCTTGTGGTGAGAGATAGCTTCTCCACCATCTCCATGCTAGCCAAGTTGTTGCAGCTCCCTCCATCTATGATGACGCGGACAGAACGTTCCTTCACAACTCCCTTTGTATGGAACAAATTATGCCTCTGATTTTGCTCAGCTTGTGTGACCTGCACACTCAAATCACATTGAGCAACTTAACATTCATACCTGTCAGCATCTTCAGGAGCCATGTATTGCGTCTCATGATTAGAATCATCTCCACCGTGTTCTTCACGTGTAATAAGAGCCGAAGTCTCCTCATAATAGTCACTAGCGGATTCATACCCACCATCCTCAGTAGCAATCATCACACGCTGAGATTTGCATTCTCACGCATAATGTCCTCTTCCCTTACAATGACGACAAATAATATCACTTGTGTGCGCAGTTGATGCCATGGAAGAAGAAGAGCTCTGTGCAGGCCCAGCAGGTGCGCTCATGGCAGATAGTGGTGGTTGTGCCTGCTTTCTTGTAACACAGCTGGAGGTGGCACTTGATGGAGGTGCTAGTGCAGTGGAAGTAGGAGATGCACGTGGTGTCCATGATGAAGGTCGACCTGCAGAAAAGTTAGTTCGCGCCAATGCTTGTCGATCCTGCACTTCATGTTCAGCTTTACAAGCAAGATGGAATAAACGAGTGATATTAGTATACTCCTTATACTCTCGAATGGTCTGAATCTCTCTATTTAATCCACCCATTAAACGTGCAAGCATAGCTTCATTCTCCTCAACAATACCACATCTAATCATGCCAGTTTGTAATTCCTGATAATATTCTTCTACAGAATTTTTTCCTTGTCTTAAATGCTGCAATTTTTGAAGCAATTCACATTGATAAAATATGGTGGAACCCAATGAGTACGCATAGCAGTTTTCAAAGCTGCCCAAGTAGCTGGAATAGGATATAATCTGCAATGTTCAGACCACCATACACATGCAAAACTAGTGAAAGCACAAACAGCAGCAGCAACCCGTCTCTCCTCGGGATATTGTAAACATGTAAAACGTTGTTCAGTTTCTAACTCCCAAGTAAGATATACATCAGGAATGTATCTACCCTCAAACGGTGGAATATTCAATTTCCGTTCAGGAACATGGTCATGATCTCGTACCTGAGGTGGTGGTGCAGGCCTACCATTGCGAACATATACCTGAGGTCGACCTGCCGGTGCTGGTGCTGGTGGCTGCATGTAGTTCTGATTTTGATCTAGTTCATCCTCATAATTGCCCGCATAATCATCATCCTCCTGGGTACTAGCAGCAGCAGTAGCAGGAGCCAAAGAAGCATCAGCAAAAGGTACAGCAGCACTAGAATTTTGGCCAAGCTCAATTGGAACGCGTTGTGCTCGTCCCACGTGATTTGGGTGCCGTTGTAGTTGTTGTTGTTGTAGAGGTGCGACATGTGCAGACGGCGGTGGTTCTGGAATACGCGCGAGAAATTCATTAAACTTGTTGTCTCGCTTTGTTTCGAACGTCTTCTCAATGCCATCTATCTTCTCCATGGCCTCTTCAAATCTATTTAGCACATCTTGCACCTGTCCACTCATCATTTGCTGAAATTTATCATGTAGCTGTTTGTTCGTCATGTTCTCCCAATCAGTTCATTGGCTTGTGATCCTGCCATGGTTAGCAGCAATAGAAACACAAAAGAATATGATCCTACAGACTACTAGGAAGTGGTGGTGAGAGTGGTGTGTCACAAATCCTTCAAGCGAATCTCAAATTATTACCAGTTCTTACCCAGCAGTAGGTGGTGATCGGCAACCGTTGTAGTCAGAACCCTGAAAGCTTGGATAGAGCGATTACCAGGGAGAGTCAAATGCACGACGTAGATGTATGTGGAGCTGGGAAGGCTTATAATATGGTAGCAAAAAGGATCAGCAATAATCAATTCAGAGATGCAAAGTTGAATAAACGCCCAACGACGGTACTGTGCTGGTCCTAGGCTAGACCGTGCTAGAGACGCGAGCCTAAAACACTAACAAAATCACAGCGCTGCACGGAAACAAGGGAAGAGAACACTCTGAATTTTTTTTGCGCTCTTTTTTTTCGCTCCTTTTTTTGCCGAAAAATCACTATAATGGCGAGCGTCTCAAAACTCTTCCCAAGTCAAGATAACGGGATAGAAACGAAATTTTTGCAACCAAAAATTATTTTTTTCGACTACCCGGACCCAAAAACTAGAAAGGGCTCAAAATAACTTTCTATAACGGTGACTGTATCAATACTCTTGGAAACACCTAAAAATAGGATAGCTAGAAAAAAATTTGTCGAGTGCGTTTTAGGAAAATTTTGGGCCTAAACGGAGGGTGGTTTCCGGAGTGCGTTTTTTGTTCGAAACCTACTCAGGCAAGGAAACACGAATCGAAAAATAGATGGATCTCGAAAACAAACCTAATATGAAAATAACTAGGGTTGGTGGTGGATATATGGTGGTATATGGCAGTGGTGGTGGTATATGGCAGCGGTGGTGGTATATGGTAGTGGTGATGGTATATGGTAGCGGTGGTAGGATATGGCAGCGGTGGTGGTATATGGCAGCGGTGGTAGGATATGGCAGCAGTGGTGGTATATGGCAGCGGTGGTAGGATGGTGCGGCGGTGGCGTGACAAGCTGTGACAGAACTCAAAACTCTAAAGGACTAGACGCTAAGACCAGCAACTTGACACGATGATGCAACCACAAATTCAACAAAGCAAAATACTGAAAAGACTATGCAAAGGCTCAGACTGGTTCAGATATGATAAACTAACCCTAATCTCTTTTTTGTGGCTTTTTCGTGGACTGTAGGTATGAAGAACAGACTCGATCTAAACTACGAAAAACTGAAAAATCTCATCGAGCAACCTAGAAATCCGATACCACTTGATAGAGGCAAAGGTGTCCCGTCTTTCGATGAGATGGTGATTATCGTTTCAGAGGAATACACTTTGACGATCCGACTACGTACGTGCGAGGACGTCGCGCCTTAGTAATCACTAAACCAACTCCGAGAGATTACTGACCACACCGGAGCATGATCAACCTGACCACGAGGGTTTATTTCCTGCGAGCAAACGAAGAACAAGCAAGAAACTAAGATTGCAATCTGGATATTGCGAATATAAGATGAAAGCTTTATTGATCAAGATGGGGTTCTGTGACGTCATGGTCTGATCGTTGAACACAAACGAAGTACGCGAAGTTGCAGCTATGGCGAACTATTAATCTAAACAAAACCCCAAAGTCTAAGGGTGCCCTAACGGCTGTATATATGGAGGAAGAGGGGGGAATTCCGTGGCCCTTGGTAGAGGGGTCCAAAACCAACCCTATCTCTTGTTTCCCCACACATATGGACTCTAAAAATAGCCTATACTTATGTATTTCGAAATTACATGGGCCTGGCCCAATAATAAGGTGACACACCACCTAGAATAGCCTCTGGGCGAAAGTTATGAAGTAGCATCTTGTATATTTTGTCCAAGGCTTCATGAACTCATTATGGTGGCTTCAACGTCCTGAAATCATCACTTTTAACTCCGTTCTTGTTCCCCTTGCGCATGTCATCATCTCCATGCTTGTTCTTGCCCCAATGTACATCCTTCTCCAAGCTAGGCCCTTCACTTGTAAGAAAAACAAATGTATCCAATTTAGGCAGCATCATATTCTCATGAACGTTAGAATCATTACCAAGAAACGGAAGTACCTGGTAATTTAATTGGCGTGTGCGAGCTCTAGTCATTGGTCCAGTATGTATAGCAGCAGGGGCTGTGGGTGTAACAATGGTATTGATGTCCTCATCATCCTCCCCTTCTTGAAATGAAGTCGTCGTCGACGGAAGCTCATCTTCCTCACCCAAATAAGGCTTCAAATCTGCAATGTTAAAAGTGGGACTAACCCCAAAATCTGCAGGCAGCTCAATTTTATATGCATTATTATTTATTTTCTCTAACACCTTAAAAGGACCATCAGCACGTGGCATTAGCTTTGATTTGCGCAAATGAGGAAATCTATCCTTACGCAAATGTAACCAAACAAGATCTCCAGGTGCAAACACAACATGTTTTCAACCCTTATCTCCAGCAAGTTTATATTTAGCATTCATACGCTCAGTATTTTCCTTAGTTAACTCATTCATTTTTAAAATCAATTCAGCACGTTGTTTAGCATCAAAATTAACCTTCTCCGAAGATGGAAGAGGCAACAAGTCAATAGGTGCACGAGGTAGGAAACCATACACAACTTCAAAAGGGCACATCTTAGTAGTAGAATGCAATGAACGATTATAAGCAAATTCAATATGAGGCAAGGATTCCTCCCACATTTTCTTATTATTCTTCAAAACAGCCCTAAGCATAGTAGACAATGTTCTATTGACTACTTCAGTTTGTCCATCAGTTTGGGGGTGACAAGTAGTACTAAAAAGCAGTTTAGTCCCCAACTTAGCCCATAAACATCTCCAAAAGTGGCTAAGAAATTTAGTATCATGATTTGAAACAATAATATTTGGCACACCATGCAAGCGAATAATTTCACGAAAGAACAAATCAGCAACATTAACAACATCATCGCTTTTATGACATGGTACAAAGTGTGCCATTTTTGAGAATCTATCCACGACAACAAATATGTTATCCCTCCCCTTCTTTGTTCAAGGTAAACCTAAAACAAAGTCCATAGATATATCCTCCCAAGGAACACTAGGTATAGGCAAAGGCATATATAAACCATGAGGATTGAGTCGTGACTTAGGTTTTTGACATGTAGTGCAGCGAGCACCAAAACGCTCAACATCCCGCCTCATCTTTGGCCAAAAGAAATGTGTAGCAAGTATATCCTCCGTCTTCTTCACGCCAAAGTGTCCCATTAATCCTCCTCCATGCGCCTCCTGCAACAACAAAAGTCGAATAGAGCTAGCTGAAATGCATAGCTTGTTAGCACGAAACACAAATCCATCGTCAACGAGGAACTTGTTCCATGTTCTACCTTCATTACAATTCTGCAATACATCTTTAAAATCAACATCATGCACATATTGATCTTTGATGGTCTCCAAACCAAATATCTTGAAGTCAAGTTGTGAAAGCATAGTATAGCGACGAGACAATGCATCAGCAATAACATTTTCTTTACCCTTCTTGTGTTTAATGACATAAGGGAAAGTCTCAATGAATTCAACACATTTAGCATGTCTACGATTCAGTTTGGCTTGACTTTTAATATGTTTCAAAGATTAATGATCAGAATGTATAACAAATTCTTTGGACCATAAATAATGGTGCCATGTTTCTAAAGTCCGAACAAGAGCATATAATTCTTTATCATAAGTAGAATAATTCAGACTAGGCCCACTCAATTTTTCAGAAAAGTATGCAACAGGTTTGTCATCTTGTAATAACACACCTCCTAATCCAATTCCACTACCATCACATTCAAGCTCAAAAGTCTTATTAAAATCAGGAAATTGGAGTAAAGGAGCATGTGTCAACTTATCTTTCAATACCGTGAACAAAAGGCACATCTTTCTTTGTAAGCTCATTAAGAGGTGCAGCAATGGTGCTGAAATCTCTCACAAAACGCCTATAGAATCCAGCGAGGCCAAGAAAACTCCTCACTTGTGTGACCGTTTTGGGCTGCGGCCAACTCTCAATAGCTTCAGTCTTGGCTTTATCAACTTCAATTCCATGTGGAGTATCAACATAGCCAAGAAAAGATACTCGGTCGGTGCAAAAGGTGCACTTCCCAAGGTTACCAAACAAACGTGCATCACGTAGAGCAATAAAAATAGCGTGTAAATGTTCCAAATGTTCCTCCAAATATCTGCTATAAATCAGTATATCATCAAAATAGACTACCACAAATCGTCCAATGAAAGCACGTAAAACTTCGTTCATTAATCTCATGAAAGTACTAGGTGCATTAGTTAACCCAAAAGGCATGACTAACCACTCATATGATCCAAACTTAGTTTTAAATGTTGTTTTCCATTCATCCCCCAATTTCATACGAATTTGATGGTATCCACTACGCAAATCAACTTTGGAGAATATTGTAGAGCCACTCAATTCATCTAGCATATCATCTAGCCTAGGAATAGGATGACGATAACGAATAGTAATATTATTAATGCCTCAATAAACACACATACGTGATGTACCATCCTTTTTCGGCACTAGAATAATAGGAACATCACAAGGACTAAGGGATTCGCATATATAACCTTTGTCGAGAAGCTCCTGTACATGACACATAGTCTCCTTCGTCTCCTCTGGATTGGTAAGGCATGGAGCACGGTTTGGCAGTGAAGCTCCGGGAATTAAGTCAATCTTATGCTCAATCCCTCGAATAGGCAGTAATTCCGATGACACGTCTTGTGGAAAGACGTCAGCGAACTCCTGCAAAATGTTAGTGACTGCAGGAGGCAAAGAGGAAGGCACGTACTCAAATGAAAATAATGCCTCTTTGCACACAAAAGCATATCAAACAGATTTTCTGAAATCTAGCTCATCAATATCAGATTTGGTGGCAAATAAACATGCACTTTTCAATTTAATTTCAGAAGCAATACTAGATGGTTTATTATTAGGCTTCATTTGTTGCTCAAATTCTTTTGCCACAATCTCTTATTTTTCTCATGTTTTGCTTTATTAGCTCTATTAATATCATCTTTCAAAATGGAATCAGGAGACATAGGAAGCAAAATAATATCTTTGTCCTTATGAACTAGAGTGTGCTGATTGTTTCTACCATGGTGTACGGAATTTTTGCCATGGTCTAACAAGTAATAAGGAACATGCTTGCATGGGTACCACATCACAATCAACATAATCAGCATATGTAGAGATACTAAAATGCACACGAACAGCATGTGTTACCTTAACCTTGCCGCTGTTATTGAACCATTGGATATAGTAAGGATGTGGATGTGGTCTTGTGGTGAGAGATCGTTTCTCCACCATCTCCATGCTAGCCAAGTTGTTGCAGCTCCCTCCATCAATGGTGACGCGAACAGAATGCTCCTTCACAACTCCCTTGTATGGAACAAATTATGCCTCTGATTTTGCTCAGCTTGTGTGACCTGCACACTCAAGACACGTTGAGCAACTAAACATTCATACCTGTCAACATCTTCAGGATCCATGTATTGCGTCTCATGTTCAGAATCATCTCCACCATGTTCTTCACATGTAATAAGAGCCAAAGTATCCTCATCATAGTCACTAGCGGACTCATACCCACCATCCTTAGTAGCAATCATCACACGCTGAGATTTGCATTCTCTCGCATTATGACCTCTTCCCTTACAACGACGACAAATAATATCACTTGTGTGCCCTGTTGATGCCATGGAAGAAGAAGAACTCTGTGCAGGCCCAGCAGGTGCGCTCTTGGCAGATAGTGGTGGTTGTGCCTCCTTTCTTGTATCACGGTTGTAGGTAGCACCAGATGGAGGTGCTGGTGCAGTGGAAGTAGAAGATGCACGTGGTGTCCATGTTGAAGGTCGACCTGCAGAAAAGTTAGTTCGTGCCAATGCCTGCCGATCCTGCACTTCATGTTCAGCTTTACAAGCAGGATGGAATAAACAAGTGATATTAGTATACTCCTTATACTCTAGGGTCTGAATCTCTCTATTTAATCAACCCATAAAACGTGCAAGCATAGCTTCATTCTCCTCAACAATAGCACATCTAATCATGCCAGTTTGTAATTCCTGATAATATTCTTCTACAGGTTTTTTTCGTTGTCTTAAACGCTGCAATTTTTGAAGCAATTCACGTTGATAATATGGTGGAACCCAACGAGTACGCATAGTAGTTTTTAAAGCAGCCCAAGTAGCTGGAATAGGATATAATCTACAATGTTCAGACCACCATACACATGTAAAACTAGTGAAAGCACAAACAGCAGCAGCAACCCGTCTCTCCTGGGATATTGTAAACATGTAAAACGTTGTTCAGTTTCTAACTCCCAAGTAAGATATATATATCAGGAACATATCTACACTCAAACGGTGGAATATTCAATTTCAGTTTAGGAATATGGTCATTATCTCGTACCTGAGGTGATGGTGCAGGCCTACCGTTGCGAATATACACCTGAGGTCGACCTGCTGGTGGTGGTGCTGGTGGCTGCACATAGTTCTGATTTTGATCAACCTCATCCTCGTAATAGTCCTCCAGCTCTGCAGTAGCAGCAGGAGCTACAGAAGCACCAACAGGTAGTAGCAGCGGCACCAGAATTTTGTCTTGGCTCAATAGGAATACGATGTGCTCGCCCTACTGTATCGCAGCGTGAAACTAGTGGTGGGAGACGTTTGACTAATTCATCGAACTTGGCGTCCAACTTGGTGTCAATTCTCTTCTCAGTGTCATCCATCTTCTCCATTGCCTTTCCAAAGCTGGCCATCACGTCTTCCACCTGTTGACCCAACATTTGGTGAAACTTATCATGAAGCTCCGTGTTCGTCGTGTTCTCCCAATCAATCTTGTCGGCTTGTGATAGAGGCGGGGTGTCCCGATCTTTTGATAAGATGATAACTATCAATTTGTTGGAGATGACTTTGACGATCCGACTACAAACGTGCACGACGTTGCGCCTTAGCAATCGCTAAACCAATCTCCCGAGGTTACTGACGATGTTAGAAGCACGACTAGCCTTACCACAAAGGTCTATTCCTGCACGCAATCGAAGAACAAGCAAGAATATGACAATGCAATCTGAATATTGCGAATATAGATGAAGTATTAATAAAGGTGGGGATCCGGAAGCGGTCTTGGTCTGGTCGTTGGACACAGACAAAGTACATGAAGTTGCAATGGCTAACTTTTAACTAAACAAATCCCAAGGAAAAAGCTACTAGATGGATCTATTTATATAGGAGCAAGGGGTGGCAGCCAAGGACGTGGGAGGACGTCTCAAGGAAGCCTAAAACTAACCCTAGGTCATACTAGGCTCATGGGCCTAGGTGGAGGTGATGCAACACCTATGGACTTGTTGTTTGACTCGGATTCTGCTGCAGCGTCAGATTGTTTCATCGATATCTCAACGCTCCAGACGAATTTGAAGGTGATTCCAATTGGGTTGGAGAGAGCACGAAATCTACTTTCCAACAAAAAAATAATCACC
This sequence comes from Triticum dicoccoides, assembly GCF_002162155.2. Classification (NCBI taxonomy): domain Eukaryota; kingdom Viridiplantae; phylum Streptophyta; class Magnoliopsida; order Poales; family Poaceae; genus Triticum; species Triticum dicoccoides. The sequence continues at coordinate 344,618,329 of NC_041385.1, forward strand.
CAATTCGGCGTCCGTATGAAAAAGTTGTTGGCGTTTTGAGTCAGCTATGTCTGTGCAGTCCGTATCTGAATCCAGAACGTGAGAGACTTGGACTCTATCTTCTCTTGGCCCAAAACTGACGTGAGAGGACTTTTTGAACAGAACCTAAACTTCTCCTTTTTCCCTTATCTTCATATGTGGATTGTACAAATGTCCCATACACCCGCAATTAGACAAAACACAAAAGTGTGTGAAGTATTTTTGTTCTGGATAACATAAATAGATTATTTAATAGTTTACACTAGAAATCACCTGACGAATATGCATGTAAGCAATATTTTTGGTCGTATCCAAGGTAGTCATTTCCTCATCATCCTCCCTTTCTTGAAAACAAAGCTGTCCTCGGCGTTGCTTAATCTGAAATGTGGCTAACAAAAGAGACAAGGTGTACATGTTGTATATGTATATGACATCCATTTTTACTTCCCTTGATTTTTGCATATATGACACATGTATACATGAGTAACTTTCATAGATCATAAAATCTAAATCCAAAATATTATCATAAGTAGAAGGCATGAAAATATTGCAACTCAGTTTGCACATATAAGTGAAGCTCTTATTCATATCAAAATATTGACAATATTCATCATTAAACCATCCCAACATTGGTGAATAAACCTTACGTGCATCAAATTTACATGCTACAACATGCTTAAATAAGAAAACATGCAATAAGTCATTTTACACATAATCATCACCAAGATTAGAGGTCATATCAAAATGATTAAACATTGGTTCTTTTGCATCAACAGTTAATTTAATGGGTGCTCTCAAAATTGTTGGTATTTCTGTTGTTTGATCACATGACGCATTCATGACAGTAACACGAGTCTCCAAAATAGGTGGTGTGCTTAAATCAATAGGTAACTCAACACATGATGTATTCAAGTTAACTAGGCATGCATCATTCTCATGTGAAAGTGGAAAATGTGTACCTTTGTCATTACCTCTTATGATCAACTCAGATGATGCAGGCACCCTCGATGGTGATGTGTCACATGGTGGAGGTGACGTATTCCTCGCAACAACGGATGTGGTTGTCATAGTACGCCTAGTAGTTGAAGAAATATCTGTATCAACAGTTGGAATGTGCACCGTGCGCTTGTTCTCCTCGTGGGCAACACGTCGTTTTATTTCCTGTTCAGCTTTACAAGCAAGAAGAAACAAATGGTCCATAGGATAACACTCTTCATGAATTAGTATCTCCTGAATATCATGGTTTAATCCTCCCCAAAATTTATCCATAAAATCTTCTTCACTTTCTTCTAAAAATGAGTGCAACAAGGTAGTTTGTAAATCATCATAATATTCTGTTACAGTGTCACTACCTTGTTTTAAATGTTCTAGTTTTTTAATCATGCCACAAGTATAATAAACATCGACGAATATATCTCTCATGACATGTTTGAAACTATCCCAAGTAGTAGGTATATAATCATGGTTTAACCAACAATATTCACTCCACCAAACTAAAGTGAAGCTACTGAAAGTATTAACCACAACTTGAAATTTTCCATGCTCGTCAAAAGTGTGGGAAGCAAATATAGCACTTATTTCGTACTCCCATTCAATATATAAATCAGGCCTAAAACAACTAGTAAATGGTGACATGGAAACATTAACCTGATGTGCATTCTGATGTTGTTGCTCCTCTTGTGACGGTTGTTGTATTTTCTTAGGTGATGGAAAATCTCCCACGATCGATGAAGCCCAAGAACTAACAACTCCGGAACCTGCCATAGTTAGTAGAAAACAAGAAACAAAATTCGAGAATAATGTTCCTATGAACTACTAGGATGTGGTGGTAAAATGCTCATAGTATAGCAAATATCAATATCTTATAAGTCCATACCATGCAGCAGGTGGTGACAGGCAACCAGCGGTGTCAAATAACTCCGAAGATTGTGTAAAGTGATTGCCAGGGGAACGTCCGTATACACGGTGTAGAAATATGTGGAGCTGGGTTGGCTATATATGGTAGCAAAAAATTAGCAATAATCAATTCAAAGATGCAATGTTGAATTAACGCTCAACGACGGTACTGTGCTGGTACTAGGCTAGACCGGACTAGAGACGCGAGCCTAAAACACTAATGAGGTCATGGCATAGCACAACTAGCATCAATGAAGGATACTAAGTAGCTTTGGACAGCAAGATATAAGTGAAGATCACAATGGCAGTAAAGATAATGATGAAAAACAACTGCCAAGCAGGATATACAACAACTCTCTCTCCAACATTCCTCTTGAAAAGTTTGAGCCAATTTTCTGATAACTTTTTTCAAAGAATGCTACTAACTCAAGCTTTCCAACGCAAAAAGAATCACTCAATTCCGAATTGATATGAGGAGTCGAAGAATTATAAAACTGGCCTGAAAAACTAGAACAAACTGTGTTCGCGAACTTCGGAGGGTAAAATGACCTATTTAGAAGCCAATTTTGAGGTGCCAAATATTGAACTAGCTTCTGGAACTATTTAGATGCGGCTCGTCGCTATATTTCATTTGAGTACCTGCGGAGCAAAAACGGACTTCGTATGAGGAAGTTAGGCCTATTTTACTGAACAGTGCACAAAACAGATTCCAATCCGAATTCAACTACGAGATTTAGTCTAGATAGATCCGAACTTTGTTTTTTTCTTCTTTCTTTTTTTTCTCACACTTTTTTCTTTCTCTTTTTTCTCTAACTTTTTTTTACTTTTTTCTCTCTTTTTTCTCTCTTTTTTCCGTATTTTCTTTTTCTCTCTCTTTCCAAAACAAACTAGATAAGATGCAGATTGGATCAAGCAAAGATGTGAACGATCTGAACTATGATTATGACAATGAACGGTGGGTACCAAATGGTGGAATTTGATGGATGGGTGGTGGACAGCGGAAGGGATAACGATGCAGCGGCAGCGTGACTACTGTGAACAGAACTCGAAACTCTAAACGAACTAGACACTAAGACCAGCAACTCGACACGATGATGCAATCGATAATTCAATAATGCAAACAATGAAAGAAAATTGCAAAGGCTCATACTGGCTTGGACAAATGATGAATAGATCTAACTTTTTTTGTAGCTTTTTCTTGGACAATAGGCAAGAAAATAAATCTAATCTAGGAAAAACTGGACATTCTCACAGAGCAACCTGAAAATTGATACCACTTGGTAGAGGCGGGGTGTCCCAATCTTTCGATGAGATGATAACTATCGATTTGTTGGAGATGACTTTCACGATCCGACTACAAACGTGCACGACGTTGTGCCTTAGCAATAGCTAAACCAATCTTCCGAGGTTACTGACGATGCTGGAAGCACGATCAGCCTGACCACGAAGGTCTATTCCTGCATGCAATCAAAGAACAAGCAAGAATATGATAATGCAATCTGAATATTGCGAATATAGATGAAGTATTAATAAAGGTGGGGATCCGGAAGCGGTCCTGGTTTGGTCGTTGGACACAAATGAAGTACACGAAGTTGCAATGGCTAACTTTTAACTAAACAAATTCCAAGGAAAAAGCTACTAGATGGATCTATTATAGGAGCAACGGGTGGCGGCCAAGGAGGTGGGAGGATGTCCCAATAAAGCCTAAAACTAACCCTAGGTCATGCAAGGATCATGGGCCCAAGTGGAGGTGATGCAATATCTTTGGACTTGATGTTTGACACGGATTCTGCTGAAGTGTCAGATTGTTTCATTGATATCTCAACTCACCAGACGAATTTGAAGGTGATTCCAATTGTGTTGGAGATAGCACGAAATCTACTTTCCAACAAAAAAAGAATCACCCAATTCGGAGTCCGTATGAAAAAGTTGTTGGCGTTTTGAGTTAAGTATGTATGTGAAGTCCAAATCTGAATCCAGAACGTGAGAGACTTGGACTCTATCTTCTCTTGGCCCAAAAGTGACTTGAGAGGACTTTCTGAACAGAACCTAAACTTCTCCTTTTCCCTTATCTTCATATTTGTATTGTACAAATGTCTCATACACCCGCAATTAGACAAAACACAAAAGTGTGTGAAGTATTTTTGTTCTTGATAACATAAATAGATCATTGAATAGTCTGTATTAGAAATCACCTGACAAATATGCATGTATGCAATATTTTTGGTCCTATCGAAGGTAGTAATGTCCTCATCAGCTTGTGGTCCTGCCATAGTTAGTAGCAATAGAAACAGACAAGAATATGATCGTACAGACTACTGGAAAATGGTGGTGGTGGGGTGTCACAAATCCGTCAAGCGAACCTCAAATTCTTACAATTTCTTACCCAACAGCAGGTGGTGATCGGCAACCGTTGTAGTCAAAACTCTCAAAGCTTGGATAGAGCGATTCTCAGGGAGAGTCAAACGCACGACGTAGATGTATGTGGAGCTGGGAAGGCTTATAATATGGTAGCAAAAAAAGGTCAGCAATAATCAATTCAGAGATGCAAAGTTGAATAAACGCTCGACGACGGTACTGTGCTAGTCCTAGGCTAGACCGTGCTAGAGACGCGAGCCTAGAAGACTAACAAAATCACGGCGCTGCATGTAAACAAGGGAGGAGCACACTCTGAAAAAAAATTCTCTTTGTTTTTCACTTTTTTTGCACTTTTTTTCCTCTTTTTTTTGCTCTGCAACAATTTTTTCCGAAAAAGTCTACAAATGGTATAGAAATTGCCTAGCCAGAATTTTCCTCTTTTTTCCTAAAACTGGAACTATTTTTCTACTGTGGGTAACACGGAAGTTCGGGAGTCCTTCTCTGTCAGGACTCGGAGTATGGCGTGATCTCAAAATCCAAAACAGTGTAACAAAATACTGGACTCGGACTAGGACTGGTGGCGGAGATCAATCTGGTGGAAGTCGCACTCGTGGCGGAGATGAATCTGGTGGAACTCGGACTGGTGGCAGATATATGTTGCAGGTGGACTCGGATTATCGTGATGGTGGTGGATATGTGGTATATGGCTGCGGTGATGACGATGGTGGTATATGGCAGCGGTGATGACGATGGTGGTATATGGCAGCGGTGATGATGATGGTGGTATATGGCAGCGGTGACGATGGTGGTGGGTACATGGTAGCAGTGACGATGATATGCGGCGGCGGCGTGACAACTTGTGAACAGAACTCGAAACTCTAAAGGACTAGACACTAAGACCAGCAACTAGACACGACGATGCAACCGCAAATTCAACAATGCAAACCCCTAAAAAGATTATGCAAAGGCTCAGGTTGGTTCGGATATGAGGAACTAACCCTAATTTTTTTGGCTTTTTCGTGGACTGTAGGTATGAAGAACAGACTCGATCTAAACTACGGAAAACTGTAAAATCTCACCGAGCAACCTGGAAATCTAATACCACTTGATAGAGGAAAAGGTGTCTCGATGTTTTGATGAGATGGTGGCTATCATTTTCTGTGGGAGTCGACCTTGACAATCCGACTATGAACGTGCGAGACGTCGCGCCTTAGCAATCGCTAAACCAACTTCAGAGGGTTATTGACCATGTCGGGGCACGATCAACCTAACCAAGAGGGTCTGTTTCCTGCAAGTAAACAAAGAACAAGCAAGAAACTGAGATTGCAATCTGGATATTGCGAATATAAGAGGAAAGCTTTATTAATGAAGGTGGGGTTTTGTGATGTCTTGGTCTCGTCGTTGAACACAAACGAAGTACACGAAGTTGCAGCTATGGCAAACTTTTAATCTAAACAAAACCCCAAAGTCTAAACGACACCCTAAGGACTATATATATGGAGGAAGAGGGGGAATTTCTTGGCCCTTGGGGAAGGTGTCCGAAACCAGCCCTATCTCTTGTTTCCCCACACATACGGACACTAAAACATCCTATACTCAAGTATTTCGAAAATACATGGGCCTGACCCAATAATAAGGTGACGCAGCACCTAGAATAGCCTCTGGACAAAAGTTATGAAGTAGCATCTTGTATATTTTTCCCAAGGCTTCATGCACTCATTATGGTGGCTTCAACGTCCTTAAATCATCACTTGTAACTCCGTTCTTGTTCCCCTTGCGCATGCCATCATCTCCATGCTTTTTCTTGCTCCAATGTTCATCCTTCTCCAAGCTAGGCCCTTCATTTGTAAGCAAAACAAATGTATCCAATTTAGGCAGCATCATATTCTCATGAACATTAAAATCATTACCAAGAAACGAAAGTATCTGGTAATTTAATTGGCGTGCGCGAGCTCTAGTAATTGGTCCAGTATGTATAGCAGCAGGGGTTGTGGGTGTAACAATTGTATTGATGTCCTCATCACAATGCAATGGCATGGGATGACAAAGATGTCGTCGAGGTTACCGTCCTTGGTGATGATGAGTCCTTTGCGAAGATGAGCGGTGGTGATGATGATGTCGAACCATACCTATATAGCCGAAACACAATAGGACACGGGAATCACAACTCAAAATCTCAAAGACCAAAATGTGTCAAAACTTGTCGGAGTGCGGAACGGGTACGCGATGGCGGTGTTAGTGGAAAGCTGTCGTGGTATAGGTGTTTGCAAAAAGGTGGTGGAAAGTGGAGAAGTGATGGAGGCCGAACTGAAAATATTCAGTTTCGTCAGGGTTCAACAGATGTCCGGTGGAGCGCGGTCGTTCGGTTGTCAGATGTCCGGTGGAGCATGGTCGTCCGGTGCCTAGGCGATTGCGGGCACGGGATGAACAGCTCGATTTCGAGTTGGAGGGAGGTGGAGTGGTCCAATTTGAGCGATTTTGTGGATGGAAAAGGGTGGAGAGGGTGGGGAAAGCTAGATCAAACACGTGGCAACACAAATCCATGGATCAAATCCAACAAAACTTCATCACACAAACAAATCACAAATAAAATTGGGGCTATTTTTGGTGGGGATTTTCGGAATTAGGACAAAATCAACAAAATCAAGCTAGAAAACAAAGGGTAGGGGCTCCAAAAATGCGATCAACGCGGCTCATGATACCAAGATGATGTAGGGTAGAACCCTAGAGGTCTATCTTTCACGTTTGGAGCGGATCCCTACGAGGAACATGAATAACACGAGGAGGGGAACGAGAGAAAAACATGAGAGAACACTCAACCAACAAGAATAAAGTCACACATGCGCTAGATCATCGAGGCACAAGGTGATACTGATGAGGACATCAATACCATTGTTACACCCACAGCCCCTGCCGCTATACATACTGGACCAATTACTAGAGCTCGCGCACGCCAATTAAATTACCAGGTACTTTCGTTTCTTGGTAATGATTTTAATGTTCATGAGAATATGATGCTGCCTAAATTGGATACATTTGTTTTGCTTACAAATGAAGGGCCTAGCTTGGAGAAGGATGAACATTGGAGCAAGAACAAGCATGGAGATGATGGCATGCGCAAGGGGAACAAGTACGGGGTTACAAGTGATGATATCAGGACTTCGAAGCCACCATAACGAGTGCATGAAGCCTTGGACGAAATATACAAGATGTCACTTCATAAATTTCGTCCAGAGGCTATTCTAGGTGTTGCGTCACCTTTTGTTGGGCCAGGCCCATGTTATTTCGAAATACATAAGTATAGGCTATTTTTAGAGTCCGTATGTGTGGGGAAACAAGAGATAGGGTTGGTTCCGGACCCCTCCACCAAGGGCCATGAAATTCCCCCCCTCTTCCTCCATATATACATCCCTTAGGGCACCGTTTAGACTTTGGGTTTTGTTTAGATTAAAAGTTCGCCATAGCTGCAACTTCACATACTTCATTTGTGTTCAACGATCAGACCAAGACGTCACAGAACCCCATCTTGATCAATAAAGCTTTCATCTTATATTCGCAATATCCAGATTGCAATCTTAGTTTCTTGCTTGTTCTTCGTTTGCTCGCAGGAAATAGACCCTTGTGGTCAAGTTGATCATGCTCCGACGTGGTCAATAACCTCTCGGAGTTGGTTTAGTGATTGCTAAGGCGCGACGTCCTCGCACGTACATAGTCGGATCGTCAAAGTCTACTCCTCAGAAACGATAATCAGCATCTCATCGAAAGATGGGACACCTTTGCCTCTATCAAGTGGTATCAGATTTCCAGGTTGCTCGGTGAGATTTGATAGTTTTTCGTAGTTTAGATCAAGTCTGTTCTTCATACCTATAGTCCATGAAAAATCCACAAAAAAATTAGGGTTAGTTCATCCTATCCGAACCAGTCTGAGCCATTGCTTAGTCTTTTCAGTATTTTGCTTTGTTGAATTTGCGGTTGCATCGTCGTGTCGAGTTGCTGGTCTTAGCGTCTAGTCTTTTAGAGTTTCGAGTTCTGTTCACGGGTTTTCACGCCACCGCCGCACCATCAATATCCGCAGTCATATACCACCACCACACCAGATCCATCATCCGATGGCATATACTACCACCACACCATATACATCACCCCTGCCATCTCCATCACCGTTTATCTGCCACCGCTCCGAGTCCATATACCACCACTAATCCGAGTCCATATACCACCAACGATCCGTATCCATATCACCACCACTCCGAGTCCATCTCATATTAGGTTTACTTTCGAGATATTTTTATTTCCAGATTTGTGTTTCCTTGTCTGAGTAGGTTTTGGATTCCAGCAATCTTTTGCCATCTGTAGAAGAGGTTGGCTATCCTATTTCTAGGTGTTTCCAATCGTATTGAGACAGTCGCCGTTATAGAAATTTTTTTTGACCCGTTTCCAGTTTTTGGGTCCGGGCAGTCGAAAAATAAAATTTGGTCGAAAAATTTCGTGTCTATCGTGTTATCTTGACTTGGGAAGAGTTTTGAGGCACTCGCCATTTTAGTGATTTTCAGCAAAAAAAAAAGAGCGCAAAAAAAATTCAGAGTGTGCTTCTCCCTTGTTTCCGTGCAGCGTCGTGATTTTGTTAGTGTTCGAGGCTTGCGTCTCTAGCACAATGTAGCCTAGGACTAGCATAGTACCGTTGTTGAGCGTTTATTCAACTTTGCATCTCTGAATTGATTATTGTTCATCCTTTTTGCTACCATATCATAAGCCTTCCCAGCTCCACATATATCTACGTCGTGCGTTTGATTTTCCCTGGCCATTGCTCTATCCAAGCTTTGAGAGTTTTGACTACAACGGTTGCCGATTACCACCTGCTGCTGGATAAGAACTGGTAAGAATTTGAGATTTGCTTGACGGGTTTGTGATACACCACCACCACTTCCTAGTAGTATGTAGGATCATATTCTTGTGTGTTTCTATTTGCTGCTAACCATGGCAAGATCACAAGCCGATGAGACTAATTGGGAGAACCTGACGAACAAATAACTACATGATAAATTTCAGCAAATGATGAGTGGACAGGTGCAAGATGTGCTAAACAGATTTGAAGAGGCCATGGAGAAGTTAGGTGGCATTGAGAAGACGTTCGAAACCAAGCTTGATAACAAGTTTAATGAATTGCTCGCGTGTTTTCCACAACCACCGCCGGCTGCACCTATCGTACCTCTACAACGACAACAACAATGCCCCCTTCCGAATCAGTATGGACGAGCGAAGCGTGTTTCTCTTGAGGATGGCCAAACTTCTGGTGCTGTTGTACCAGTTGTTGATGCTTCTTTGGCTCCTGCTACTGCTGCTGCTAGTACCCAGGAGGATGATGAGTATGCGGGCGATTATGAGGATGACATTGATCAAAATCAGAACTACGTGTAGCCACCAGCACCACCACCAGCAGGTCGACCTCAGGTATATAATCGCAATGGTAGGCCTGCACCACCACCTCGGGACGAGATCATGACCATGTTCCTAAACTGAAATTGAATATTCCACCATTTGAGGGTAGATATGTTCCTGATATATATCTTACTTGGGAGTTAGAAACTAAACAATGTTTTACATGTTTACAATATCCCGAGGAGAGATGGGTTGCTGCTTCTGTTTGTGCTTTCACTAGTTTTGCATGTGTATGGTGGTCTGAACATTGTAGCTTATATCCTATTCCAGCTACTTGGGCTGCTTTGAAAACTGCTATGCATACTCGTTGCGTTCCACCATATTATCAATGTGAATTGCTTCAAAAATTGCAGCGTTTAAGACAAGTAAGAAATTAAGTAGAAGAATATTATCAGGAATTACAAACTGGCATGATTAGATGTGGTATTGTTGAGGAGAATGAAGCTATGCTTGCAAGTTTTATGGGTGGATTAAACAGAGAGATTCAGACAATTCTAGAGTATAAGGAGTATACTAATATCACTCTATTATTCCATCTTGCTTGTAAAGCTGAACGTGAAGTGCAGGATCGACAAGAATTGGCACAAACTAACTTTTCTGCAGGTCGACCTTCATCATGGACACCGCGTGCATCCTCTACTTCCACTGCACCAGCACCTCCATCAGCTGCCACCTCCACCCGTGATACAATAAAGCAGGCACAACCACCACTATCTGCCAAGAGCACAACTACCGGCCCTGCACAGAGCTCTTTTTCTTCCATGGCATCAACAGGGCACACAAGTGATATTATTTGTTGTCGTTGTAAGGGAAGAGGACATTATGCGCGAGAATGCAAATCTCAACGTGTGATGATTGCTACTGAGGATGGTGGGTATGAATCCGCTAGTGAATATGATGAGGAGACTTCGGCTCTTATTACACGTGAAGAACATGGTGGAGATGATTCTAATCATGAGACGCAATACATGGCTCCTGAAGATGCTGAGATGTATGAATGTTTAGTTGCTCAACGTGTTTTGAGTGTGCAGGTCACACAAGCTGAGCAAAATCAGAGGCATAATTTGTTCCATACAAAGGGAGTTGTGAAGGAACGTTCTGTCCACGTCATCATAGATGGAGGGAGCTGCAACAACTTGGCTAACATGGAGATGGTGGAGAAGCTATCTCTCACCACAAGACCACATCCACATCCTTACTGCATCCAATGGTTCAACAACAGCGGCAAGGTTAAGGTAACACGTATTGTTCGTGTGCATTTTAGTATCTCTACATATGCTGATTATATTGATTGTGATGTGGTACCTATGCAAGCATGTTCCTTATTACTTGGTCGACCATGGAAATTTGATAAAAATTCTGTACACCATGGTAGAAACAATCAGTATACTCTTGTTCATAAGGATAAAAATATTACTTTGCTTCCTATGACTCCTGATTCCATTTTGAAAGATGATATTAATAGAGCTAATAAAGCAAAACAGGAGAAGAATAAGAGTGAAAATCATATTGTGGCAAAAGAATTTGAGCAACAAATGAAGCCTAATAATAAATCATCTAGTGTAGCTTCTGAAATTAAATTGAAAAGTGCATGTTTATTTGCCACCAAATATGATATTGATGAGCTAGATTTCAGCAAACCTGTTTGCTATGCTTTTGTGTGCAAAGAAGCATTATTTTCATTCGAGGACATGCCTTCCTCTTTGCCTCCTCCTGTCACTAACATTTTGCAGGAGTTTGCTGACGTCTTTCCACAAGACGTGCCACCGGGATTACCGCCTATTCGAGGGATTGAGCATCAGATTGACTTAATTCCCGGTGCTTCACTGCCAAACCATGCGCCATACCGTACAAATCTAGAGGAGACGAAGGAGATTATGCGTCAAGTACAGGAGCTTCTAGACAGAGGTTATATACGCGAATCCCTTAGTCCTTGTGTTGTTCCTGTTATTCTAGTGCCGAAAAAGGATGGTACATCCTGTATGTGTGTTGATTGTAGAGGCATTAATAATATTACTATTCACTATCGTCATCCTATTCCTAGGCTAGATGATATGCTTGATGAATTGAGTGGCTCTACAATATTCTCCAAAGTTGATTTGCATAGTGGATACCATCAAATTCGTATGAAATTGGGGAATGAATGGAAAACAACATTTAAAACTAAGTTTGGATTATATGAGTGGTTAGTCATGCCTTTTGGGCTAACTAATGCACCTAGTACTTTCATGAGATTAATGAACGAAGTTTTACGCGCTTTCATTGGACAATTTGTGGTAGTCTATTTTGATGATATACTGATTTATAGCAGATCTTTGGAGGAACATTTGGAACATTTACGAGCTGTTTTATTACTCTACGTGATGCACGTTTGTTTGGTAACCTTGGGAAGTGCACATTCTGCACTGACCGAGTATCTTTTCTTGTCTATGTTGTTACTCCACAGGGAATTGAAGTTGATAAAGCCAAGATTGAAGCTATTGAGAGTTGGCTGCAGCCAAAAACGGTCACACAAGTGAGGAGGTTTCTTGGCCTCGCAGGATTCTATAGGCGTTTTGTGAGAGATTTTAGCACCATTGATGGACCTCTCAATGAGCTTACAAAGAAGGATGTGCCTTTTGTTTGGGGTACTGCACAGGAAGTAGCCTTCACGGTGTTGAAAGATAAGTTGACACATGCCCCTTTACTCCAACTTCCTGATTTTAATAAGACATTTGAGCTTGAATGTGATGCTAGTGGAATTGGATTAGGAGGTGTGTTATTACAAGATGGCAAACCTGTTGCATACTTTTCTGAAAAATTGAGTGGGCCTAGTCTGAATTATTCTACTTATGATAAAGAATTATATGCTCTTGTTCGGACTTTAGAAACATGGCAACATTATTTATGGCCCAAAGAATTTGTTATACATTCTGATCATGAATCTTTGAAACATATTAAAAGTCAAGCTAAACTGAATCGTAGACATGCTAAATGGGTTGAATTCATTGAGACTTTCCCTTATGTCATTAAACACACGAAGGGTAAAGAAAATGTTATTGTTGATGCATTGTCTCGTCGTTATACTATGCTTTCACAACTTCACTTTAAAATATTTGGTTTGGAGGCCATCAAAGATCAATATGTGCATGATGCTAAATATAAAGATGTATTGCAGAATTGTAAAGAAGGGAGAACATGGAACAAGTTCGTCGTTAACGATGGATTTGTGTTTCGTGCTAACAAGCTACGCATTCCAGCTAGCTCTGTTCATCTTTAGTTGTTGCAGGAGGCACATGAAGGAGGATTAATGGGACACTTTGGCATGGAGAAGACGGAGGATATACTTGCTTCACATTTCTTTTGGCCAAAGATGAGACGGGATGTTGAGCGTTTTGTTGCTCGCTGCACTACAAGTCAAAAAGCTAAGTCACGACTCAATCCTCATGGTTTATATATGCCTTCGCCTATACCTAGTGTTCCTTGGGAGGATATATCTATGGACTTTGTTTTAGGTTTACCTCGAAAAAAGAAGGGGAGGGATAGCATATTTGTTGTCGTGGATAGGTTCTCGAAAATGGCACACTTTATACCATGTCATAAAAGCGATGATGCTATTAATGTTGATGATTTGTTCTTTCGTGAAACTATTCGCTTGCATGGTGTGCCAAGTACTATTGTTTCAGATCGTGATACTAAATTTCTTAGCCACTTTTGGAGATGTTTAAGGGCTAAGTTGGGGACTAAGCTGCTTTTTAGTACTACTTGTCACCCCCAAACTGATGGCCAAACTGAAGTAGTCAATAGATCATTGTCTACTATGCTTAGGGATGTTTTGAAGAATAATAAGAAAATGAGGGAGGAATGCTTGCCTCATATTGAATTTGCTTACAAACGTGCATTGCATTCTACTACTAAGATGTGCCCTTTTGAAGTTGTTTATGGTTTCCTACCTCGTGCACCTCTTGATTTGTTGCCTCTTCCATCTTTGGAGAAGGTTAATTTTGATGCTAAACAACATGCTGAATTGATTTTAAAAATGCATGAGTTAACTAAGGAAAACATTGACCGTATGAATGCTAAATATAAACTTGCTGGAGATAAGGGTAGAAAACATGTTGTGTTTGCACCTAGAGATCTTGTTTGGTTACATTTGCGTAAGGATAGATTTCCTAATTTGCGCAAATCAAAGCTAATGCCATGTGCTGATGGTCCCTTTAAGATGTTAGAGAAAATAAATGATAATGCATATAAACTTGAGTTGCCTACAGATTTTGGGGTTAGTCCCACTTTTAGCATTGCAGATTTGAAGCCTTATTTGGGTGAGGAAGATGAACTTCCGTCGAGGACGACTTCATTTCAAGAAGGGGAGGATGATGAGGACAGCGAGGAGGCGCGGGCTGATGTTCGGCATGATAAGTCGTTTTGTCACGTGGTGGTCGGTCCGGTTGATCAGCATAATTGTATTTTGACGGTATTGGCTCAAGGGCCTAGTCGTCGAATTGTGGCAGCAGCCTGTGTTTGGGGTAACTCTTTGTTGGTCGCTCGAACCCGTGTTCTTCGGCAGCTAGGACCTTGGTTCATCTGTCGTTGAGCGTATCCTGTTCGGCTTGAAGTTGTTGTTGTTTCTTTTTCAGGCTCCGCACAGTGGCGATGAGATGTCGCTTGAAGTGTTCTTGTTCGAGGGGTTCCTCTGGGACGATAAAATCATAGTCCCCAAGGCTAACATCCTCTTCGGAGACAGGTAAGTAGTTACTATCTTCCAAATCCTCGTGATCAGCATGTTCGGGGATGTATTGACCCTCTTCCCTTTCATCCTGCTCGAATGTAGGTTCGACGGGGTGGTTAGGGTCTTCGGTGTTGTCTGGAGTGTCAATATCTCCAGTGCTGGAATTGCTTTCCCTTGCCCGACGCAATCGTGAGCGGCGCTGCTGACGTCGGTGCTATGGTGGTTCATCGATGGGCTTGTCCTTGTCTGGAACTTGAGTGCCATCGTCGTCCTTCTTCTTAGGTGTATCCACCATGTATACATCGTAGGTAGAAGTGGTCGTCCAACGCCAAGTGATAGGCGGGTGTTGACCTGGTTCGGCGTTGACATCATAGTCCATTCCATCGATGTCTTCGGAGGTGTAGACTTAGCACGTTGGTTAAATCCTCAACAGTGGCTGTTAAGTGGGTGGTGGGTGGGACGTAAAATTCCCTGCTCTCGGCCCCCCAGCCCGAGCTGGGTGTAGTTCAGAGGTGACACTTCCGTGATGGCGAGAGATTGTATTAAGTCTAGCATTTCATTTAAGAGTGAAAGCTGGATAGGAGTTTGCGGATCTGCGGAGCCTGGCTCAGTGATAACCACTTGATTGAGCCCGATGGACACAGACCTCGATAGTTCAGAGTTGATGTCCATAGGCGGGTCCGGCTTCCCGATGACGGGGAGAGTCCCGTTTGACTTCGTGTTCGTAGATGACGTGGTCGCATCTGGGTTTCCGGCTGGAAGCTCCATGGCAGGAGAGAGCCCGGCGGGGTTCATCCTCCCGTCTTTGGACGATGTGGTCTGCCCCAGATCTAAGGCCGAGGAAGATACGAGCGTCGACCACTGGATGGGATCTGATAGTGGATCCGAAGGGCCTCCTTCGTATGGGTGGGGAGCGGCGGCCGAGGCCGCGAACCCATCGAAGATCGGGTCTCCTCGGATATCGGCAATGTAGTCCAAACTTCCAAACCTGATCTGGTAACCAGGGGCGTAGCAGTCGACATTCCCAAGGTGACTGGTCGAGATGGCACGTATCATGAAGCCGCCAAACACAAAGAGCTGATGAGGGAGAAAGGTCTCCTTGGAAACAACGTCGTCGTTGATGATGAGGCGAGCCATCGATTCTTCTGTTGACAACACTGCGGAGCTCTCAATGAAAGCACCAATGCCGGTGTCAAAACCGACAGATCTCGGGTAGGGGGGCCAAGCTATGGGTCCAAGGATCAATGGTAACAAGGGACAATGGTGACATGATATTTACCCAGGTTCGGGCCCTCTTAAAGGAGGTAAAACCCTATGTCCTGCTTGATTGTATTCGATGAGTATAGGGGTTACAAGAGTTGATCAACCTTGAGATCGTAATGTCTAAACCCTAGCTGTCTAGCCTATGATTGTTCTGATAGCCTCTACGAACTAAAACCCTCCGTTTTATATATACACCGGAGGGGCCTAGGGTTGTACAGAGTCAGTTTACAATGGAAGGAAATAGTACATCCGAACACCAATCTTGCCGTCCACGCATATAGGAGTCCTACCCAGATACGGGGGATGGTCTTGTGCTTTATCCTTGCGGCCCATCAGTCCGGCCCATATCGAATAGACCGGACACCCGAGGACCCCCTAATCTAGGACTTCCTTAGTCCTCTCACCTGACTTTTTGCCCAAAATAAGTTATAGACCAAATTTGCTAGGTTCTGGACTTGGATTCTGTCGGTGTTCTATGAACCAGGGTACCAGACCTGCCTACCTGCGGCCCATGATGTGGCTCCATCGACGGCCTGGTACGGCCCATCTACAAGACTGCCAAGGCAAGACCCTCGCGAGGCGGATGACACCAATACCTTCCTAGGGAGTGGCCTCCCTAGGTGGCCTCCCGAGGAGCAGATATTTCTATGCAGGTACTCAGCCTCATGAGCCTACAATGACGCAAGCCATGACGACCATGGTAGGCGGGCACCAGTGGGCGTAGAGAAGGCAGTTTCCTATTTGGTCCTAAGGAGGCAAGGACAGGCGTGTGTTCCCGAGGAATCTGGCAAAGGTTTCCATTCCGATGCATCGATACCAAGACCGACAGCGCGGTAGGATGGATGGCATCGCCAAGCCGACCGCTGCGTCATGACCAGAAGCTTTGTAGGCGAAGACCA
Organism: Triticum dicoccoides; assembly: GCF_002162155.2. Classification (NCBI taxonomy): domain Eukaryota; kingdom Viridiplantae; phylum Streptophyta; class Magnoliopsida; order Poales; family Poaceae; genus Triticum; species Triticum dicoccoides. The sequence continues at coordinate 344,634,910 of NC_041385.1, forward strand.
CCTTTCGTCGGGATAAGATGTACTGCTTGTCCCCTTTCAAATTGGCCACTATGGGATCCCTTACCGCCTATGTTTTGGGGGAAGAGGACCGAGGCCACTATAAGTATAGGTTAGCCACCACCGTAGAAGGGGTCGACTCATTCTCTCACCCCCGAACCTCACAAGGTTGTTCATCCCTTGTACTAGTTCATCGCCAGCCCCTCGTGAGGCTAATCCACCATAAAGCAAGAGTAGGGTCTTACACCGCAAGGTGGCCCGAATCTGGGTAAACTGTCGTGTTCATCTTCTTCCTTGTTCATGTGAATAGAGCTAGGCCATGGGGCACCGGGCTAGTAGGCTAGATAGGTTGAGTTCTTCACACACGCCCCAGAGTTCGAACCTCTTGGGTCTGCACCCTGAATCTAACATTTGGCACGCCAGATAAGGGCATGTGGAAGCTTCTCTTCCACTATTCGCTCTGCCGCCATTCTGTTGCTTCTATGGACGACGCTCACCGTGTTCGTGCCGAGCGTCGGGCCGCTCGTGTCGCTCAGACGACACCCGTGGGCAACGGTGCTCCTCGCCGCTCCGCCTCCTTGGTGGCTAACGCCGCCACTGACCCTGCTGCTCATGAACAGTAGGATTCGTCCCTACCACTGTCTATGCGGCGCGACGGTCGTACCGCAACTCCATCACCCACTCCAGCCACGGCGTTGTCTTCCCATGCTCATCGCGGGTCAGCAAACGCACAGTCTGCGCTGCTCATGGCGCGTGAGTCCTGCATTACCGTTTGGCCAATGACCTCGACGACAACTGGCTCGGCCGCATCGCCGAGCTTGTCATCGCCACCGGTGAAGCCCCTGCAGCGTCCCGTTCAGCCCGTCCCCTGCCGTCCCTCGCCGACGACATGGATCACGGTGCGCCCCCTCCTCCTCTGCACGGTGCGGAACCCGAGCCCAGACGTGAGGCACCCCAATGCGACCCGTCGGGCAGGGCACCGGTGCGCAATGAAGAAAGATGCTAGGTGGTGCAGCGTTCCCAAGGAGAAGCGAGCACACTTCCAGAGTTGCCGCACCAAGACCGTGTGCTACCAGAGCCTGTGGCGCACGGTGATGAGGACATCAATACCATTGTTACACCCACAGCTCCTACTGCTACATATACTGGACCAATTGCTAGAGCTCGCGCACACCAAATAAACAATCAGGTACTTTCGTTTCTTGATAATGATTCTAATGTTCATGAGAATAGGATGCTACCTAAATTGGATACATTTGTTTGCTTACAAATGAAGAGCCTGACATGGATAAGAGGGATGAACACTAGAGCAAGACCAAGCATGGAGATGATGTCATGCGCAAGGCGAACAAGAACGGAGTTACAAGTGATGATTTCATGACTTTGAAGCCACCGTGATGAGTGCATGAAGCCTTGGATGAAATATACAAGATGCCACTTTATAAATTTTGTCTAGAAGCTATTCTAGGTGCTGCGTCACCTTATTATTGGGTCAGGCCCATGTAATTTCAAAATACATTAGTATAGGCTGTTTTTAGACTCTGTATGTTGGGGAAATAAAAGATACGGTTGGTTTCGAACACTTTCCCCAAGGGCCACAAAATTACCCCCTCTTCCTCCATATATACAGCCCTTAGGGCGTCGTTTTGACTTTGGGTTTTGTTTAGATTAAAAGTTTGCCATAGTTGCAACTTCGCGTACTTCGTTTGTGTTCAACGACCAGACCAAGACGTCACAGAACCCCATCTTGATCAATAAAGCTTTCGTCTCATATTCGCAATATCCAGATTGCAATCTTAGTGTCTTACTTGTTCTTCATTTGCTCGTGGGAAATAGACCCTCGTGGTCAGGTTGATCGTGCTCCGGCGTGGTTAATAACCTCTCGGAGTTGGTTTAGCGATTGCTAAGGCACGACGTCCTCGCACATACTTAGTCGGATCGTCAAAGTCTACTCGTCCGAAATGATAATCACCATCTCATCGAAAGACGGGACACCTTTGCCTCTATCAAGTGGTATCAGATTTCCAGGTTGCTCGGTGAGATTTTATAGTTTTTCGTAGTTTAGATCGAGTCTGTTCTTCATACCTATAGTCCACGAAAAAGCCAAAAAAATTAGGGTTAGTTTGTCATATCCGAACCAATCTGAGCCTTTGCATAATCTTTTTATTGTTTTGCATCACTGAATTTCCGGTGCATCATCGTGTCTAGTTGCTGGTCTTAGTGTCTAGTCCTTTAGAGTTTCGAGTTCTGTTCACAAGTTGTCACGCCGCCGCCGCATCACCATCATCACCACTGCCATATACCACCATCGTCATCACCGCTGCCATATACCACCATCGTCATCACCGCTGCCATATTACCACCATCATCATCACTGCTGCTATATACCACCATCGTCATCACCGCTTCCATATACCACATATTCACCGCCATCACGATAATCCGAGTCCACCTCCATCAGAGATTCTCCTCCAGTCTGTGTTCCACCGCCCTACATATATCCGCCACAAGTCTGAGTTTCCACCAAATTCATCTCCGCCACCAGTCCTAATCTGAGTCTGGTATTTGTTCCTTTGTTTTTGATTTCTAGATCACGCGATGCTACGAGTCGTGACCAAGTCGGACTCCCCAACTTCTATGCCACCCGCAGTAGAAAAATAGTTCCAAACTCAAAAAAAACTAAGTCTGGAAAATTCTGGCTAGGCAGTTTTTAGACCATCTGTAGACTTTTTCAAAAAAAAATTGTTGCGGAGCAAAAAAAAGAGGAAAAAAAGTGCACAAAAAGTGAAAAAAAAGAGAAAAAATTCAGAGTGTGCTCCTCCCTTGTTTTTGTTAGTGTCTAGGCTCGCGTCTCTAGCATGGTCTAGCCTAGGATCAGCACAGTACCATCGTTGAGCGTTTATTCAACTTTGCATCTCTGAATTGATTATTGCTGACCCTTTTTGCTACCATATTATAAGCCTTCCTAGATCCACATACATCTATGTTGTACGTTTGACTCTCCCTGGTAATCGCTTTATCCAAGATTTGAGAGTTTTGACTACAATGGTTGCCGATCACCACCTGCTGCTGGGTAAGAACTGGTAAGAATTTGACATCCGCTTGAAGGATTTGTGACATACCAGCACCACCACCGTTTTTTTAGTAGTCTGTAGGATCATATTCTTTTGTGTTTCTATTGCCACTAACCATGGCAGGATCACAAGCCGATGAGACTGATTGGGAGAACATGACGAACAAACAACTACATGATAAATTTCAGCAAATGATGAGTGGACAGGTGCAAGATGTGCTAAACAGATTTGAAGAGGCCATGGAGAAGATAGATGGCATCGAGAAGTCGTTCGAAACAAAACTCGATAACAAGTTTAATGAATTGCTCGCGCGTCTTCCACAACCACCACCGGCTGCACCTGTCGCACCTCTACAACAACAACACCAACATCAACTATAACGTCGCCTTCCAAATCAAGTGGGGCGAGCACAACGTGTTCCCGTTGAGCTTGGTCAAAATTCTGGTGCCGCTGTGATACAGGTGGGGTGTCCCGATCTTTCGATGAGATGATATCTATCGATTTGGTGGAGTTGGCTTTGTCGATCTGACTACAAACGTGCACGACGTTGCGCCTTAGCAATTGCTAAACCAATCTCCTGAGGTTACTGACTATGCCGGAAGCACGATCAGCCTGACCATGAAGGTCTATTCCTGCATGCAATCGAAGAACAAGCAAGAATATAATAAAGCAATCTGAATATTGAGAATATATATGAAGTGTTGATAAAAGTGGGGATCCGAAAGCGGTCTTGTTCTGGTCGTTGGACACAAATGAAGTACACGAAGTTGCAATGGCTAACTTTTAACTAAACAAATCCCAAGGAAAAAGCTACTAGATGGATCTACTTATATTGGAGCAAGGGGTGGCAGCCAAGGAGGTGGGAGGACGTCCCAGACAGCCTTAAACTAACCCTAGGTCGTACAAGGCTCATGGGCCCAAGTGGAGGTGATGCAACACCTTTGGACTTGTAGTTTGACTTGGATTCTGCTACAGCGTCAGATTGTTTCTTCGATAACTCAACGCTCCGGATGGATTTTAAGTTGATTTCAATTAGTTTGGAAAGTGCACGAAATCTACTTTCCAACGTAAAAAAGAATCACCCAATTTCGAGTCCGTATGAAAGAGTCTACAAATGGTCTAAAAACTGCCTAGCCAGAATTTTCCAGACTTAGTTTTTTTGTTTGAAACTGGAACTATTGTTTTACTGCGGGTAGCACGAAAGTTGGGGAGTTCGACTCTGTCACAACTTGGAGTATGGCGTGATCTGGAAATCTAAAGTAGAGTAACAAATACTGGACTCGGACTAGGACTGGTGGCGGAGATGAATCTGGTATAAAACTCAGACTTGTGGCGGATATATGTAGGGCGGTGGAACACGGACTGGTGGCAAATCTCTAATGGAGGTGGACTCGGATTATTGTGATGGCAGTGAATATGTGGTATATGGTGGCGGTGATGATGATGGTGGTATATGGCAGCGATAATGACGATGGTGGTATATGGCAGCGGTGATGATGATGGTAGTATATGGCAGCGGTGATGACGATGGTGGTATATGGCAGCGGTGACGATGATGGTGGTATATGGCAGTGATGATGACGGTGATGCGGCGGCGGCATGACAACTTGTGAACAGAACTCGAAACTCTAAAGGACTAGACAATAAGACCGACAACTAGACACGACGATGTAATCGCAAACTCAACGATGCAAAACACTAAAGAGATTATGCAAAGGCTCAGATTGGTTCGGATATGATGAACTAACCTGATTTTTTTTGGCTTTCTGGTGGACTGTAGGTATGAAGAACAGACTCGATCTAAACTACCAAAAATTACAAAATCTCTCTGAGCAACCTAAAAATATGATACCACTTGATAGAGGCAAAGGTGTCCCGTCTTTCGATGAGATGGTGATTATCGTTTTGGAGGAGTAGACTTTGACGATCCGACTACGTATGTGCGAGGACGTCACGCCTTAGCAATCGCTAAACCACCTCCGAGAGGTTATTGACCACACCGGAGCACGATCAACCTGACCACGAGGGTCTATTTCCTGCGAGCAAATGAAGAACAAGCAAGAAAATGAGATTGCAATCTGGATATTGCGAATATAAGATGAAAGCTTTATTGATCAAGATGGGGTTCTGTGATGTCTTGGTCTGGTCGATGAACACAAATGAAGTACGCGATGTTGCGGCTATGGAGAACCTTTAATCTAAACAAAACCCAAAGTCTAAACAATGCCCTAATGGTTGTATATATGGCGGAAGAGGGGGGAATTTCGTGGCCCTTGGGGAAGGGGTCTGAAACCAACCCTATCTCTTGTTTCCCCACACATACGGACTCTAAAAACAGCCTATACTCAAGTATTTTGAAATTACATGCGCCTGGCGCAATAATAAGGTGATGCAGCACCTAGAATAGTCTCTGGACGAAAGTTATAAAGTAGCATCTTGTATATTTCGTCCAAAGCTTCATGCACTCATTATGGTGGCTTCAACGTCCTGAAATCATCAGTTGGAACTCCGTTCTTGTTCCCCTTGCGCATGCCATCATCTCCATGCTTGTTCTTGCTCCAATGTTCATCCTTCTCCAAGCTAGGCCCTTCATTTGTAAGCAAAACAAATGTATCCAATTTAGGCAGCATCATATTCTCATGAACATTAGAATCATTACCAAGAAACGAAAGTACCTGGTAATTTAATTGACGTGCGCGAGCTCTAGTAATTGGTCCAGTATGTATAGCAGCAGGGTCTGTGGGTGTAACAATGGTATTGATGTCCTCATCACTTGTGATACTTGTCCCACATTTGGGATTGAGGCTCATTAAGCAATGTGGAAAGGAAGAGGAAAGTCAAAAAAAATCTTTTAAGTAAGAAAGAGAATGATCATAAGCTTATAAGCAAAGAGTTGAGCATGATAAGAGATACTTGTGCATGAGGATACATGGAATAGGAAAAATTTAGCTTGCATACATATGGGTTGGTGCCAAGTGGTGAATCGTGCCCAAGTGTGCAGTCAAGCTAGTGCTCTCCTAGTGTTTGTGCAACACGAGCTTCGTCTTCATTAGGCAATTTTGTATTGCTCATCCCTATAGTTGCACAAGCCCCATTATCCCATCATGTGTGATTCTTTATTGCCCTCCTCTATATTTGTGATCACTTGCTTTGCATTTTGAGTCCTTTGGATTTATCTCAACATTTACAATATCTTGGACTTCAATTTTCATGAAATTTGTGCCACGTGTCCTAACCAAGCCACTCGATAAGCTTTTACTTGTAGGTGTGAGTGAACAAGTCTGGTACCAATTCCACTATTCTTTCATCTCACATGAGTGATACGAGATACATCCTCAACTTTGGGAAAAGGTAGCTTGGTATTGTTTATCTCATCTCCTACTCACCTTTGCTCGAGTCTTGTAATGGATAGGAAAAGCACATCATCTCCGGTCTACAACCACGACAACGAGTTCGATGCTATGAAGAACTTCATCGACGCTAAGATGGACAAGCACATGGAGGAGCTCAAGGCCCTCATCAACAACCGCAAGCGGTCTTCCTCATCTTCGAGAAGATGCTCAAGTGCAAAGACTCTCGAGCTACCATCTCCGGCAAGTACACAACGGCATCGACACCGACAAGACCATGAAGCTCGAGGCCATCAAGGGTGTACCACGAAAATGGAAGAGCAGCATTCCAAGAGCATGTTGGATTCTCTGCCACCCCCATGCACACGGGCCCTCGACCCCTGTGCTCACGGTACCCCGTGCACACGGCCTCCGACAACCCCGTGCGCAAGGGCTATACAGAGCTGCGACATCAATCCCAAGGCTGCAGCTTCTTCAACACCTTTGGCATCTTCACCATGTGACTTCAAGGCATCTTCGCCTTCGGACGTACGGCATCTTCGCCTACTCCATGAGCTCAAGTCCACTACTCCCTCGAGCTACCACGACTTAGACATCACCGAGGAGATTCCATTCTTTGGGACTAATGACCCCGATGAACACCTCGAGCGGGAGTGCAAGATGGACGACTACCTCAAGCTACATCAAGTACCCTCCAAAGTTCAAGTGAAGTGAACCACAAGTACCTTCAACAACTACGCGTTGATTTGGTGGCTTCACACACCTTCGAGGAGCTTCAACATTAGTTGGTCCAAGACATAGAAAGTGATACGGCGAGAGTTTATGCCTCCAACCCACACGTAACATCTTCAACGCCAATTGGAGAACACCATACAAGGATCCCAAGTCCCTCGACGAGTACTTCAAGAACATGAAGGAAGCCTTACGACGTGCTGGCGTGGACGACCCCATTTGGATGAAGTTCTACTTCATGATGGGATTGAACAACGACATCTCCAAGACTATCTTCCTCGAGAACTACAAGTCCCTCGACGACAACTACTTTGGTGCTCTCAAGGCGGAGCAAGAACTCAAGAAGGCCAAGTCTACTCGACCCCGAGCTCACTTTGCAACGACCATGCTACAAGACGGCGAGAGTGATGACGTGCCATCTTCGGCCTTCATCCATGACGAGAGTGATGATGTGCCATCTATGGCCTTCATCCACGGTGAAAACTACAATATGGTTGAGCATGGGATTTTCCCTTCGACCATGGCAACGTATGATGACTTGAGTGACTTTAGCCACCATATTGAGAGTGAGAGTGACTTTCTGATAGAGGCGGGGTGTCCCGATCTTTCAATGAAATGATAACTATCGATTTGGTGGAGTTGACTTTGATGATACGACTACAAACATACTCGATGTTGCGCCTTAGCAATCGCTAAACCAATCTCCTGAGGTTACTGACGATGCCGGAAGCACGATTAACCTGACCACGAAGGCCTATTCCTGCATGCAATCGAAGAACAAACAAGAATATGATAAAGCAATCTGAATATTGCGAATATGGATGAAGTATTGATAATGGTGGGGATCCGAAAGTGGTCTTGGTCTGGTCATTGGACACAAACAAAGTACACGAAGTTGCGTTGGCTAACTTTTAACTAAACAAATCCCAAAGAAAAAGCTACCAGATGGATCTACTTATATAGGAGCAAGGGGTGGCGGCCAAGGAGGTGGAAGGACATCCCAAGGCAGCCTAAAACTAACCCTAGGTCGTACAAGGCTCATGGGCCCAAGTGGAGGTGATGCAACACCTTTGGACTTGTTGTTTGACTCGGATTCTGCTGCAGCATCAGATTGTTTTGTTGATATCTCAATGCTCCGGATGAATTTGAAGATGAAACGAATTGGGTTGGAAAGAGCACAAAATCTACTTTCCAACAAAAAAAGAATCACCCAATTCGGTGTCCGTATGAAAAAAGTTGTTGGTGTTTTGAGTCAGGTATGTCTGTGCAGTCCGAATATGAATCCAGAACGTGAGAGACTTGGACTCTATCTTCTCTTGGCCCAAAAGTGATGTGAAAGGACTTTTTGAACAGAACCTAAACTTCTCCTTTTATCTTCATATGTGGATTGTACAAATGTCCCATACACCTATAATTAGACAGAACACAAAAGTGTGTGAAGTATTTTTGTTCTTGATAACATAAATAGATTATTGAATAGTTTGCACTAGAAATCACCTGACAAATATGCATGTATGCAATATTTTTTGTCCTATCCAAGGAGTCTTGTCCTCATCATCGTCCCCATCTTGAAAACAAAGCCTTCCTCGGCGTTGCTTATTCTGAAATGTGACTAACAAAAGAGACAAGGTGTACATGTTGTATATGTATATGCCATCCATTTTTACTTCCCTTGATTTTTGCACATATGACACATGTATACATGAGTAACTTTTATAGATCATAAAATATAAAGCCAAAATATTATCATAAGTAGAAGGCATGAAAATATTGCAACTCAGTTTGCACATATATGTGAAGCTCTTATTCATATCAAAAGATTGACAATATTCATCATTAAACCATCCCAACATTGGTGAATAAACCTTACGTGCATTAAATTTACGTGCTACAACATGCTTAAATAAGAAAACATGCGATAAATCATTTGAGACAGAATGATCACCAAGATTAGAGGTCATATCAAAATGATTAAACATTGGCATAATTATTTTAAAATGTATTTGATCCAAATCTGATTTATTTCTTGATTCACATGGTTCTTTGACATCAACAGTTAATTCAATGGGCGCACTAAAAATTGTTGGTATTTTAGTTGTTTGATGACATGATGCATTCATGACAGCAACATGATTCTCCAAAATAGGTGGCGTGCTCAATTCAACAAGTAACTCAACACATGATGTATTTACGTTAATTAGTCATGCATCATTCTCATGTGAAGTTATATCATCAATACCTTTACTGTTACCTTGTCGCAAAGATGTAGCTGATGTAGGTGTGGACAATGACAATGTACCATACACTTGAGATGATGTCGCACTCACAATCTGAGGTGTGGCTGCTCTAGTAGGTGCAACGGTGGAGGAATCAACCGATGGTAGTGAGCATGAATTGGAATAGTAGTTGTTGTAGTCACCCAATGCCTCCTCGTGTAACTGTCTCTCAAAGGTACAAGCACGAACATACATACCAGTAATGCAACGAGGAATATACTGAAATCTTGCCTGAAACCATGGTTCAAACCCACCAAAAATCTATTCATTGTATCATCCTCATATTCTTCTATGTCACAATGATGCATATAAGATTTGAACTCTTGGTAGTAAACATGAACAATGTTGTTGCCTTGTTGAAATTGTTCAAATTTGCAAAGCAATTCACGATGATAGTAAGGAGGGAAAAATTGTTGAATCATTACATCTTTCAAATCTTTCCAAGTTGTGGGTTGGTTATCAATGTTTTTCTTACAATGCGCACTCCACCAAATAGAAGCAAAACCAGTAAATGCTCTAGTGCCAGCTCGTACTCGCTCAAGTTCAGAAAAGTCATGGTGACTAAAAACTTGTTCTACTTCAAGCTCCCAAGCTAGATAAATAGCATGATTGAATCTACCCGCAAATGACGGTAAAGAGATAACCTGACCATGTGCTTGTGTGTGTTGTCCTAACTCTCGTGATGGTGAAGATGTGTCCGTCGTCCAAGAACTTTTATCTCCAGAACCTGTCATGATTAGTAGAAACAAGAAACAAAATTCAAGAATAATGTTCCTATAAACTACTAGGATGTGGTTGTAAAGTGCTCACAATAAAGCAAATATCAATATCTTACAAGTTCTTACCCTGCAGCAGGTGGTGACAGGCAACCAGCGGTGTCAAGTAACTCTGAAGATTGTGTAAAGCGATTGCCAGGAGAACGTACGTATACATGGTGTAGAAATATGTGGAGCTGGGTTGGCTATATATGGTAGCAAAAAATTAGCATTTCAAAGATGCAATGTTGAATTAACGCTCAACGACGGTACTGTGCTGGTCCTAGACTAGACCGGACTAGAGACGCGAGCCTAGAACACTAATGAGGTCAGGATGTAGCACATATAGCATCAATAAAAGATACGAAGTAGCTCCGGACAGCAAGATAAAAGTGAAGATCACAATAGTAGTAAAGATAATGATGTGAAAAAACTGCCAAGCAGGATATATCAACAACTTTGTCTCCAACTTTTCTCTTGAAAAGTTTGTGCCAATTTTCTAATATTTTTTCTCAAGAATGGCACTGAGTCAAGCTTTCAAATGCAAAAAAAGAATCACTCAATTCCGAGTTGATATGAGAAGTCAAAAAATTCTAAAACTGGCCTGAAAAACTGGAGCAAGCAGTGTGTGCGAACTTCGGAGGGCAAAAAGACCTATTTAAAAGCCGATTTTGAAGTGCCAAATATTGAAATAGCTTCGGAAACTATTTAGATGGGCTCGTCACTAGCTTTCATTTAAGTACTTGCGGAGCCAAAACGGACTTCGTATGAGAAAGTTATGCCTGTTTTACTGAACAGTGCACAAAACAGATTCCAATCCAAATTCAACTACGAGACTGAGCCTAGATAGATCCGAATTATTTTTTTCTTCTCTCTTTTTTCACACTTTTTTTCTTTTTCTTTCTCTCTTTTTTTCTCCGACTTTTTTTAACTTTTTTTCTCTCTTTTTTTTCTCTGCCTTTTTTTTCTCTCCCTCTTTTCAAGACAAACTAGATAAGATGCAGATTGGATCAAGCGAAGATGTGAATGACCTCAACTATGATTGTGACAATGGGTGAAATTGATGGATGGTGTGATGGACAACGGAAGGGATAATGATGCAGCGGTGATGTGACTAATGTGAACAGAACTCAAAACTTTAGACGAACTAGACACTAAGACCAGCAACTCGACATGGCGATGCAACCGATAATTCAATAATGCAAACAATGAAAAGAAAATTGCAAAGGCTCAGACTGGCTAGGACAAAGAATGAATAGATCTAACTTTTTTTGTGGTTTTTTCTTGGACAATAGGTAAGAAAATAAATCTAAACTAGGGATGACTAGAAATTCTCACCGAGCAACCTAAAAACTGATACCACTTGATAGAGGCGGGGTGTCCCGATCTTTCGATGAGATGATAACTATCGATTTGGCGGAGTTGACTTTGACGATCCGACTACAAACGTGCTCGATGTTGCGCCTTAGCAATCGCTAAACCAATCTCCTGAGGTTACTGACGATGCCGGAAGCACGACCAACCTGACCACAAAGGCCTATTCCTGCATGCAATCGAAGAACAAACAAGAATATGATAAAGCAATCTGAATATTGTGAATATGGATGAAGTATTGATAATGGTGGGGATCCAAAAGTGGTCTTGGTCTGGTCGTTGGACACAAACGAAGTACACGAAGTTGCGTTGGCTAACTTTTAACTAAACAAATCCCAAAGAAAAAGCTACTAGATGGATCTACTTATATATGAGCAAGGGATGGCAGTCAAGGAGGTGGAAGGACGTCCTGAGGCAGCCTAAAACTAACCCTAGGTCGTACAAGGCTCATGGGCCCAAGTGGAGGTGATGCAACACCTTTGGACTTGTTGTTTGACTCAGATTCTTCTGCAGCGTCAGATTGTTTTGTCGATATCTCATTGCTCCGGACGAATTTGAAGGTGAATCCAATTGGGTTGGAAAGATCACGAAATCTACTTTCCAACAAAAAAATAAGGACGCCGATAACTGCCACATGTGTGGTGTATCAGGTGGTTGTGCCGCATGCCTCGTGTGGCATGGAGAAGAACCTGCCCGCACGACCGCGTCCGGGCGCGCGCAGCCACAGCCCGCATGTTCGGTTCGTGGCAAAACCGCCCACACGTCCGGGCCAGACGACCGTGCTGCCCCCATGACCCAGCCGTCTCGGCCTCCTTTCGATCCCCAGTCCGAACTGCCGCCATCATCTCCCACCTCTCGATCCCCTACCTCCATTGCTGTCCTTCTCTGGTTACCATCGCAACCAGAGCAGATCCATAGGGCCTTCACACCACTA
>NC_041385.1:344647934-344914108 GCF_002162155.2 Triticum dicoccoides
AAGCAGGTGAATCTCAGATCTCCTACTGTTTCCCATCCTTCTTCTGGCCAGAAATTAGAAATTGCAAATTTACCAACAAATATGGCGACTGGATCCATGCTATCGGGGCAAAATAGCACACGGTTCTGTGTGTATTTGCATTTGCCAACCAGCATACGCCAGATCTTACATGTACTACGCTAGAGTTGAGCTTAGGTTCTCGGTTGGCTTGGTGCAAGTAGTTGGTAATGAAGGATGCGTAGGAATCCCTAAAAAAGGGAGAGAAAGGAGAAATTTGGCATAGGGGGGTAGGAAAAATAGTTGCCACTTGTGTCTAACATCGGTTGCCACCTATCGTTGCCGTTAACTGCCACCATGTTAACCTGTTGCTTGCCATCCTATTGTAGTGGTTGTTGCCATCGATTCGAAAAGATAGCTGGCACCCAGATTTCAGAAAAGAGAGTGGATGTGCATGTCCTACTTGCCATGATGTGTTGGTTTCCTACGTAGGAAAATGTGATAAGATTGCCGTGTTATCTTCTACGTGCAAACAGCAAAAAATGCATTTTTTGCGGATTGTTGATGCGTTCTTGTTCATGCAGTGGTTGAGAACACATTGGCAGAAACAAAACGCGGAAAGAATGAATCACGAAGATGGCAATGCTCCTTCGGATACAGCAGAGTACAGTCAACTCATTTCTGCAGGGCCGTTGCTGCCACTACTAGAGCAGTACGCAGGCGTTGGTATGATGCATGATAACAAGAAAAGAACATTTGCCATGTTCGCGATGATGAAGATGACATTCTACTTCTGTCCTACAATGTCATTTTTCACAGGTTCTTATGACCAAAACACATTCAGGGGGGCACCATGGCAAGTTCAGTCACAGGGCGCTAACACCGACAAATGTACGGGCAACCAACTTCAACTAGCTAATGTGGCAAATCAAGGTAACGCATACGAAAAAGAAACATATTGGTGTGGACATGAAAATTAAACTTGTAAAGGATGGCAAAAGACTCACGGGTTATATCGGGAAAAATGTAGGACCTTCATGCAGCACGTGGCATCAGGCGGCAACCATGTACCTGCCATCGACGTCATACATAGGTGAGTCCATAAAAAGTGAAGTTGCGGACGGTGAATTAGCAGAAGGAACATAGCTGACAACTGTAGTTGCCATGCCTGGACAACTACAGTTGCCATGCCTGGGCAACTGCAGTTGGCATGACTGAGCAACTGCAGTTGCCATGTATGATCAAATGTGATTGCAATGTATAAACGACCATGGATGGCAAGTGTGAACAAATCTGTGTGGCATGGTTGGACCACTACATGTGCCATGTTGAAGAAACTACAGTTGCCATGTAGTGACCAACTACTACCATGATCGCAGGTTGTTACGGTGGGACTACATCGACAAATGTCTCTTGGCAAGCTTCACAGATGCAGCACATCGCTATTGCAGATAGAGCACATCAAATTGGAATGACAGACCACAGAAGATGGGCACATGCGGCACAACAAGGTAAGAAAATTTGAACCACAAAGCAGTACTGCATTTGTTTTGGTGGGAATAGCATGTGAGGAAAACAAGATTTGTAACGGCGGTGGTGGAAAAAAACAAACAGAAAACGCTACCAAGTGGTCGTGTGCAAAGAGTCATATGTGTCTTCGGGATTTGCCAATTGCTAAAAGAGTGTGTGCAACACTAATGATTGATCGCATTTGCATAGTGAGCTCAAGCCTAGAATCCAAGTTTTTGATGCTAGAATATACTGGTTGCCATGTATTGGCAGCAGTAGTTGCCATGTATGTTGGACTGCAGTTGACATGGATATAGAATCCAAGTTTTGGTACTAAAAGAAGCTGGTTGCCATGCATTGCCAACAGTAGTTGCCATGTTTGTTGGACTATAGCTGCCATGACTGGAGAACTACAGTTGCCATGCATGTCCATATGTAGACTCACGGCTTGCTATGTGAATGATGTCATACCAAATCACATGCAGTTGCGGTACTCCATTATGATAAACATGCCATTCAAGCAAAATCTTATGCTCGTACCTGTTTTTTATTATAGGACCTTCAACTACAATCAACAGCGATACGGGGACATCTACTGCAGGGAGCTCTGAGCGCACGGAAGACGCGTTCCACCAGCCAGCCAACAATCATGCCACAAACAATGCCGAGTCAGTGTCGGAAATGGCAGTCATTCCAGCAATGACGACAACCGCACCTTTGAACACCAACACTAGCAACACTCAAGTAGATGAAAGTGTCGCCGATACTAAAGTGAATGATGAAACTGATGACGAAGCACAACAAGATGAAGATGGTGGGCAAACAGAAATCATGGTACCTCAGCCACCGTACGTTGGGCAAAGATTTGATTCGTTCGCAGAAGCAAAGGAATTCTACCAGACATATGCAAAGTTCCATGGGTTTGCGATCAACACCGAATACCATAGGAAAATTAAAAAAACTAACGAGTATAGCAGAGGTGAGATGAGGTGCTACAGGGCGTGAAGGAACAAGAAGGGTAAAGGTGTTGCGCCTGTCGTTCCGGAACAAAAGAGAGGTATCATTCTCAAGACGGAATGCCCTGTTCGGTGTAAGCTGAATGTAGATGGAGCACGGTGGGTGGTCACTGAATATTTTGATGAGCACAACCACGAACTCATAAAGAAGTTCGACGTGGTAAAATTTCTGACCACCCACAGAGGATTCACCCCCCTCGAGAAGAAATTCATAAAGCTGCTACATGATTGGAACGTCAGTCCATCAAGAATGGTCCAGATACTATCACTCATCCACAGCAAAAATGGGACTCTGAGTAGCATGCCCTACATACCAGCTGACGTCACAAACCTAAAGGCAAAGTACCATAGAGAGAGCAAGTTGGCTGACATAGAGGCCACGATGGCCTACTTCGTTGAGAAAGCGAAGGAAGATCCAGATTTCTTCTACAGGATAAGATTGGACGATGAGGATGTCAGGAACGTGTATTGGGTGGATGGTGCTGCAAGAAGAGCCTACAAACATTTTCGAGATTGCATTTCATTCGACGCGACATATCTCACTAATATGTACAAGATGTCATGCGCTCCATTCATAGGAATAAATAACCAAAATCAGCCATTGTAGTTCAGATGCGGGCTCGTTCGGAATGAATACACAAATGGGTACACTTGGCTATTCAAGACCTTTTTGGAGTGCATGGATGGACTTGCTCCGATGAACATAATAACATACCAAAATTTTAGCATGCGTGCAGGCATAGAGGAGGTCTTTCCGTTGGCAGTGCACAAGCACTGCAGGTGGCACATTATAAAGAAGGCTGAGGAGACGCTAGGACCGTTCTTTGCTGACCATCCAGAGCTGCACAAGGCATTCGAGCTGTGCGTGGACCACAGCTTGACGGTGGAGGAGTTTGAAAGGAGCTGGATGGCCATGATTGAAACATATCAAGTCCAAGACAACGAGACGCTTGTTATCCTATGGGAGAAGTGAATGTACTGGGTGCCGGCCTACTTCATGCAGTGCTTCTTCCCTTTTCTGCAGACTACGCAGCACAGCGAGGGGTTCAATGCTGTTTTGAAGCGGTACGTGAGCCCTGGCAACTCATTGCTACAGTTTTCCAAGCAATACACAACTTCGCCACAAAAAATACTGGGATCTGAGCTACAGCAAGAAGCGAACACTGCGCTAAAGCATCCAAAATTGCTAACATATTTACTGATGGAGAGGCACATGAGCAAGATATGCACCAACAAGATCTTTAACAAGTAAGTCAGTTGTGTTACAATCTTATTTGCATAATCATGAAGGTAGTAGGTTTCATTTAGAATGCAATGCAGTTGAAAAAGCTTATTTGAAAATGATGATTTCTTGATAAGTAGTCATTGAGTACAGAGTAACCATGATATGTAGCTGCCATGTTTAATGAATTACAGTTTGCCATGTTTACTGAAGTATAGTTGCCATGTTTACTCAAATGTAGTTGCCATGTTTTATGAAATGCAGTGCCATGTTTAATGCACTGTACTTCCATTGGGCATGTTGGTATGGAAATGCCAGTGCCAATTAAATATGTTATGCAAGTTGCCATGTTTAATGAACTTCAGTTGCCATGTTTAATGAACAGCAGTTGTCATGTTTAATGAACTGCATTTACCATGTTTAATGAACTGCAGTTGCCATGCTTAATGAACTGCAGTTTCCATGTTTAATGTATTGTAGTTGCCATGTTCGAACGAAACGTACTTCCATTAGCCACGACAACATAAGGTGCTACAAAAAAACATCACACAAGAGTTTAACAAAAACACACAAAACTTGTAGATTCCAGGAAGAAATAAAGTGTGCCAGCATGTTCACGGCTTTCTAGGTGGATGAACATACGTTCAAGGTGTGTTCTATTTTGGGCATGTCGGATTCAGAACTTGAAGACCCGGACAAGGGAAGGAACTACTTCGTGAAAGCCTCGATAAGCCAAGGGGAATAAAACTGCCAATGCTGCAAATTCAAACAGGATGGCATTGTGTGCTGTCACATACTAAAAGTAATGGACATGAACGCGGTGACACGAATGCCCCGCCATTTCATAAGGCGGCGATGGACTTGGGACGCTGACGACGCATTGGCGCCACAGACATCAAACGCAGTTTTGGCTGTGCATGACGACAGACCAGAGCCAACCATGGAAGCCGTGAGGCACGTTGTGTTGACAAAGAACTATGTTGAACAAATTGATGAAGCGTGCAAGAGTGATGAGACAGCGAGGGTCGCAGAAAAACACAGGAAGGCCCTTAAAAGAGAGCTTGCTGAGATCAAGAAGAGGAAAGCTGAGGAATCCTTACACAGGTTCCCCCGCACATCAAGTGTGCCTTCGTCCATGGGGCCATCGTCTGAAAACTCGGAGGTAGGATCTGGAACAGCAAGCACACAAACCCAGGTCAGGAACCCGCACCATTCCATCACAAAGGGGCATCCAAAAGAGATAAGATACAAATCAGGATTAGAGATTCAAGCAAAACACAAGAAAACAAAGAAGGGGACGGGCAATCCGTAAGCAACATTGGAGCACTGTGACATGGTCCTTGGTGACATTTTTTTGTAATCTAAATGTTCTAAAAAATTAAAAATGGGAGAATGACTCTTGAGGGGCATCAGAATTTGAAGGAAAATGCCATGAATGGATAACTACAGTTGCCACGTGTATGGTACTGAATCTGCCATGTTATGTATACTGAATCTGCCATGCTATATACTGAATCTGCCATGTTATGTATACTAAATCTGCCACGCTATTTGATACTGAATCTGCCATGTTGTATATACTGAATCTGCCATGCTATTTTATACTGAATCTGCCATGTTATGTATACTGAATCTGCCATGATATTTTATACTGAATCTGCCATGTTATGTACACTGAATCTTCCATGCTATTTCATGTTGAATCTGCCATGTTATATATACTGCATCTGCCATGTTAATTATACTGAATCTGCCATGTTATTTATACTGAATCTATCATGTTGTTTATACTGAATCTGCCATGTTAGTTCTACTGAAATATGCCATGTTATTGCAATGACTCTGCATCATGTAGATTTCCGTGTTCAGTCAACGCATTTTAGTCACGCATAGTGTATTGTGTGCAAACTATGGGAAACAAGTTGAAAAGGGTCACGTGCAGCAACCGCAAAAAGGTTACGGCTACATGATCAAACTACCATGCTAGCCGGTACAGTTAGCAGAAAAAAAAGAACCAAACAACCAAATGAAAAACGACAATAACTTTCACTGACCATGTCTGATGAACTACATTTGCCATGTTTTCAAACATCGTAGACGCATTCGGAACACCAAACTGGTGCTACCAACGATGAAAGCATAATAATAATGATAAAACATAAACGTATCTGCTCTCATGCCTAAATAGGTTCACATCCATACATATATTACAGAAAATATTCAAATGTCGCTCACACACCACCACTACATACTAGGCTACGCGGAGTTGCAGTCATAACATAGCACACGGACATAATTTGGAAAAGAACAAAGGTAATACCTTACATTCCTCGGGAACAGAATGTAAGGTAGGCATTATATGTGGAGCACCACGTGATCACTTGTACTTCTTGGTGAATTTCTTGACAACTTCCTCTACGAACTCACGTGCTCCAGACCGCGTGTTGAAATCTTCATTCGTCAACCAGTTACATGTGTAAATTTTGCGGAGCTCAACGACCATTGCAGCTGTGACAATAGGAACCAGTCTACCTTCCCACTTTGCAAGGTATTCCAATGTATGAAAGTCACAGTCCGTCCTGTACAAGAAAAGAATCAGGTGATCTCGCAAGGACAGAGATAACAATAATAAACTTCAATTCAGAGGTGACAAGGGGGTTAGCATTGGTGTAGAGGACACATGAAGAAAGAGATGGGAAATTACTTGTTCCCTTGCTTCGTAGTCGCCACGTACTCAATTGGAAAATGTCTGATCTGGACCTTTGAGTGTTCGTAGTGACGGTTCCATGTCTATTTGAGGTTGTTGATGAAGTATTCAGCATGCGTAGTGAGGTCTGCATCAGCTGCCGAACGCATTGAATCAAGCACCTCAAAATGTTGGTTCTTCAGGTCAAGGCAGATCGCGTAGTGGTGACCACACTTGTCATGTGGGTCGTGTGGTGCAAGCTCCTGGAACATGGGGAACATGACTTGCAAGTAAAATGAAGGAAAGAAGAAGCAGAGTTCACATGAAGAACAGAAAATGGTGTAATTGGGAAAATGACGTGTAAGGATATCACCGGTTGCAGTAAGAGGCACATGAGTGACATAAAGCAGCAAGGGGCCAAAAAGTAGAATCACAAAGAATGTTTAGTTATAGTGGGTAGTTAAAAGAAGTTCCCATCCATGTATGAACAAAGTTGCCTTGTATTTTAGTTTGAAGTTGCCACATAGTTTGTACAGGGATGCAAATCAAAAGCCAGTTTACATGGCAGTTGTTGCCACATGAAAAAAACTGTCACATAAATAGGGTGTAGCCCACATGTGAAAAGCATAGCTACTGGCAAAAAACATACCATGATAGGAAAAAATGTGCAAAAAAGGAAGGAGTACTCACACATTTCTTCATTGTGAGCTTGAATTCACCATGCGCAGCAAAATGCTTCCTCGGGATTTTCTGGTGGAAGTCACCATCCCATATTTTGTAGGCCACACTGTAATGCATGATTGTTTTGTAGGGAGACATATCCATATGCCTGTTGATGAAGCCAATCCCACATGCAACTGCATTCGTTAACATTTTACCGAGTGGCCTCACAGACTCGGCAAGATCACCCAGGTCAACGTACGTCGCTTCGCATTGTATGACCTTGGTTCTGTCCAAACATGAGCTGTATGAAAATGATATAACATGAAAGAATCATGTCTACTAAGTAAAAAAAGAAATAAAACGTAAATGGATCATATCTATAAATAGAAAAAATATGAATGGTAAAAAGAGCAAAGCAAAATGAGAGGTTATGTGGTGTGGTCATTATGCTTTCAGCTCCTTTGTGGCCTTGACTTCGGGCTTGTAGTCACCCGCGGGAGTTGGGTGCACTACCCTCTGCTGCCTCACAGAACCAGGGGTGGCACTACTAATGGTATCCTCAGATACCGTCTCAGCAGGCACGTTGGAACTTGATTACCCCTGACCTCGTGAGGACCTCCTCTGCAATGCTGCCTCCTCAATCCTACGGTAAGCTTCATCAAGTGACGGCGAAATCTCCTGAGGGGTGCCTGCAAGGATCAAAAAGTGGGTTATGATACCTAGAAAATAAAACAAATGTAGTGTGAGAAAGGGTGCATGATATGAAATGTAGGTACAAAAAGTAGGGAGTTGCCATGTGGAGGCAAATCCAGTTGCCATGTGTAGTGCACTGTAGTTGCCATGTGACAGCAACTACAGTTGCCATGTTGTGTCAACTCCAGTTGCCATGTGGTTGCCGAATGGAAAATGCAGCATGGCAAAAAAATTGTAGGTGACATGGTGCAGCAAATCCAGTTGCCATGTGTAGTGCATCGTAGTTGCCATGTGACAACAACTACAGTTGCCATGTTGTATCAACTTTAGCTGACGTGTGGTTACCGGATGGAAAATGCAGCATGGCAACAAAAATGTAGGTAACATGGTGCAGCAAATCCAGTTGCCATGTCATCACATAACAGTTGACATCACAAGTGAGAACTCCAAAAAAATGCTTGGGACAAAAGTTAGACTACACAGATGTATACAAGAAAATGGTAAGCGCAAAAGAAATGTACCTTGCACGATCGGCTCTGCGAACTTGACAGCCTTCCTGCCCTCGACCATTGGATGCGCCATCATTGCGGCCATGCCTTCCAGGAAAGCAAAGGCAACTAGCGTAGGATCTTGCACCACTGGTTGATCTTGACTGATGCCAAGGCTAAAGCTCGGTGGGGTGAAGGCCATTGGGTGCCTCTCATGCCTACTAGCCGGACCGCGAACAACTTGCGGGGCAGAATCCAAGGGTGAAAGATCAATGAACATTTCTGAATCAGCCGCTGCAGAATCATCGGGCTTATTCGTAGCGCGGGGCGTGTTGTCAGCAGTATCAGTCGTAGCTTTCTTGATAATCTTCTTGTTTGGGCTGTAGGGGACACCAACATTGAGTGGGATCTTGGAAGTGCGCAGATTTAAGCTGGGGTTCTCCACTGCGGGTAAAGACGCAGTCTACTCCGGATGTTCACCTCCGTCACTCGTGCCCTGCTTGCCACCTGGATCAGTTGTACTCCGGTCTTCCGGTTTCTCCATAACATTGCTTTTGGAAGGTGGTGGGAATAGTGTGGACGCAGGAACATAATCAGAATCATCTCTGCTACTCCTAGCTACAGCCGGTGCGTTGGGTATGTCTGTTGATTGCTTGCGGGGGCTATGATGCCTAGGTGGAAGACCAGCTCGCGAAACGGTCGCCTTAGCAACCTCTGCACCACCAGGAGCTAGAGCTGTTGTGCCAAGACTCTCACCTGTGGATGGCATATCATTATGAACTGTCGCCTCAGCCACTTCTGTCGTGGACACATGAGTGCCACCACGCACGCGCTTGGAATCCATGTCAGATGAGTGGGAATCTTCCTTGCTTAGGTTGGTCTCGGGGGCGTCCACTTCAACACTTGCTGATGGCGTGGCATGGCAAACAGCAGCATCCTTCATTGCCAGCAGAGTGGGCAATATTTCAGCAGTCCTGGCAGATATCGACTCATCACTCCCCGATGTACGGATGCCTGTTGTTGTAGCCTTCACATTTGCAACCGGTGGAGATGGTCGGCCACTTGCGTCAGAGCTAGTGGGAACAGTTGACAGTGCAGCAGTAGTTTTGTCGACTGGCGCCTCATGAACATCTGAGTTGCCACCTGGCGACAACTTTGAATAAAGGCGTTCGAGTGGGTCCCTAATGATATGTTTGGTCGCGCGTGTAGTAGTCTTCTTCACCCTGCAAAGGAAAAGCACATGAAAAGTATTAAAAAATGAACAAAAAATATTTGCCATGGTAGCCATCTTAAAAAATGAAAAAAATGTGTGATGTGCCAGGGCTGCCATTTCAAAACTAGGTATGGGTGAGCACACAAAGCCAATGGAAAGTTGGTAGTTGCCATGTAGGCGGAATAAGAGTTGCCATCTGGCATAGTTAGAAGTTGCCATGCAGAACAAGCAAGAGTTGCCATGGTAGCCATCTTGAAAAATGAAAAAAAATGTCTGATCTGCTAGGAATGCAATTTCAAAACTAGGTATGGATGAGCACACAAGCCAATGGAGAGATGGTAGTTGCCATGTAGGTGCAATAAGAGTTGCCATGGTAGCCATCTTGAAAAATGAAAAAAAATGTCTAATCTGCTAGGAATGCAATTTCAAAACTAGGTATGGATGAGCACACAAGCCAATGGAGAGATGGTAGTTGCCATGTAGGTGCAATAAGAGTTGCCATTTGGCCTAGATAGCAGTTGCCATGCAAAAACAAGCAGGAGTTTCCATGCAGTTAAAAGAAAGAGATCATTGGAAAAACAACAGTTGCCATGTCGGACTGATGGCAGTAGCGGCAAGCTGAACAACTGCATTGAAAAGCAAAAATGTAGCACTATGGCAATGAAAAGAACAGGGATAACCTACTTCTTGACTGGCTTTCTCATGTCTGGCAACACGACATGATCCCCGGTGTTGGACGTCGTCGTACGAGGAGATGACCTGGTGGAAGGGGTGTCACCGGCAATGGGGGCACCTTTGTTCAATCAAGCGGAAACACGGGTTGGCGTTGGTGCTTGTTTCTTCGTAACTGCTCGTCCACCAGCTGTCGCCTCACTGCATGTATAAGAAAGTGGCAAAAAAGGTGAAAAGTGTTAGACACGAAATTCATTGCCACGCTTAGCAAAACAAATGCAAAAAAGGTCAGTCTGTTCAAAAAGATAGACAAAACAGAACACTAAAGTAGAAGTCGAACCTCCTCCTAGCAGCTACGGGATCGGTCCTATACCTCTTGCCAGGAGAGCCCTGCCCAACATCCTCTGGAGCCCTCCCCCTCTTTGAGGGCGACACCCCCTTGCCTCTCGTAGTTGTATGTTCTTTCACTTTTCTCCGGTGAGGGGACATCTGGTGCAGCCTTGCCCTTCTTGCCACCTGCACGAACTTCAACATGTTCATCATCATTGGTTTCGTGTTGCACGTTCTCCATGTCATCGTCATCGTCCTTGTTGAGAGCAGCATCTCCATCTAGTTCATCTTGTGTGTCAGGAAGCTCTTGGGAACTGTTGTAGTCGTACCGGCCACGGCAACCAGTTGGCCGATGTGTCCATTCTGCAACAAATGTAGTGAATTGCCTCGCAACCGCGTCTCTATTAGAGCCATTAAGGGACGTCCAACCCTCAACCAACTTCCCGAGCAAGCTGGTCATTCAGATGCAAACTGCCCAATTAGATGCTCAACAGGTGCCCTCGCTTGTGCACGAAACAAGAAGCAGCACAAGATCAAAAATAATCCAAAGCAACCATAGATATATATCCTTGATTACCTCAGTAGGACAAGACGGGGCTGAGTGCATGTCCATCCACTTTCCAAAGTTTTGAGGCCCCCAAACACGTTGTAGTCTATAGCATGCTTGGCCATCAGCTGGAAAATAACCAAAAACAGCTAGGATGTAAGAGAGAAAATGATGAACACTAACTAACAGTTCATGTATTGCAAATAAAAAAAGAGGAAGAGAATAGAAGTTTCAGCACGGATGGCAGAGTTGCCATGTGGAGTGAGACATGGATACCATGCGCAGACAGCCATGGCTAACAAGGTAGTCATCTCTTGTTAGCCACAGACGGTTGCCATATGAGGATTTTTTTCATATGTTATGCAGCAACAAAATTGAAAGAATGCCGTGTAGAGAAAGAAACCAGAACTAACCTGCAGTTTCCCATATTTGGTATCAGTTACCCTATCTGCAGCAAGCACAGCCTTGACAGCATCGTAAGTCCACGCAGAAGCAAACTTGTGTGTAGGCGGTGGGCCTCCTGTCATAGTGAAGTCCACAGTGGATAGATCAAGACAGTCGACGTACATGAGCTGATGAACAACAATTTGAAAAGGAAAAAATATCAGTTGCCATCATGGTATTTTGCAAAAACAAGCTAATGTATGTTGCTACAATCATCAAGTTGAAGTGCATGAAAAAGAAAAGAAGTTGCCATCTGTCTGTGTTAGTTGCCATCATGGTATGATGGCAGTTACCATCTTGTTATGATGTTAGTTGCCACAATGTCACCATCATGGTTGCCATGCATAAATCAAGGTGTTAAGAGTGTTCGCATAAGGACTGGTAAAAAATACCATTAAATGTAGTCGACAACCCTTCTGGTACATCTTGTTTGAGAATGCATCATGCGGGAAGTCGATAATGAACTTACACCAATTCATGTTCTTCACATCTTTCAGTTTCGCCTGCACGGCACAAATTTCAGGACAGCAAGTTGCCACATCAGAAATCAAATGAAAAAACATCAAAATAACTGGCAGTGACTAGCTTACACATGACATCGAAGCCAAAAGATTGAAGGAAATAATGGAGTAGATATAGATCATTCACCAGGATGGGAAAGCATTTGTTGCTTGGGTGAAGAGAAGTGGTCAGCGCGAAAACAGCTGACATGAGGTACACGAGTAGCTTCATCTTAAAAACCTCGCCATGGGTTGTCATGGCCTGCACTGAATCTGCCAGGAAAGTCGTGTTCGGCATGGATGCCAACCCAGGAAACAAACGGGGAAACAATGTTTCCTCAATCTTATTATTGACCTCATACGGGACTTTGATTTCTCCATGGGGCATACCCAAAGTGCAGAACACGGATGCCTCGTCCAACGGTAGTCTTCCACGTCTCGGAATCACAAATTCCCTGGAGGTGGGATCGTAAATCTCACCAAGCCAGTCGCATACAGGGTTCACTAGATTCTTGCATCAGACATCCATCAGAGCCTGCATACCCATCTCAGCAGCAGCTCCCTTCTGATCGTTGGTAAATCTCTCGGTCAATGAAGTCAGGCGTTCCTGTGAAGCCCTATTGCGATTACGTTTCTTCTTCTGGAAAATAGACAAATGATCATTTGTTGCCATGTTTTCACTGTCATGAAAAGTTAGTTCCTAACAGACGATTTCAAGCTCAATGTGACATTCAAAAACATATGGAGTGGGAGGAGGGGGTGGACAGTTGCCTCATCGCCGTCTTTTGTCCGTTCAGTTGCCCGATTCTGCTGCAGTACATCCATGAAATCATCATCATCGTCTTGATGATCGCCGCGAGCCATTCTACTAAGGTAAGAACAAACCAAAATATCAGAGTGGAAATGAAAAGTATGAAGTAAGTAGTTGCCACCTAACAGAATGTACTTGCCACATGGGATCAATTGAAAGTGGCAAATAGTGAAGGCAAATATCATATGAACACACACGCACCCTATGATTGTCAAAACATAAATGTGGAAACTAAACACATTGGCTTCATTTGAAAAATGTACAGATCGTAATGAACTTAAAACAAAATGTTGAAGTTGCCATGTTAGCACAAGATATTATGAAAGAAAGGCACAAATCTTCCACTGCACAAACATATAATGTGGCAACTCACACCCTGTCCTCCAACAAAAATGAGTTGCCATGTGTTCAAAGGCAAAATGTGCTAGGTTGAAATTGCCATGTTAAAATGTGAAAACATCTACTGAAAAACCTGTAATGGCAATTCACACACTGACTTCATATTAAAAATGAGTTGCCATTTAATACGGCCAAATATGTTCAGATATCACAAGTCAGTGTGGCAAAACACAAAATTGGGTCTGCAGTACACTGAATTTGCCACATTGTCCTACCTACAACATGGCAACAGCCATAGTGTGTTCAAAGAAATACTTGCCACATGGAAAGCATATTTGTGGCAACTGACACAGTTGATGTGGAAATTAGTTGCCATCACTACCTATTTACTACACTTTACCATGCCTACAGCGTGGCAACAGCCATAGCATGTGCACGAAATTAGTTGCCACATGGAAAACATATTTGTGGCAACTATCGCAGTTGATCAGGAAATTAGTTGCCACACAGTGCAGATAGTTACTGAAACTACCATGTCTCCCTTCATACTGCACTTTGAAAAACAACTACCTAGATCTAAGGCTCATTGGCAACTATCATAACCTGAAATTCATCAACAAAAATCTCCCCTGCACTAACCGCAAATAGCATTTCGAGGAAATGCGCAACTATCAGACAGAAAAATGACGGCCCAATCCCAAGGCACAACCAGGTTGTGGCTGCGGACAGGTCGAACCACACCGGCGTGACCGCCACCGCGGCAGCGACGAAACTGCTCAATGCCACCGAAAATGTCAAGCACAAGACTCCGCTGCCAGCGGGAACACCGGCGCATCGCGAACCCGCCTGAATCTCAATGAATCTTGAGCGAAGCATCGACCACGGAGGAGAGGGGAGAAAATGCAGGCAAGGATTTTGAGCATGGGAAGGAGCATTAGCTTCAATCTGCAGGCGCTCCGGCAGAGACGCTCCAGTCCGGCGAGTTCCACCGACGGCCGCAAATGTCGTCGACTATTCCGCCTCCGCTGTCGCCTTCTCCTCTCGCCTTCTCTTCCAAACGACTGAACTGCGGGGTGGGTTGTGCGAGTAATGAAGTGGGGACTAAATGGAACCGTGGGGAGGGGGCGAAGTGTGCGACGTGGTTGATGGCAATCACAGTCGGGTGTGGCGTGCGGGCGCAAAGCAGTTCCACCGCACGCCCCCGAGAGGCAACCGGTGTGTGGGCAAACTCTCTCACACACCACACACGCGTCGTGTCCTACATGGCACACAAAATCAGCCAAAACGTGCCAAGATTTGTGCACACACTGCTGGACGGCGATGGAGGCGTGTGGTTGAGTTGGCTAGCGCCCACACGTGTGGGCGTTAGTGTTTTCGAAAAAGAATCACCTAATTCGGAGTCTGTATGAAAAAGTTGTTGGCGTTTTGAGTCAAGTATGTCTGTGCAGTCCGAATCAGAATCCAGAACGTGAGAGACTTGGACTCTATCTTCTCTTGGCCCAAAAGTGACGTGAGAGGACTTTTTGAACAGAACCTAAACTTCTCCTTTTCCCTTATCTTCCTATGTGTATTGTACAAATGTCTCATACACCTGCAATTAAACAGAACACAAAAGTGTGTGAAGTATTTTTGTTCTTGATAACATAAATAGATTATTGAATAGTTTGCACTAGAAATCACCTGACAAATATGCATGTATGCAATATTTTTGGTCCTATCCAAGGTAGTCATGTCCTCATCACTTCCCCACTAGCCCCATATATGATGAGCTGCCCCAATTCCCATGTGAGGAGAGCCACCACCACCACCACTTGAGTGATTTGAGTAACTCCACCATATGCGACATTGAGTGCACCTACCTTGAGGGAGTGAGTGAGCCACCGCCACATAGAGAGAGTGAGGTAGTTGATGAGGCATATGAGGCCATTTCGATTTCTAACAACTTAACCTCTACCTCTATTGTGTCTTCTCATTTGGTTCTAGGTCACATATATGACGACACGCCAATCCTCGATGACTTCATCCTTCCTTTGGACAAGGCGATGGCCATGGTGGAATATGATGCACCCCCACATGGTTCCATCACGATGAAGATGACCATGATTTGGTCTTCCCCACCTCACCTACATCACTTGAGTGGAGCGACAAAGGTAACATAGGTGATGGTGATGCTCTTGTCCCACTAGTGGACGTTCTTGACATTGATTGCTTGCATGATGTTGATCCACCTATTACCATGCTTCATGCTAGTATGATTTCTCCATGCGATGATTTACCCATTTATGATGATATTGATGATTGCCATGAGAAGTCTATTAGTTGTGATGCCATGTTACATAGGATTTCTTGTGATAATTCTCTTGGTCACATCATGTTTGATAATCCGCTTGACTTGCCATATGCTATGCATGAGATCTACCGTATGTCATATTTGCAATCTCATCATAGTGACTATGCATATGCCATTAAAATAAACCCGATTTGCACATACGGCATAGATGACAAGCCCATGGTTATTGGCATTTGTTTTTCTTGTGATGATATTGATATGCTTCCTTTGCATCATTTATATCATATGCCATGCCATGACCACCTAGCTTCGGATATGCATTGTTTTGGATGTTGTCCATTTTCTCCATATGATGTTTCTAATATTTCTCATGAGGATACCCTCATAGTTTCCTCATACATGTTCGGAGATTTTGCTACATCCTATTTGCATGATTCCCATGATTGTGTGCACCATATGCATTCCATGAATAAAAATGCTATTGTTGTGTCACACACTTGCTATAATTCGCGTCCCAATCATGTTGAACACAATAACTATTCTTTCATGATGGATGACATGTTTCTTTATCGTGCCTCAAATTTATTTGAGCGATGCTTATCTTGTGCTAACTCACACATGCACATACACATCATCATGAATGATGTGTACATTTACCACACACACAATTTCTTTTGTTTGTGTGTCTTTTGTGTAGGTACCCATGATTACTTGTCAACCTCACAATCCCATGAGTTGACAAAATGAGCTCTAGAGAGCAACGATGATTTGGGATCCCGTGGATTGCACTTACAACCGCTCCCTTAGCGCAAAGACTTCGCGCATCTCTTCTACATGGCCCTCACATGGTTATGCGTTATTTACCACTTCTCACTTTATGCCTATATTTCCATGTTCACTATGCTTGATATGATCATTCATATCCTTTGTCATGCATTTGTGACCCATTCTTTGCATTACACATGATGATTCTTTCTACTACTTGTTTGTGTATTTGCAAGCTTGGTGGAGATATTGCTTGTTATTGCCATGTTCCACCTATGACCCGTTCCTATGATGATACTACGATCTTGCTTTGTGTTCGTGCTTGCCATATGTCATGTGCATTGCCTATGTCTATTATTTGCTCACATGGCATGATTGCCATGGTATCCTCTAGTGTGTTGCATCTTCGCTCCACTAGTTTGCACGACATGTTTGTTATGCTTGCTTAGCATAATGCATCACCCATGATTCATACTTGCTCATTTCATGCGGTTGATAGCCACTATTACCATGCTTGTAACATGATTGACTTGATTGCCTCACACATGTTGAACAATTTTTCTTTCCTTTGTGTTGAGTGCCATCATATCCTCACTACACCATGTGCACATTATGCTTGGATTGTCTTGCACTTGCCCCATGTGTTTAGATATCTCATTAAATTAGGTGTTGTGAATGATTCCTATGCATACCATAGACCGTTTGTTGAGTGCTTTATGCATGCTTGTTATGACCTTGAGGTAGATGCTTGTTCACGTGTCACACATATTAGCATCTTCGCCTCCCATTTGCATGCTTGTTTCCATGATGTCCTTGATTGTGCTCAAGTTATATGCTTAAATGCTATGACACACTTCTTTGTCAAACCATATGATATGCTTGATGACAACACTTGTTGGGTGAATCACCTCTTGAATGCTTGGTCTTGCTTTAATGCCAACCACATTTATTTTTCCAAGTGCTTGTTATCTTTGCTCCTTTTTAAGGAATTACAAGATGGTGTGACATTGGAGAGTGCCCATTTCAAGCTACAACATGATGAATGCTTGGTGACCGTCAACTTCTACACGGTGACATCATCTCTTTCCCATGGTGATGTCGTTTTCAATCTGAGGTCGGATCTTTCCCAAGGGGGAGGGGATGATGTGGAGCATCCGATGGACATCACCAAGTCAAGAGTCCATTTTCGCAAGTGACACGTGCGACATCTACTTCACATACATAAAGTTGAATCTTGTCCTTTACACATGTTCACTTGACCCCTTTGAGAATGGTATACTACTTGACATTCCTTCCGTGTGCATGCATAGGTATTGTCGGAGCTTCACACATAGAGAGGACGAGTTCATGCGGAAGAGAACATCTACACCATCCAAGCGGGAAGCCTGGAAGCAGAGAAGGAAGCGCCAAGAAGAAGGCAGCAGCTCCCAGGGGACCCTGTGCGCACGGGCCCCTCCGACCCTGGGCCCACGGGCCTCCCAGGCTGGCGGTCCTGAAGACCCTGTGCGCACGGGCGTGTACCATGACCACGGGACCCCCCGTGTCCACGGGCCTCACGGACCCTGTGCGCACGGGTTCATGCGTCAGGTCCCTGAAGACCCCGTGTGCACGGGCTCCACTTACCCCGTGCGCACGAGGCCCCCTGTGCGTGGCTGTTGGGCTTGGACCTTGTATCCCCATCTCGTCCCTCCTTGCCCCTTCATCCCTTGGACCTATATATACTCCCCTTCCTCCTCCATTTAGACTCAGCAAAGTATTTAGAACACAAAAGAGGGCTTTTCTCATCTTCCTCCTCTAGGAGATCTAGACCTCCTCTTGGAGAAGCTCCTCTTGGAGATCAAGCCCTCCTCTTGGAGAAGACTCCATTGGAGTGCAAGAACTCCTAAAGGAGAAGGAGCCCTAGGATCATCAAACCCTCCTAAGGGAGAAGGATTCCCCAAGTGAATCACCAAGCCCTCATCTCCTTCACAGAATTTGGGATGAACTCTACCATGTATCTTGTTTCCCTTTGATTGTTCATGCACCTTGTGGATCTTGTGTGTTTGTTGGTCTAGTGGATGTGTGATTGGACTTGTTCTTGAGTGTTCCTCTTGTTTCCCCCTTTGTGTGCTTCTTGTTCTTGGGGATTTCCTGATGAGGACATGACTATCATGGATATGACCAAAAATATTGCATACATGTATATTTGTGAGGTGATTTCTAATGCAAACTATACAATAATTTATTTATGTCATACATGACAAAAATACTTCACAAACTTTTGTGCCATGTCTATTTGCAGGTGTATGGGACATTTGTACAATCCACATATGAAGATAAGGGAGAAAGAGATGTTTACTTGTTGTTCAAAAAGTTCTCTCGCGTCACTTTTGGGCCAAGAGAAGATAGAGTCCAAGTCTCTCATGTTCTGGATTCAGATTCGGACTACATAGACATACCTGACTCAAAACACCAACAACTTTATCATACGGACTCCGAATTGGGTGATTCTTTTTTTGTTGGAAATTAGATTTCGTGCTCTTTCCAGCCCAATTGGATTCACCTTCAAATTCGGCTGGAACATTGAGATATCGACGAAACAATCTGACGGTGTAGCAAAATCCGAGTCAAACAACAAGTCCAAAGGTGTTGCATCACCTCCACTTGGGCCCATGAGACTTGTACGACCTAGGGTTAGTTTTAGGCTGCCTTGGAACGTCCTCCCACCTCCTTGGCCGCCACCCCTTGCTCCTATATAAGTAGATCCATCTAGTAGCTTTTTGCTTGGGATTTGTTTAGTTAAAAGTTAGCCATTGCAACTTCGTGTACTTCGTTTGTGTCCAACGACCAGACCAAGACCACTTACGGATCCCCACCTTTATCAATACTTCATGTATACTCGCAATATTCAGATTGCTTTTATCATATTCTTGCTTGTTCTTCGATTGCTTGCAGGAAAAGACCTTTGTGGTCAGGTTGATTGTGCTCCGGCATGGTCAATAACCTCTCGAAGTTGGTTAGCGATTGCCAAGGCGCAACATCGTGCTCGTTTGCACTCGGATCATCAAAGTCATCTTCACCAAATCGATAGTTATCATCTCATCGAAAGATCGGGACACCCCGCCTCTATCAGGTGGTATCAATTTTCAGGTTGCTCAGTGAGAATTTCCAGTTTTCCCTTGATTAGATTTATTTTTTTACCTATTGTCCAAGAAAAAGCCCCCAAAAAAAGTTAGATCCATTCATCCTTTGTCCAAGCCAGTCTAAGACTTTGCAATTTTCTTTTCATTGTTTGCATTATTGAATTATCGGTTGCATCATCGTGTCGAGTTGCTGGTCTTAGTGTCTAGTTCGTTTAGAGTTTCGAGTTCTCTTCACAGTATTCACGATGCCGCTACGTCATTATCCCTTCCACTGTCCACCACCCATCCATCAATTTTCATCACGTCCTACCCAACTTTCATTGTCATAATCATAGTTGAGGTCATTCACATCTTCGCTTGATCAGATCTGCATCTTATCTAGTTTGCTTTGGAAAGAGGGACAAAAAAAGACAGACAAAAAAAGAGAGAAAAAAGTAAAACAAAAGTCAGAGAAAAAAAGGAGAGTAAGAAAAAGAAAAAAAGTGTGAGGAAAAAAAGAGAGAAAAAAACAAAATTCGGATCTATCTAGACTCAATCTCGTAGTTGAATTCGGATTGAAATCTGTTTTGTGCACTGTTCAGTAAAACAGGCATAACTTTCTCATACGAAGTCCGTTTTGGCTCCGCGAGTACTCAAATGAAAGCTAGCGACGAGCCGCATCTAAATAGTTGTATAAGCTTGTTCATATATTCTACCTCAAAATAGGCTTCTAAATAGGTCTTTTTGCCCTCCGAAGTTCGCGAACACGGCTTATTACAGTTTTTCAAGCCAATTTTAGAATTTTTTGACTCCTCATATCAAATCGGAATTGAGTGATTCTTTTTGCATTGGAAAGCTTGAGTTAGTAGCATTCTTTGAAAAAAATTATCAGAAAATTGGCTCAAACTTTTCAAGAGGAAAGTTGGAGAGAGAGTTGTTGTATATCCTGCTTGGTAGTTGTTCTTCATCATTATCTTTATTGTCGTTGTGATCTTCACTTATATCTTGCTGTCCAGCGCTACTTAGTATCCTTCATTGATGCTAGTTGTGCTACGCCATGACCTCATTAGTGTTCTAGGCTCGCGTCTCTAATCCGGTCTAGCCTAGGACCAGCACAGTACTGTCGTTGAGCGTCTATTCAACATTGCATATTTGAATTGATTATTGCTAATTTTTTGCTACCATATATAGCCAACCCAGCTCCACATATTTCTACACTGTGTATACGTACGTTCCCCTGGCAATCACTTTACACAATCTTCAAAGTTATTTGACACCACTGGTTGCCTGTCACCACCTGCAGCATGGTAAGAACTTGTAAGATATTGATATTTGATATATTGTGAGCGTTTTACCACCATATCCTAGTAGTTCATAGGAACATTATTCTCAGATTTTGTTTCTTGTTTTCTACTAACTATGGCAGGTTCCGGAGTTGTTAGTTCTTGGACTTCATCGATCGTGGGAGATTTGCCATCACCTAAGAAAATACAACAACCATGACAAGAGGAGCAACAACATCAGAGTGCACATGAGGTTAATGTTTCCATGCCACCATTTACTGGTCGTTTTAGGCCTGATTTATATATTGAATGGGAGTACGAAATAAATGCTATATTTGCTTCCCACACTTCTGATGAGCATGGAAAAATTTAAGTTGCGGTTAGTACTTTCAGTAGCTTCACTTTAGTTTGGTGGAGTGAATACTCTCGGTTAAACCATGATTATATACCTACTACTTGGGATGGTTTAAAACATGTCATGGGAGATAGATTCATCGATGTTTATTATACTCGTGGCATGATTAAAAAACTAGAACATTTATAACAAGGTAGTGACACTGTAACAAAATATTATGATGATTTACAAACTACCTTGTTGCACTCATTTTTAGAAAAAAGTGAAGAAGATTTTATGGATAGATTTTGGGGAGAATTAAACCATGATATTCAGGAGATACTAATTCATGAAGAGTGTTATCCTATGGACCATTTGTTTCGTCTTGCTTGTAAAGCTGAACAAGAAATAAAACGAGTGTTGCCCACAAGGAGAACAAGCGCACGGTGCACATTCCAACTGTTGATGCAGATGTTTCTTAAACTACTAGGCGTACTATGACAACCACATCCATTGTTGCGAGGACTATGTCATCTCCACCATGTGACACATCACCATCGAGGGTGCTTGCATCATCTGAGTTGATCATAAGAGGAAATGACAAAGGTACGCATTTTCCACTTTCACATGAGAATGATGCATGCCTAGTTAACTTGAATACATCATGTGTTGAGTTACCTATTGATTTAAGCACACCACCTATTTTGGAGACTCGTGTTACGGTCATGAATGCGTCATGTGATCAAACAACTGAAATACCAACAATTTTGAGTGCACCCATTAACTTAACTATTGATGCAAAAGAACCAATGTTTAATCATTTTGATATAACCTCTAATCTTGGTGATGGTTCTGTGTCAAATGACTTATTTCATGTTTGCTTATTTAAGCATGTTGTAGCATGTAAATTTTATTCAAGTAAGATCTATTCACCAATGTTGGGATGGTTTAATGATGAACATTGTCAATCCTTTGATATGAATAAGAGCTTCACTTATATGTGTAACTTGAGTTGTAATATTTTCATTCCTTCTAATACTTGTGACAATATTTTGGCTTTACATTTTATGAAGTATGAAAGTTACTCATGTATACATGTGTCATATGTGGAAAAATTAAGACAAGTAAAAATGGATGACATATACATATACAACATGTACACCTTGTCTCTTTTGTTAGCCACACTTCAGATTAAGCAACGCCGAGGATGGCTTTGTTTTCAAGAAGGGGAGGATGATGAGGACATGCTACCATGGATATGACCAAAAATATTGCATACATGTATATTTGTGAGGTGATTTCTAATGCAAACTATGCAATAATTTATTTATGTCATACAGGACAAAAATACTTCACAAACTTTTGTGCCATGTCTATTTGTAGGTGTATGGGACATTTGTACAATCCACATATGAAGATAAGGGAGAAAGAGATGTTTACTTTCTGTTCAAAAAGTTCTCTCGCATCACTTTTGGGCCAAGAGAAGATAGAGTCCAAGTCTCTCACGTTCTGGATTCAGATTCGGACTACACAGACATACCTGACTCAAAACGCCAACAACTTTTTCATACGGACTCCGAATTGGGTGATTCTTTTTTTTGTTGGAAATTCGATTTCGTTCTCTTTCCAACCCAATTGGATTCACCTTCAAATTAGGACGGAACATTAAGATATCGACGAAACAATTTGACGTTGTAGTAGAATCCGAGTGAAACTACAAGTCCAAAAGTGTTGCATCACCTCCACTTGGGCCCATGAGCCTTGTACGACCTAGGGTTAGTTTTAGGCTGCCTTGGGACGTCCTCCCACCTCCTTGGCCGCCACCCCTTGCTCCTATATAAGTAGATCCATCTAGTAGCTTTTTCCTTGGGATTTGTTTAGTTAAAAGTTAGGCATTGCAACTTCAGGTACTTTGTTTGTGTCCAACGACCAGACCAAGACCGCTTACGGATCCCCACCTTTATCAATACTTCATATATACTCACAATATTCAGATTGTTTTTATCATATTCTTTCTTGTTCTTCGATTGCTTGCAGGAATAGACCTTTGTGGTTAGGTTGATTGTGCTCCAGCGTGGTCAATAACCTCTCGGAGTTGGTTTAGCGATTGCCAAGGCGCAACGTCATGCACGTTTGTAGTCGGATCGTCAAAGTCATCTTCACCAAATCAATAGTTATCATCTCATCGAAAGATCGGGACACCCCGCCTCTATCATTTCCCCTCCAATTCATGAAAGATCTCCACTTAGGGTTCCACCCTACAACAATAACACTCTTCATGAATTAGTATCTCTTGAATATCACGGTTTAATCCTCCCCAAAATCTATCCATAAAATTTTCTTCACTTTCTTCTAAAAATGAGTGCAACAATGCAGTTTGTAAATCATCATAATATTTTGTTACCGTGTCAGTGCCTTGTTTTAAATGTTTTAATTTTTTTAATCATGTCACGAGTATAATATACATCAACAAATCTATCTCTCATGACAAATTTTAAATCATCCCAAGTAGTAGGTATAAAATCAGGGTTTAACCGACAATATTTACTCCACCAAACTAAAGCAAAGCTACTGAAAGTACTAACCGCAGCTTGAAATTTTCCACACTTATCAAAATTATGGGAAGCAAATATAGCATTTATTTCGTACTCACATTCAATATATAAATCAGTCCTAAAACGACCAATAAATGGTGGCATGAAAACATTAACCTGATTATGTGCATTCTGATGTTGTTGCTCCTCTTCTAACGGTTGTTGTATTTTCTTAGGTGGTGGCAAATCTCCCACGATCGATGAAGGCAAGAACTAACAACTCTGGAACCTGCCATAGTTAGTAGAAAGCAAGAAACAAAATCTGAGAATAATGTTCCTATGAACTACTAGGATGTGGCGGTAAAACGCTCACAGTATATAGCAAATATCAATATCTTACAAGTTCTTACCATGCAGCGGGTGGTGACAGGCAACCAACGGTGACAAATAACTTCGAAGATTGAGTAAAGCAATTGCCAGGGAGCGCAAGTATACACGGTGTAGAAATATGTGGCGCTGGGTTGGCTATATATGGTAGCAAAAGATTAGCAATAATCAATTCAGGGATGCCATGTTGAATAAACGCTCAATGACGGTACTGTGCTCGTCCTAGGCTAGACCGGACTAAAGACGCGAGCCTAGAACACTAATGAGGTCACGATGTAGCACAACTAGCATCAATAAAGGATATGAATTAGCTCTGGGCAGCAAGATAAAAGTGAATATCACAATAGCAGTAAAGATAATGATGTGAAATAACTGCCAAGCAGGATATACCAATAACTTTCTCTCCAACTTTCCTCTGGAAATGTTTGTTCCAATTTTTTGATAATTTTACAAATAATGGCACTGACTCAAGCTTTCAAACGCAAAAGGAATCACTCAATTCCGAGTTGATATGAGGAGTCAAAAAATTCTAAAACTGGCTTGAAAAAATGAAACAAGCTGTGTTCGCGAACTTCAGAGGGCAAAAAGACCTATTTAGAAGCCGATTTTGAGCTGTCAAATATTGAACATTCTCGTGCAACTATTTAGATGCGGCTTGTCGCTAGCTTTAGTTTGAGTATTTGTGGAGCAAAAACGGACTTCGTATGAAAAAGATATGCCTATTTTACTGAACACTGCGCAAAACATATTCCAATCCGAATTCAGGTACGAGATTGAGTCTAGATAGATCCGAATTTTGTGTTTTTTTCTTCTCTTTTTTCTCTCACCTTTTTTTCTTTTTCTTTCTTTCCTTTTTTTCTCTTACTTTTTTTAACTTTTTTCTCTTTTTTCTCTCTGCCTTTTTTCTCTCTCCCTGTTTCCAAGACAAACTAGATAAGATGCAGATTGGATCAAGCGAAGATGTGAACGACCTCAACTATGATTATGACATTGAATAGTGCATAGCACGTGGTGGAAATTGATGGATGTTATGGTGGACAAGGAAGGGATAACGATGCAGCGATTTCCATCCCCACCTTCTCCGCGATTTCCATCCACAAATTCGTTCGAATTTTGCCCTGGAGTTTCCCTTTTTCCTGTGGAGTTCTTCGTGTTCGTCCCTGATCCAGGCGCCCGCACATCCGCCCGAGTCCCTCGGACATCCGGCAGCTAGCCCCGACATCTGGTCCCTAGCAGCAGCAACTCCATCCCCCGCGCCCATTTCCGCATAGTTTCGCTCAAATTTGCCCCGGTGCCCACACATACTTCCGCATACCTCCACCGCTTTCCGCAAGCACCACCACCGCTCACCGCTACCTCCTATGACGATTGTGACCCATTTTGGTCTTCGAGATTTTGGGTTGTGGTTCCCATGTCCTATTGTGTTTCAGCTATATAGGTGTGGTTCGATGTCAACATCACCGCCGCTCATCTCCATTGACTACTCATCATCGCCAAGGACGGTAACCGCGACAACATCTTTGTCATACCTTGAAATTGCATTGATACCCACATGGCCTTACTTTTGCGTAGCTTACCCATCGAGACTAGACATTGAGTATTGCCGGCAACGTGACTTGTGCACGTTAGTGATCATACTCCATAGCATACATACCATACCATCGTGGTGCATATCTTGGCATCAACTATTGTGTCACAAAGTTGTCATCGCATACACAATTGCTATCTTGGTTCGTGAAGTTTTGCATGAGAAAAGAGATCCAAAGTGAAAGAGTCAACCAAGCTTTTAAGCAAAGAGGAAAGATAAGCAAAGAGCTTATAAGCAAGAACCATAGCATCATACTACATTAAGATTGTCATATCCGATCATCTTGGATCATATCACCGAAATACCATACATATAGCATACTTGGGATAGAGGTCTTTGCATTTTTGCCTAGTAGGTTGTGCACAAGTTCCGTATCCGCCTATTGTGCAATCGTGCTAGTGTCTCTCGTGTATTGTGCAACAAGAGCATTTTCGTGGATTCCACATTTTGGCTCACTTTTGGTTTGCGCTATCCCACTTATCTATTTGCGTGTGTGTTTCCGTGTACCACTACTTGCTTGGTCTACTTGTTGCATTTGCAAATTTGTGAATCTTTTCCAACATTATTGAAGCTCACTTGCAATTGCATCAAATTTTGTGCCAACATCCTAACAAAGCTCCACCATAAGCTTTTACTTGTGTAGGTGTGAGAACCGACAAGAATTGGTACCAATAGTGCTATTTCATTGTCCGCATTTGAGTGAACTTGATTCATCATCAACATCGGTCAAGGTACATTGGTATAAGTTCTTCTCCTTCTACCACTCACATTTTTCTTGGAATGATGGATAGGCCAAGTACTTCTACCAACACACTCTTCATCGAGCAAGATGACGACATGTCATCATTCGTCACCAAGAGCCACCTCTTTGGTGCGCAACGAGTGTTGCATCAAGAGCAACAAGCTATGACCGACCGCATCGACAACTTCGCCACCGACTTGCGAATCTCTGAGCAACGTACAAAAGACTACTTCAACAACAAGCTTGACGCTCACAAGCAAGAGAATGATGCAAGGATGGACGAGATCCGCTCCTTGTTGGTGAACCGTCCTCCTTCAACTTCTTCATACTCAAGACGAAGCCGCTCTAGTCAACACACGGACGACACCTTCTCCGGCTCAAGTACACCGACATCAAACACTCTTCGACGAGCCGCGCATCAAGACCGCCATGCATCTTGCAATCCTCTACACGACAAGCATTCACAAGAGCAAGTCGACGAGCAAGTACTTCGTCCTCAACCACACCAAGTTGCTTTTGCTCAAGCTCAAGAACGACAACGTCTATGCCGCCAAGAGGAAGAACGAGGGCGTCTACATCAAGAGGAACAAGACGACGAGGCTCAACGTCTTCAACAACAACAACGTGAAGTGCAAGCTCTTGAGGCGCAACGTGCCCTTCAAGAATCAAGTCGAGCCATTGCCAACCGCAACCGAGATTGGCGCAATCAAGAGGAAGCACTTCGCGAAGAAATCCAAGAGCAGAACTACCAACCGCGAGTGCAACGTCAAGTTCCTCAAGCTCCTCCACAAGCTCGTCAAGCTCCTCCACAACCTCAAGTTCAACAAGAGCAAGTTGATCATGGACTTCC
Source organism: Triticum dicoccoides (assembly GCF_002162155.2). Taxonomy (NCBI): domain Eukaryota; kingdom Viridiplantae; phylum Streptophyta; class Magnoliopsida; order Poales; family Poaceae; genus Triticum; species Triticum dicoccoides. Next base: position 344,674,939 of record NC_041385.1, read on the forward strand.
TCCATGCCAAGAGCAACATGAGGATGACTACCCTCACCGTCAAGGGCATCATCATCACCATCGCCAACAACACAATGAAGAGCAACGCTATGGCAAGCGAAAGTTTACAATGCCCAAGTTCAATGGAAGCAATGATCTGGAAGAATACATCTCATGGGCATTGAAGGTCGACAAAATCTTTTGGTTGCACAACTATGAGGAAGAGAAGAAGATCGATATGGCATCACTTGATTCCAAGACTATGTGCTCATATGGTGGGAACAAGTCCTTGAGCGCCGAGAAGCAAGAGGTGAACCTCCAATCACCACTTGGGCTCAAATGAAAGATGTCATGCGAGCATGTTTTGTGCCCACCTACTACAACCACGACCTCTTCAAAAAGCTCCAACTCCTCAAGCAAGGAACAAAGAGTGTTGAAGAATACTACAAGAAAATGGAGATAGCCATGATTCAAGCCAATATCATGGAAGATGATGAACAAACTATGGCACGTTTCTTGAATGGACTCAATCATCCCATCAAGAAGATTGCCGACTTCCAACCCTACTCCAACCTCATTGAGCTTGTGCATCACGCTACAAAAGCCGAACGTCAAGTGTAAGATGACTTCAAGTACGCCAAGTACTCATCCAAGACCTACGGCCTCTCCAACAACCAAACTTCAACGACTCCTACAACCTCTACCTCAACCAAGCCATCTACAAGCAATGACGACAAGTCAATTTACAAGAAAGCTTCGACTAGCTCAAGTCGTCTTCCTCCTACTACAAGCAACTTCAAGCTGCGCGCTACATCATCTACTCCGATCGATGAGACCGTCAAGACAAGCTCCTTCAAGTGTTTCACTTGCGGCGGCCGAGGCCACAAGTCCTATGAATGCAGAAACAAGCGCACCATGATCCTCAACGATGATGGAACCTATGACTCCATGAGTGACGAGGAGATGGAAGCCCTTGAGCAAGTGGCCATGCACTGGAGCGTGAACGAGGATGAAGATGATCAAGTCTTTTGTGATGAGGATTCGAACCCCGCTCTCGTTGTCTCCAAAGTCTTGACTCTTCAACATCAACAAGAAGAAGACCAACGATGCCACATCTTCCACACAAAGGCCGGCATCAATGGAAGATCCGTCAAGGTCATCATCGATGGAGGTAGTTGTCACAACTTGGCAAGTGAAGAACTATGCTCCAGGCTTCAATTGGTCAAGACGAAGCACCCGCACCCCTACAAAGTCCAATGGCTAAGTGACTCCGGCACTATACGAGTTGAACATACGGTCCAAGTATCCTTCAAAATTGGTGCATATGAGGACACTTTGGAGTGTGATGTCGTCCCGATGTCCATTTTACACCTCCTTTTCTGTCGACCATGGCAATTCGACCACGGCGTCATCCACAATGGGCGTACCAATCACTATAGCTTCCATATGAAAGGGAAGGAGTATGTGCTACGACCTATGTCTCCTAGTCAAGTGATAGCCGACAAGCAAGCCACCCATCGTGGAGAGAAGAGTGAGAAAGTGATCCACCAAAAAGTGAGTGAGAGCCACAAGCCAAACTTGAGCGCCTCTTCGCCTAGAGAGAAAAATCTAGTCCTATTTGCCAACAAAAGTGAGATGAGAGAAGTGTGTGAGAACCCTTCGAGTGTTATGCACTTTGTCCTCGTGTGCAAGGATGGGGACCCAAAAACTAACACCTCTCAGGATCTACCTTTAGTGTTTCAATCTCTTTTGCAGGAATTCCAAGATGTTTTCCCCGATGAGCTACCCTCCGGGACTACCTCCTCTACGAGGCATTGAGCATCGAATCGACCTCATTCCCGGAGCGCCCCTAGCAAACAAAGCTCCATACCGCGTCAACCCCGAAGAAACTAAGGAGATCCAACGGCAAGTACAACAACTAATCGACAACGGTCATGTACGTGAAAGCTTAAGCCCTTGTGCCGTTCCCGTTATACTTGTGCCCAAGCAAGATGGTAGTTTTCGCATGTGCTCGGATCGTAGACCCATCAATGCTATTACCGTTCGCTATAGGCATCCCATTCCTCGCCTAGATGATATGCTTGATGAACTTAGCGGTGCCACAATTTTCTCAAAAATTGATCTTAAAAGTGGTTATTATCAAATCCGCATACAAGAAGGTGATGAATGGAAAACTGCTTTCAAAACCAAATTTGGCTTGTACGAGTGGTTGGTTATGCCTATGGGTTTATCAGAAGCTCCCGGAACTTTCATGCGTCTTATGCATTTTGTGCTTCGACCTTATATTGGAGTGTTTGGTGTGGTTTAATTTGATGATATTCTTGTGTTTAGCAAATCCATGAAAGAGCATCTAAAGCATGTTAGGGTTGTTTTGCAGACGCTTTGCGAGGAACGTCTTTATGCCAACATGAAAAAGTGCACGTTTGGTGTTGACAAACTTGTTTTCTTGGGTTTTGTCGTTTCTTCCAAGGGTGTCCACGTTGATGGATCTAAAATTGAAGCAATTAAAACTTGGCCCCAACCGACCAATTTGCAACAAGTGCATTGTTTTATTGGCCTTGCAGGTTTTTATCGTCGCTTTGTGAAGGATTTTAGCACTATTGCCCCTCCTTTGCATTCCCTGAGTAAGAAGAATGCTCCTTTTGTTTGGGGATCTTTGCAATCCACCGCTTTTGATGAGCTCAAATCTTTGCTTACTCATGCCTTGATTCTTGCTTTGCCCAACTTTGACAAAACTTTTGAGGTTCATTGTGATGCAAGTGGTACCGGAATTGGCGGAGTTTTGATGCAAGAAAAATGAGCCATTGCTTAAACCCTCCAGTGCTCAACTTAGCTATCCCATCTATGACAAAGAATTGTATGCTTTAGTGCGTGTGCTACATGTTTGGGGACATTATCTTAGACTCATGAGTTTGTCATCCATACCGATCATGAAACGCTTAAGTACTTAAAAGGTCAAACTAAGTTGAACAAGCGTCATGCCAAATGGAGTGAATTCATTGAATCTTTCCCCTATGTGATCAAGTATATTAAGGGTAAGGAAAATGTAGTTGCGGATGCACTTTCACTCATATGCACACTTGTCACTAAACTTGAGTTGAATGTTATTGGCTTTGAGCACATAATAGACTTGTATGCGAATGATCCATCTTTTGCTATTCCTTATGCTAAGTGTTTGATGCATACATCTTGGGAACAATATTACATCAAATATGATTATCTTATGAGAGCTAACAAACTTTGCATTCCCGAGTCTTCTCTTTGTTTGCTCCTTTTGCAAGAGGCTCATGGAGGCAAACTCATGGGAAACTTTGGTCGCGACAAGACATTTTCCACGCTCTCCAAGAACTACTTTTGGCCCAAGATGTTCCGCGATGTCTCACGCTTCACCAACTGATGCTCTACATGTCGCAAAGCTAGGTCTAAAGCCCAATCACATGGTCTTTACATGCCTCTTCCTATTCCTTATCAACCTTGGGAAGACATTAGCATGGATTTTGTACTTGGTTTGCCTAGAACTCAAAATGGAAAGGATTCCATGTGTGTTGTTGTGGACCGATTTTCTAAGATGGCACATTTCATTCCTTGCAACAAGATAGACGATGCTTCACATGTCGCCAATCTCTTTTGTAGGGAAATCTTGCGACTCCATGGAGTACCAAAGACAATCGTCTCCGACCGCGACGTCAAGTTCTTGAGTTACTTTTGGAAGACGCTATGCGCCAAGCTCAGAATCAAGCTCTCGTTCTCATCCGCGTACCATCCTCAAACCGACGGCCAAACGGAGGTGACGAACCGTACGCTCTCCACTCTACTTCGCGTGTTGATCAAGAAGAACATCAAGGAGTTGGAGGAGTGTCCACCAATCGCCGAGTACGCCTACAACCGTCCAAGACATTCGACTACCGGCAAGTCCCCCTTCGAGGTTGTCTACGGCTTCAACCCGTTGTCCCCATTGGACATTCTACATCTTCCTCTACAGGAGCGCACCAACCTCGACGCAAGTACACGTGCAAGCTACATCAAGAAGATGCATGAAGATACACGGCACACCATCGAGCACCAAGTACAACGACTCGCGACCAAGATCAACGTCAACAAGCAACCCATGATATTCAACATTGGAGATCTCGTGTGGCTACACCTTCGCAAGGACCGCTTCCCCAATGAACGCAAGTCCAAACTTCTACCTCAAGCTGATGGACCCTTCAAGGTGCTAGCACTCTACAACAACAACGCTTACAAGATCGATCTCCCATGCGACAAGTACAACATGAGCGACATCTTCAACGTCACCGATCTCTCCCCGTACCATGGTGATGAGGATTTCGATCCGAGGTAGTATCTTTCACAAAGGGGGGGAGATGATGCGGAGCATCCTTCGGTCATCCCCATGGATCTACCATCGTCTCACCAAGAACCAAGAGGACCCGTGACAAGAGCTAGAGCAAGAGCTCTCGAGACCGAAGTGACTTCTTTCCTTAGTGATATCTCATATGACCCTCTCGAGACATGGCTACTACCTAGGTCCGGAATGTTGTGCATGATTAGGTACCAAGAGGACCCTTCCGAGGATGCACATGAAGATTGAAAGGATTGATATAGTTGACTAGAGGGCGGGTGAATAGGCAACTAACAATTTTTAGCTTTTCTTTACCAATTTAAACTTTGCATCAAAGTAGGTTGTCTAGATATGCAACTAGGTGGACAACCTATATGATGCAACAACAACAACAAACACACGAGAAAGCAAGGGATACAACACAAGTAAGCTTGCAAAAGTAAAGCTGTGAGATAACCAAGAGTGGAGCCGGTGGAGACGAGGATGTGTTACCTAAGTTCCTTCCTTTTGAGGGGAAGTACGTCTCCGTTGGAGCGGTGTGGAGGCACAATGCTCCCCAAGAAGCCACTAGGACCACCGTATTCTCCTCACGCCCTCACACAATGCGAGATGCCGTGATTCCACTATTGGTGCCCTTGAAGGCGGCGACCGAACCTTTACAAGCAATCTCCACAACAATTGGAGGCTCCCAACAACACCATGAAGCTTCACCACAATGGAGTATGGCTCCGAGGTGACCTCAACCGTCTAGGGTGCCCAAAACACCCAAGAGTAACAAGATCCGCTAGGGATAAGTGGGGGGAATCAAATCTCTCTTGGTGGAAGTGTATATCGAGGCCTTCTCAACTAATCCCGAGCAAATCAACAAGTTTGATTGGCTAGGGAGAGAGATCGGGCGAAAATGGAGCTTGGAGCAACAATGGAGCTTGGAGGTGGAAGAGGTAGTCAACTAGAGGTACGAGACGCCCCTTTTATAGTCATGGAAGAGATCCAACCGTTATCCACATGTCCAGCCTGCGACATGCGGTACTATCGCTCCAGGAGCGCGGTACTACAGCAAGGCCACGTGGTACTACCGTGGGCGACCACGGTACTTCCGTGGCAGCAGCAGAGGCTGGGACTTGCCTGACTAAGAGCAGTACTTCTGCTAGCGCGGTACTACCGCTCCCCCTTGCGGTACCACCACAAGGAAGCAAAGTTCTAGCCTACGAAGAGCGCGGATGAATAAAAATACATCCGTGCCTACTTCCGCTGAAAATGAAACAGTGCAAAAATCCGACGCAGTACTACCGCTAAGACGCGGTACTACCGTAACCTAACTGAACCAGGCGGCGCGCGGTACTACCGCGCATGAGGCGCGGTACTACCGTGGAGGCGCGGATGTAAAAAATTACATCCGCTCCTACTACTGCGACGTAGCGGTACTAGGTATGAGGGCCACGGTACTACGACTCCAGGGGAGCAGTACTACCGTGGGCTCCCGCGGTACTACCGCGCGGGACATGCGGTACTACCGTGTGGGCGCGGATGTAAAAAATTACATCCGCCCCTACTACCGTACCGGAGCGGCACTAGGCCTGGGAGCCACGGTACTAAGGCTCCAAAGGAGCGGTACTACCGTGGACCCCAGCGGTACTACCACTCCATAGAGCAGTACTACCGCAAGTTCAGCAGTAGCCGTCAGATCAAGCATAAAGATGATAACGGAGGAAAGCTCCAAAGTGCAAGGGAAAGGTGGAGGCAAGGAAGGAAACGTGTATGTGATGATTCCACCCGAACCTTTCCGACACGGACCCCCTCTTAATAGTATGGCTCTCCTACGACTCAAATTCACCAAAAAGAAACGTAGAACAACACCGTCTTCAATAGTCTTTGAGGGGCACCGAATTGTCTCGTGCCTAGTGATAAAGCGTCTGAGAAACTCAAGGCACACGATTAGTCCGCAAAAGCATTGTCATCAATCACCAAAACACTAAGGGATGAATATGCCCTTACAATCTCCCCCTTTTTGGTGGATTGATGACAATACGGGATTTGCACATAGATGAGATAATATTGAGCAAAGGCAAACCCCTCCTCTCTAGAATATAGGCGGGCTCCCCCTAGATGTGTGCAATCTAGATGGATGCTTTGGACTGCATAGCACACAAACTAGGATCAACCCTCCCCCTATATTTTAGAGACAAAGGCATGAAAACTAACATCTAAGCAGAGCATAGCACAAAGGTAGCACAATATATCACAAGCTCACTAAGATAGATAGAGTGCATATGTCTTACACCATATGAAGTAAAGCAATCCAAAGCAACTGAAACGAGGTTCAAACGAGGTTCAAACGAGAAAGCAGAAAACACACCACCGAACACGAACGACGACACACGACTCACAAATCCCTACTCTCTCTCTCCCTTTGGCATCGAGACGCCAAAAAGGCAGAGAGGACACCTACACACAAGGGGTGGCTCAAGCAGGGAACTCATCCCAATGCTCCTCGTCAGACTCCTTGGCGGCAAGGATGGGCTCCTCGACGTCCTCCTCAGAATCAGTCCACCTGTAGCCTTGCTTCTCCATCCACTCGGCCTCTGGAGTGATGCGATCCTCAGAACCGCCAGACACTTCCTCGCCATACAGCTGCAAGATCTTCTTGTCTCGGCGGCGACTCTCCTTAGATGCCACATGAGTCCTGTACTTCCCCTTGGCTTGCATGCAGAAGAGAGTCTTCATCTTGTCCTTCAGCTTCTTGGCCCACGAGGGCATAGAGGAACTCTGGGAAGATCTAGCAGCACGGCCCTCAGCAACATCCTCTGCGCCAGCATCCTCCTCATCAATAGCATCCCTAGCAGCAGACGCCTCAGCCCGAGTAGTAGTGTTGGCCCAGTTGGGCTTGACACGGAGACAGATGGGATCATGACGAATCCAGTCTGGAGCAAGGAACTCATCACCAGGGAACATCTTCTCCCAAGTCTTTAAGATCAGCAGAAACAGATATGGCCCATAAATAGGCACCTTGCGGTTGAACACCGCAAACCGAAGCTCACACCACATGATGTGTGAGACATCAAGTGGCTGAGTCTGAGACACACGATCCTCCTTGCACATGAGCATCATATCCACCATATATGCATGAACCTTGTCCTTGTCACCAATGCGGGGAAACAATGAGTTGCGGAAGATGCGATACATGATATCCAAAAGGAGTTGAGCACAAACCCCGTCTTGCCATTGGCAAGCGCCTTCTCAACATAGTATGGCTGAAGCTTGTCCTTGTTGGTAGACTCAGAGTTTGCATGGGGGCGAACACCCACGGGAGTGTCGAGCCCGTCATCAGGAACCTGGAGCAGATCCATGAACTCCTTCCAGGTAGCAGTCAGCTTATGGCCATTGGTCATCCAGGTCATCCTCCGCTCCTCATTGGGGTGAAAGTATACTGAGGCAAAGAACTGACAGATAAGCTCAGGGTCATAGTCAAGGTGAAAAGAGATCACATGTTCAATACCAAACTGCTCCACCAAGTCCAGAGGTTCTCCAAAGTACTCACGATACTTGTCCTTCCTCATGTGATGCATTTCAATCCATTTCACATCCACATAGGTATTCTGCTTGTTCTTGATGACATCCAGATAAGTGAGAGTCTGTTGCTTGTTCCAAAACAGCTCACAACCTCTGACAGTAGCACGAGGGTTCACATATGGGTTGAGCTGCCTGAGACGGACGAACTCAGATTGGGGTATCTTGTCCATGCCCTTAGTGGGCTCCTTGTGCTTGCTAGCTGATGTCTTGACATGGCGCTTGGGGGCAGTCGAGCCCTCTGGTGCTTCACCTGGATTGCGCAGACGCTTGGAGCCAGTGTCACGACTGGGATTGGAACGGCGAGAGCCACCACCTGAGACACAAAACGCAAAGGAACCACGACAAGCAAAAGGATCAATGCAAAGACCACGGCAAAGCACAAGAAACACAGAGAGAATATACGTGAAAGTTGCCATGAGATAGATGTGATCCACGGTAGTACTGCCAGAGCCTGCGGTACTAAAATTTTAGTACCGCTCAAGTCGCGGTAGTACCATGCGAGGTCACGGTAGTACCGGGATGGGAGCGGTAGTAAAGCTTTAGTGCCGCAGTGAGTGCGGTAGTACCGCGCCAGACGGGCGGTAGTACCGGACAAGCGGTAGTACCGCGCCAGACGGGCGGTAGTACCGCACCGCGTCAGATCCAAATGACAGTTTGAATCTGAAAAGAACTGCGAAACCACGGCAGTGCTACGGTGATCAAATCTAGCACAGGACAAAAAGACAAGTATAATCCCTACGCAATACTACACTCCTTCATCCTACTCTTGCATAGATTTAGCCTAAGAATCTCTAGAACGCACAAGACTCCCCCAAAAACCTAGAGGCAAAGAACACAACAAAAATGAGAGGGAGTTGGGGAAAGACCTTGGTCCATGGCAAGAGCACGTGGTGGGGAACGATCCCACCGGACAGAATCACGGGAGGGCAGCCGGAGGCGGAGATCCCGCGACGGACGCCGGCCCCGTTCTTGAGCGTGGGAGAGAGAGAGACGATGTGGGGGAACTGCCGAATGGGTATGGGGGAGTTAGAACTCCCCCTGCCCGTCCTTATCCCCACGCGTCTATGAAGGTGCGGTAGTACCGCATATCATCGTGGTAGTACCGCTTGGGCGGAAGTACCGCACCGAAGCGGTAGTACCGCTCTCCCAGGCGGCACTAAAAAATTACTGCCGCGTGGGGGCGGTAGTACCGTGCTCCCCACACGCGGTAGTACCATAGCTGGCTGCGGTAGTACCGTGAGCTCAAGAAAAAGCAGGTTTCAACAAAAGAAAAAGATCTTTGCAAGGAAACTTTTAGCACAAGGGACACCACAAGAACACGCACAACCCAAAGGCAGAAAGACAACAAGGAACCACCACGCGACACAACCTCTCAAAAGGAGAGTCGGTGGCCGGAGCCACCTATGTTTGAGTTAGTTGGTATGGCACCGCGAAGAATTATCCTTGGGCCCATGACCAAAACTCGTCTTTGAAGCACAAGTACCATCAAAAATGGCTAATGTGAAAGAGTTGATCTATTTATGCATAATGGGGGGAGGGAGAGTTCATTGAGAGAACAACACTCCCCATATTTCCATGCCTACACCTAAACTAGACAACAAGTTGAGTGTGGTGGGGGTGCACGGGTTCAAGTCACATTGCTCGAATCAATGATATTTAGCTCATGCTTTAACTCGCGAAATCTTGCTTCATCCAAGGGCTTCATGAAAATATCTGCAAGGTTATCATGAGTGTTGACATAATTGAGCTCGATCTCCCCTCACCTAATGTGATCCCGGATGAAGTGATACTGAGTCTCAATGTGCTTCGTCTTGAAGTGTTGCACCGGGTTGAGAGAAATCTTGATGGCACTTTCATTATCACACCAAAGAGGCACTTTGTCACAAATGACACCGTACTCCTTTGAAGTTTGCCTCATCCATAAGAGTTGTGCACAACTACTACCGGCCTCCACATATTCCTCTTCGGTGGACGAGAGAGACACAAAACTTTGCTTCTTGGAAGACCAACTCACCAAAGAGCAACCAAGAAATTGGCACCCTCCGGAGGTGGACTTCCTATCCACTTTGTCTCCCGCCCAATCGGAATCCGTATATCCTTCAAGCTTGAAGTTTGCCCCTCTTGGGTACCATAAGCCAAAGTTTGGGGTATGAGCCAAATATCGAAAGATTCGCTTGACCGCCACATAGTGACTTTCCTTCGGTGCGGCTTGAAACCGTGCACACATTCCCACACTCAACATGATATCCGGTCTAGATGCACAAAGGTAAAGCAAGGAGCCAATCATGGAGTGATATACCTTTTGATCCACCGCTTTACCATTGGGATCAATGTCAAGTTGGCACTTGGTAGGCATTGGAGTAGAGGCCGACTTGACATCACTTAGCTTGAATCTTTTTAGCATGTCTTGAGTATATTTGGCTTGGTTGATGAAGGTTCCTTCTCTTCTTTGTTTGATATCGAAACCAAGGAAGAACTTCAACTCTCCCATCAAAGACATCTTGAACTTGGAGGTCATTAGAGCGGCAAATTCCTCATTGAAAGCTTTGTTAGGGGAACCAAAGATAATATCATCAACATATAGTTGGCATACAAACAACTCCCCTTTGACCTTCTTAGTAAAAAGAGTGGGATCGATTTGCCCCACCTCAAATCCACGATCTTGTAACAACTCGATAAGGTGGTCATACCATGCACGTGGGGCTTGTTTAAGGCCATAGAGTGCCTTATCGAGTTGATACACATGATCCGGGAAGTATGGATCCTCAAACCCGGCGGGTTGCTTGACCTAGACCAACTCATTAATAGGACCATTAAGAAAAGCACTTTTCACATCCATTTGTTGCAACTTAAAGTTGTGATGGGAAGCATAAGCAATCAACAAACGAATGGATTCAAGGCGAGCAACGGGAGCAAAGGTTTCACCGTAGTCGATACCCTCGACTTGGGAGTGGCCTTGTGCTACCAATCTTGCCTTGTTGCGAATGATGTTCCCATGAGCATCTTGCTTGTTCTTGAAAATCCACTTGGTTCCAATGATGTTGTGGTTCCCCGATGGCCTTGGCACCAATCTCCACACCTTGTTGTACTCGAAGTTGTTGAGTTCTTCATGCATAGCATTGAGCCAATCCGAGTCTTCAAGCGCCTCATAGACCTTTTGGTGTTCAACACAAGAGACAAACGCGTGATGTTCACAATAGTTTACTAATTGTCTACGAGTGCTTACCCCCTTTCTTAGGCTTCCAACCAGATTCTCCATGAGATGGCCTTTGGTGATGAGTTTGGAAGCAATCTTCGCGGCACAACGCTCTAATTCCTCCTCGGATGTGGAAGGAGGAGGGTTAACTTGATCATCTTGGGCGCCATCTTGAGCTTGTTCTTGATCTTGAGCTTGCTCATGATCTTGAACTTGCTCGAGGGGGAGAACTTGACCTTGGGCATCATTTGGAGGTTCAACACCATCTTGAGATTGATCTTGCCCTTGGTCTTGTTCACGAGGTTGAGGGCCTTCACTTTGTTCTTCGGAAGCGTGTGGGTCTTGAGAAGGTGATGGCTCCACTTGAGTGGAACATTGTCCTTCTCCTTCGGCCACAAGGGGTTCCTCAATGGGTAGAATATGACCAATACCCATTCTTCTTATGGCTTGGGGAGGAATTTCATCACCTAAATCGCAAGTACCAGTTTGCTCCACTTGGGAGCTGTTATTTTCGTCAAACTCCATGTTACACGTCTCCTCAATGAGTCCGGTGGACTTGTTGAGAACACAGTAAGCATGAGAGTTTGTAGCATAACCAACAAATATGCCCTCATAAGCTCTAGCCTCAAATTTAGACAAACGAACACCTTTCTTGAGATTGAAACACTTACACCCGAACACCCGGAAGTACTTGAGATTGGGCTTGTTGCCGGTGAGTATCTCATAAGGAGTCTTGTTCAAGCCTTTGCGGAGATAGAGCCGATTGGATGCATGACATGCGGTGTTGATGGCTTCGGCCCAAAAGTTGTATGGAGACTTGAACTCTGCCATCATGGTCCTTGCCGCATCCATCAACGTCCGGTTCTTCCTCTCCGCTACACCATTTTGTTGAGGGGTATATGGTGCATCATATTGAAGTTTGATCCCCTCATCACTGAAACTCATCCAAGGTGTAGTTCTTGAACTCGGTGCCGTTGTCACTTCTTATAGTCAAGATCTTTGCATTATGTTGATGTTGAGCTTCATTTGCAAAGTCGATGACGGTTTGTTGAGTCTCACTCTTCCTCTTGAAGAAGTATACCCAAGTCTATCTTGAATAATCATCCAGAATCACCAAGCAATACTTTATACCTCCAAGACTATCAAATGATGGGGGCCCAAAGAGATCCATGTGAAGGAGCTCCAAGGGTCTCTTCGAGTAGATGATGGTCGTGGGAGGGTGAGCCTTCTCATGAAGCTTTCCTTCAATACAAGCACTTCAAGCACGGTCTTTGGCAAAACTAACATTTGTTAATCCACGGACATGGTCCCCCTTGAGAAGACTTTGCAAAGATCTCATATTGACGTGGGCTAAACAGCAATGCCAAAGCCATCCCACGTCAACTTTAGCCATTAGGCATGTCGCAGTCTTAGTGGGTCGCTCTGAAAAGTTTATCACATAGAGACCGTTCTCGACATGCCCAACAAAGGCTACTTTAAGAGTCTTGCTCCACAAGAGGGCCACGGTATCAATTTCAAAGAAAGTGGCAAAGCCCATGAGTGCAAGTTGACGAACGGAAAGTAAATTGTATGCAAGGGACTCAACAAGCATGACTTTCTCGATCGTTAGATCATGAGAAATGACAACATTGCCAAGACCCAATACCTTAGAATGTGAGGCATCACCCCACTCGACATTGGTGGGCATAGATGGAATATTTTTCACGTCCACCACCAAGTCCTTGCTCCCGGTCATATGATTCGTTGCTCCACTATCGAGCAACCATGATCCCCCACCGGAAGCAAACACCTACAAGAGATCAATGCTTGGTTTTAGGTACCCATTTAGTAATGGGTCCTTTGATGTTAGTAACAAGGGTCTTAGGAACCCAAATAGACCATTCAATGTACTCATAAGGAGAACCAACAAATTTAGCAAAAACATGTCCATCACTAGCACGGCACAACACATATGACGGGTTAAAGTCGCCGGCTTTGTTGGAGGAGATGGTTTTGCCCTTTTTCACATCAATGCCCTTCACTTTTTCCTTCTTCTCCTTAGGAGCACCCTCTCCCTCTTTCACAAAAGTTTGCTTGAGAGGAGGAGGACGATAGGTCTTGTCATTCTTCTTCTTACTCTTGGACTTGGGGGCAAACCCAATTCCCTTCTTGGCCACAACTTCCTTTCGATTACTCAAAAGGTTGTTGAGGTTCTTCTCACCTTTAATGCAAGTCACAAGGCCTTTCTCAAGTTGATCCTTCAACTTGGCATTCTCCTCCACAAGATGCACATGCTCACAACACGGGTTAGTAGCATATGCATTATCAATTAATACCATATGAGGGAAGGTGGCATTTTCCTTGGTTAGCTTAACTTGGAGTTGAGCATGAGACTCCTTGAGGTTACCGTGAGCACCCTTCAAGACCTTGTGGGCCTTGTCAAGTATCTCAAACTCCTCCTTGAGTCTAGCATGATCAACCCCAAGTTTAGCCTTCTCGGAAGTTAGCACACGAGACACGACAAGAGCATGATCAAGATCTTTCTTTAACTTAGCATGGTCATCGTTGTATGACTCCTCAAGAGTCAAACGATGCCCACGCTCTTCCTCAAGAGCGTTAGAGAGATCCGATATCTCATCGGCATAGTCACGACTATGACCTTCCATCTTAGAGATGGTTTCTTCGTGAGCCTCGATCATGTCATTGGCCTCACCAAGTTGTTCCAAGAGAGCAACAAAGTGCTTCTTGGATTTTCCCTTAAGCTTACTCATAAAAGACTCAAATTCATTCACTTCCTCATTAGACCCATCATGTTCATCAATGCAATCCTCCAAGGATGGATTAGTAATGATGGTGGTTTTGATGTTGGGGGTTACCTTGTTGGAAGCTTTAGCCATGAGGCACTTGGCGGTGATGTTCTCGTTGGGTGAATCAAAGAGAGACACCCGGGGAGTGGTAGCAATGGCAATGGACGCCATGGACATTGCTTCTCCATTTTCATCACCATCGTCATCCTCATGGTATTCTTCTTGAACTACCAACCCACAAGTAGGAGTCTTCTTGGTGAAGTTGTTCTTGTTGGGGAAGGACTTGGCTTTGTCTTTTCGGATGAACTTGCCACCATTGTCTTCCCGCTTCTCATAAGGACAATCCGCAACGAAATGGCTCACATGGCCACAGTTGAAGCAGTTTCTAACTCGTTGCTTGCCCTTGAAGCCACTTGAGTTGTTCTTGTTGAAGTTGGGTCTTGTATTCTTCTTGCTCCAAAATTGTCTTGAAGCAAGAGCCATGTGCTCATGATAATCATATTTGGTGTCTTCGGGGTTGCGCTCCTCATCTTCTTCTTCTTCCTCTTCTTCCACACTAACCTTGGCCTTCAAAGCAAGGTTGGGCTTCTTTGCCCTTTGAGAACGGAGCACTGCATTGTCGGCGGTCTTGTCCAAGATGCTCATTGCAACGAACTCATCCAACACTTCACTTGAGGTCATGGAGTGGAAGTCCGGTCTTTGATGAATGACGGAGGACATAGCCTTGTTGTAGGGCATCATGGCCTTAAGGAACTTGTGCTTGATCCAATTTTCATCTGTGTCCTTGCTCCCATGATCTTGGAGTGAGACCGTGAGTTTGGTCACTCTTCGAAAGAGCTCACGAGGTTCTTCATCTTCTTTCATTGCAAACTCATCGACTTCATCTTGTACCACTTCATAGTTGGAGCGTTGAATGCTAGCACTTGCTCGATAGAGAGACACAACACATTGCCATGCATCTTTGGCCATGGCATGAGGTCGAAGATGAGGGAGATCTTCGGGAAGGATTGCATCTTGGATGAAGAAGAGAGCACTCTCATTGAATTGATTATCCACCACTTCTCTCGGGGTGAAGTTGCTTCGGTCATGTGGATATAAACCTTCTTCAATGATTCTCCAAAGGTTAGTATTCACATGATTTAAATGACGCTTGAAGCGATACACCCAAGAATCAAAATCCTCATTTTTCACAATCTTAGGAGGAGGACCGGCATGATTTAAATGAGTAGAGGGAATAGGTCCTCCATAAATTGGAGGTTCCACATGGGCAAAGATGCCGGTGCCATTTCTACCACTAGTAGAAGGACCCTTCTCACTATTAGCTTCCCCCTTGTCGGAGTTAGCATCCATCACCTTGTTAGCGGGATCACCCACTTTCAACGGCAAGGTAGGTAGTTTAAGTCCTTCTAAGAATTTATTAAACATGCTTTCAACCGTGGTTGTCATGGAGGTTTTCAATGTGTCCAAGGCCACATTGAATTCCTCATGGGACACCGCGGTTTCCCCATTCCCCGTAGACGAGATGGATTCACACCGGAGTGCTCCTCCTCCCCACCGTCTACGGTGTCAACCATACTCTTCGGACGGCAAAGTCCTTAATAAAGAGACAAGGCTCTGATACCAATTGAAAGGATCGATATAGTTGACTAGAGGGGGGTGAATAGGCAACTAACAATTTTTAGCTTTTCTTTACCAATTTAAACTTTGCATCAAAGTAGGTTGTCTAGATATGCAACTAGGTGGACAACCTATATGATGCAACAACAACAAACACACGAGCAAGCAAGGGATACAACACAAGTAAGCTTGCAAAAGTAAAGGTGCGAGATAACCAAGAGTGGAGCCGGTGGAGACGAGGATGTGTTACCGAAGTTCCTTCCTTTTGAGGGGAAGTACGTCTCCGTTGGAGCGGTGTGGAGGCACAATGCTCCCCAAGAAGCCACTAGGGACATCGTATTCTCCTCACGCCCTCACACAATGCGAGATGCCGTGATTCCACTATTGGTGCCCTTGAAGGCGGCGACCGAACCTTTACGAACAAGGTTGGGGCAATCTCCACAACAATTGGAGGCTCCCAACAACACCACGAAGCTTCACCACAATGGAGTATGGCTCCGAGGTGACCTCAACCGTCTAGGGTGCTCAAAACACCCAATAGTAACAAGATCCGCTAGGGATAAGTGGGGGAATCAAATCTCTCTTGGTGGAAGTGTAGATCGAGGCCTTCTCAACTAATCCCGAGCAAATCAACAAGTTTGATTGGCTAGGGAGAGAGATCGGGCGAAAATGGAGCTTGGAGCAACAATGGAGCTTGGACGTGGAAGAGGTAGTCAGGTAGAGGTAGGAGACGCCCCTTTTATAGTCATGGAAGAGATCCAACCGTTATCCACATGTTCAGCCTGCGACATGCGGTACTACCGCTCCAGGAGCGCGGTACTACCGCAAGGCCACGCTGTACTACCGTGGGCGACCACGGTACTTCCGTGGCAGCAGCAGAGGATGGGACTTGCCTGACTGAGAGCAGTACTTCCGCTAGCGCGGTACTACCGCTCCCCCTTGCGGTACTACCGCAAGGCGGGAAAGTCCTAGCCTACGAAGAGCGCGGATGAATAAAAATACGTCTGTGCCTACTTCCGCTGAAAATGAAACAGTGCAAAAATCCGACGCAGTACTACCGCTAAGACGCGGTACTACCGTAACCTAGCTGAACCAGGCGGCGCGCGGTACTACCGCGCACGAGGCGCGGTACTATCGTGGAGGCGCGGATATAAAAAATTACATCCGCTCCTACTACTGCGACGCAGCGGTACTAGGTATGAGGGCCACGGTACTACGACTCCAGGGGAGCAGTTTACCGTGGGCTCCCGCGGTACTACCGCGCGGGACATGCGGTACTACCGTGTGGGCGCGGATGTAAAAAATTACATCCGCCCCTACTACCGTACCGGAGTGGCACTAGGCCTGGGAGCCACGGTACTAAGGCTCCAGAGGAGCGGTACTACCGTGGACCCCAGCGGTACTACCGCAGGTTCTTGCGGTACTACCGCTCCATACAGCAGTACTACCGCAAGTTCAGCAGTAGCCGTCAGATCAAGCACAAAGATGATAACAGAGGAAAGCTCCAAAGTGCAAGGGAAAGGTGGAGGCAAGGAAGGAAATGTGTATGTGATCATTCCACCCAAACCTTTCCGACGTGGACCCCCTCTTAATAGTACGGCTCTCCTACGACTCAAATCCACCAAAAAGAAACATAGAACAACGTCGTCTTCAATAGTCTTCGAGGGGCACCGAATCGTCTCGTGCCTAGTGATGAAGCGTCTCAGAAACTCAAGGCACACGATTAGCCCGCAAAAGCATTGTCATCAATCACCAAAACACTAAGGGATGAATATGCCCTTACAAAGATGGTTGAGACCCCAAGCCCATGAAAGAAGAGAACCAGCGGGAGAAGGCGAGAACAGCTTCCAGGCACCGGACATCCGGCCATGGCCCCGGACATCCGGCCCCTGGAGATCTTCCCCACAGCCAGGCGACTGCAGTAGAAGCTACAGGGCCCGGACATCCGGCGTCCGGCCCGAACATCCGGCCCTCCTCACCGGAAATCCGGCCTCCAGCCCGGACATCCGGACACGGCGTCCAGGGAGCACAGAAGGTTGCCCCATCAGCCTGGACATCCGGCCGTCACCCCGAACATCTGGTGCCTCCCGAAGCCCCGGACATCTGGCACCCCCGCCCGGACATCCGGCCCTATCCATCCAGAGAGCAGCACGGCCATCTCCACCAGCCCGGACATCCAGCCCTTCAGGCCAGACATCTGGCCCCTCGCGAGCGACCGGACATCTGGCCCGTCGCCCGGACATCCAGCCTTTCCTGTCTGCGAAGTGTAAGGGCCGAGGCCCATGTACCTCCCTTCGCCCCTAGACTATATATACTCCATCCCCACCTATGTTTTAGGGTTAGCATTGGTTTAGCTCATTTGAGATAGAGCATTGTTCATCCGTACCGGATCTACTCCTCGTCAGGGACCGCACCTCTTCGGAGAAGATCCACCTGGATTCAAGGCCTCCATCCGGAGAAGACAATCAAGACCTTCTCATGGAGAAGAACGGTTACTCTTGTATCGTCCCTTGTTGTGGATCTCGTGTTACTTTGTGCCTCGATGATCTAGCACTTGTGTGATCAATTTCGTGTTGATTGAGTGTTTCTCTTGTGTTCCCCGGTGATTTCCCTCGTGTTCTTTCGCGCGTTCTTCGTGTTCCTCGTAGGGATCCTCTCCAAACGTGAAAGATCGGCCCCATAGGGTTCTGCCCTACATCACGGGGTGTACCGATCTTTCGATGAGATGATATCTATCGATTTGATATAGTTGGCTTTGAAGATCCGACTACAAATGTGCACGACGTTGCATCTTACAATCGCTAAACCAATCTCCTGAGGTTACTGACGATGCCGGAAGCACGATCAGCCTGACCACGAAGGTCTATTCCTGCATTCAATCGAAGAACAAACAAGAACATGATAAAGCAATCTGAATATTGCGGATATATATGAAGTGTTGATAAAAGTGGGGATCCGAAAGCGGTCTTGGTCTGGTCGTTGGACACAAATGAAGTACACGAAGTTGCAATGTCTAACTTTGAACTAAACAAATCCCAAGGAAAAATCTACTAGATGGATCTACTTATATAGGAGCAAGGGGTGGCGGCCAAGGAGGTGGGAGGACGTCCAAAGGCAGCCTAAAACTAACCCTAGGTCGTCCAAGGCTCATGGGCCCAAGTGGAGGTGGTGCAACACCTTTGGACTTGTAGTTTGACTCGGATTCTGCTGCAGCGTCAGATTGTTTTGTCGATAACTCAATGCTCCGGATGGATTTTAAGGTGATTCCAATTGGGTTAGAAAGTGCACGAAATCTACTTTCCAACAAAAAAAGAATCACCCAATTTGGAGTCCGTATGAAAGAGTTCTTGGCGTTTTGAGTCAGCTATGTCTGTGGAGTCTGAATCTGAATCCAGAACGTGAGAGACTTGGACTCTATCTTCTCTTGTCCCAAAAGTGACGTGAGAGGACTTTTTGAACAGCACATAAACATATCTTTTCCTCTTATCTTCATGTGTGGATTGTACGAATTTCCCATACACCTGCAATTAGACATGACACAAAAGTTTGTGAAGTATTTTTTGTCCTGGATGACATAAATAAATGATTGCATAGTTTGCATTAAAAATCATCTCACAAATATACATGTATGCACGTATCCAAGGTAGTCATGTCCTCATGATGCTGCACCTACTGTTGATGCTTCTGTGGCTCCTGCTACTGCTGCTCCTGGTGCCGAGGAGGATGACGATTATGCGGGCGATTATGAGGTTGAGGTTGATTAAAATCAGAACTACGTGCAACCACCAGCACCAGCACCAGGTCATCCACATGCAAATAATCGTAATGGTAATCCTGCACCACCACCTCAGGTACGAGATCATGACCATGTTCCTAAACTGAAATTGAATAATTGAATATTCCACCATTTGAGGGTATATATGTTCCTAATATATATCTTACTTGAGAGTTAGAAACTGAACAGCGTTTTACATCTTTACAATATCCCGAGGAGAAACGGGTTGTTGATGCCGTTTGTGCTTTCACTAGTTTTGCATGTGTATGGTGGTCTGAACATTGTAGATTATATCCTATTCTAGCTACTTGGGATGCTTTGAAAACTGCTATGCGTACTCGTTGGGTTCCACCATATTATCAACGTGAATTGCTTCAAAAATTGCAGCGTTTAAGACAAGAAAAAAATTCTGTAGAAGAATATTATCAGGAATTGCAAACTGGCATGATTAGATGTGGTATTGTTGTGGAGAATGAAGCTATGCTTGCACGTTTTATGGGTGGATTAAATAGAGAGATTCAGACTATTCTAGAGTATAAGGAGTATACTAATATCACTCGTTTATTCCATCTTGCTTGTAAGGCTGAACGTGAAGTGCAGGATCGGCAAGCATTGGAGCGAACTAACTTTTCTGTAGGTCAACCTTCATCATGGAAACCGCGTGCATCTTCTACTTCTAGTACACCAGCGCCTCCATCAGGTGCCACCTCCAGCCGTGATGCAAGAAAGCAGGCACAACCACCACTATCTGCCAAGAGCGCACCTGCCGAGCCTGCACAGAGCTCTTGTTCTTCCATGGCATCAACTGGGCACACAAGTGATATTATTTGTCGTAGTTGTAAGGGAAGAGGTCATTATGCGAGAGAATGCAAATCTTAGCGTGTGATGATTGCTATAGAGGATGGTGGGTATGAGTCCGCTAGTGACTATGATGAGGAGACTTTGGCTTTTATTACACGTGAAGAACATGGTGGAGATGATTCTGATCATGAGACATAATTAATGGCTGCTGAAGATGCTAACAGGCATGAATGTTTAGTGGCTCAACGTGTTTTGAGTGTGCAGGTCACACAAGCTGAGCAAAATTAGGGGCATTATTTGTTCCATACAAAGGGAGTAGTGTAGGAACGTTATGTGCGCGTTATCATAGACAGAGGGAGCTGCAACAACTTGGCTAGCATGGAGATGGTGGAGATGCTATCTCTCACCACAAGACCACATCCACATCCTTACTACATCCAATGGTTCAACAACAGCGACAAGGTTAAGGTAACACGAACTCTTCGTGTACATTTTAGTATCTCTACATATGCTAATTATGTTGATTGTGATGTGGTACCTATGCAAGCATGTTCCTTATTACTTGGTAGACCATGGCAATTTGATAAAAAATGTGTACACCATGGTCGAAACAATCAGTATACTCTTGTTCATAAGGATAAAAATATTACTTTGCTTCCTATGACTCGTGATTCCATTTTGAAAGATGATATTAATAGAGCTAATAAAGCAAAACAGGAGAAGAATAAGAGTGAAAATCAGATTGTGGCAAAAGAATTTGAGCAACAAATGAAGCCTAATAATAAACCATCTAGCGTTGCTTTGGAAATTAAATTGAAAAGTGCATGTTTATTTGCCACCAAATCTGATATTGATGAGCTAGATTTCAGCAAATCTGTTTGCTATGCTTTTGTGTGCAAAGAGGCATTATGTTCATTCAAGGACGTGCCTTCCTCTTTGCCTCCTGCTGTCACTAACATTTTGCAGGAATTCGCTGACATCTTTCCACAAGACGTGTCACCGGGATTACCGCCTATTCGAGAGATTGAGCATCAGATTGATTTAATTCCCGGTGCTTCACTACCAAACCGTGCGCTATACCGTACCAATCAAGAGGACACGAAGGAGATTATGCGTCAAGTATAGGAGCTTCTCGCCAAAGGTTATATGCGCGAATCCCTTAGTCCTTGTGCTGTTCCTATTATTCTAGTGCCGAAAAAGGATGGTATATCGCATATGTGTGTTGATTGTAGAGGAATTAATAATATTACTATTCATTATCGTCATCCTATTCCTAGGCTAGATGATATGCTTGATGAATTGAATGGCTCTACAATATTCTCCAAAGTTGATTTGCGTAGTGGATAACATCAAATTCGTATGAAATTGGGGGATGAATGGAAAACAACATTTAAAACTAAGTTTGGATCATATGAGTGGTTAGTCATGCCTTTTGGGTTAACTAATGCACCTAGTAATTTCATGAGATCAATGAACGAAGTTTTACGTGCTTTCATTGGTCGATTTGTGGTAGTCTATTTTGATGATATACTAATTTATAGCAAATCTTTGGAGGAACATTTGGAACATCTACGTGTTGTTATTACTGCTCTATGTGATGCACGTTTGTTTGGTAACCTTGGGAAGTGCACCTTTTGCACTGACCGAGTATCTTTTCTTGGCTATGTTGTTACTCCACAGGGAATTGAAGTTGATAAAGCCAAGATTGAAGCTATTGAGAGTTCGCCGCAGCCCAAAACGGTCACACAAGTGAGGAGTTTTCTTGGCCTCGCTGGATTCTATAGGCGTTTTGTGAGAGATTTCAGCACCATTGATGCACCTCTCAATGATCTTACAAAGAAAGATGTGCCTTTTGTTTGGGGTACCGCACAGGAAGAAGCCTTCATATTGAATGTTAAGTTGGCACATGCTCCTTTACTCCAAGTTCCTGATTTTAATTAGACTTTTGTGCTTGAATGTGATGCTAGTGGAATTGGATTAGGAGGTGTGTTATTACAAGATGGCAAACCTGATGCGGAGCATCCCTCACTCATCCCCATGGACTCTACTACAACTCGTCAAGCACCTCGTGGACCAATGGCAAGAGCACCTGCACGCACCATCGAACCCGAGGTTAACTCTTTCCTCTTCGAACTCCATTCGAATTCACACGAGAATCGGGTTCTACCTCAAACGGAATTGTTGTGCACTCTTAGGTACCAAGGAGATGACCATGAAGAGTCAAGGACAGAGATGCAAGCACACATGGAAGGAGAGAAGGAGGAAGGACAGCCGAAGCATGAAGCAAAGGAGGCCCTGGATCTCCCCGGGTGCCCGGCCCCTCCCTACAGCCGGCTGGGAGATGGCCCTGGCCACCCCGGGTGCCCGGCCCCTCCCTACAGCCGGTTGGGAGATGGCCCTGGCCACCCCGGGTGCCCGGCCAGGAGACCCCTGGGTGCCCGGCCTCCTGATCTGGGAGCTGCACCGCCCCTCCGGGTTCCCGGGCCACTATCCCCGGGTGCCCGGCCTCCCCCACCTGGCACTGGAGATACCCCACCGGGTGCCCAGGCCACCACACCCCTGGTGCCCGGCCCAGCTGCTCAGCAGCCCTGCCCCGCCCGGGTGCCCGAGCCACCAACCCTGGGTGCCGGCCCCTCCTTCGCCACCCACCTGGTGCCTCCCCGGGTGCCCGGGCCTTGGACCCCCTGGTGCCTGGTCCCCCTACAGCCGCAGCCCGGCGTGCCCCTGACCACCCCGGGTACCCGGGCCTCACACCCCTGGGTGTCCGGACCCTTCCGTGGATGCCTGCGTGCATTAGGGTCATTTTCATCCTTTGTATCCCTCTCTCCCTATATTT
Organism: Triticum dicoccoides; assembly: GCF_002162155.2. Taxonomy (NCBI): domain Eukaryota; kingdom Viridiplantae; phylum Streptophyta; class Magnoliopsida; order Poales; family Poaceae; genus Triticum; species Triticum dicoccoides. The sequence continues at coordinate 344,697,841 of NC_041385.1, forward strand.
CGTCCTCAGGCTATATAAACTCTTTCCCTAGCTCATTTGGAGGAGAGAAAAGTATATGACATGATTTAGAGAGCTTTGCTCCTTGTATCCAATCCTCTAGGAGATCAAGACCTCCTAGGAGAAGATCCCTAGTGTATATCAAGCCCCCAACTTGGGAAGGATCCCCATCATAGGATCATCAATACCTCTCTCCTCATAGGATTGGGATGAACTAGTACCTTGTATGTTTCCTTTGTTGTTCTTGGATTATTGTGACCTCTTGTGTGTTCTTGGATCTAGCATAAGTGTGATTGGATCTAGTCAATTTGAGTGTTTCCCCTCTCTTGTATTCTTCATGTTCTTCGTGTTCTTGGGCATTTCCCCTCCAATTCGTGAAAGATCTCCACATAGGGTTCCACCCTACAACAAACATGTTGCATACTTTTCTAAAAAATTGAGTGCGCCTAATCTGAATTATTCTACTTATGATAAAGAATTATATGCTCTTGTTCGAACTTTAGAAACATGGCAATAGTATTTATGGCCCAAAGAATTTGTTATACATTCTGATCATAAATCTTTGAAACATATTAAAAGTCAAGCTAAACTGAATCGTAGACATGCTAAATGGGTTGAATTCATTGAGACTTCCCATTATGTCATTAAACAGAAGAAGGGTAAAGAAAATGTTATTGTTGATGCATTGTCTCGTCGCTATACTATGCTTTCACAACTTTACTTCAAGATATTTGGTTTGGAGACCATCAAAGAACAATATGTGCATGATGCTGATTTTAAAGATGTATTGCAGAATTGTAAAGAAGGGAGAACATGGAACAAGTTCGTCGTTAATGATGGATGCGTGTTTCCTGCTAACAAGCTATGCATTCCAGCTAGCTCGGTTCGTCTTTTGTTGTTGCAGGAGGCGCATGGAAGAGGATTAATGGGACACTTCGGTGTGAAGAACATGGAGGATATACTTGCTACACATTTCTTTTGGCCAAAGATGAGGCGGGATGTTGAGCGTTTTGTTGCTCGCTGCACTACATGTCAAAAAGCTAAGTCACGACTCAATCCTCATTGTTTATATATGCCTTTGCCTGTACCTAGTGTTCCTTGGGAGGATATATCTACGGACTTTGTTTTAGGTTTACCTCGAACAAAGAAGGGGAGGGATAGCATATTTGTTGTCGTTGATCGATTCTCAAAAATGGCACACTTCATACCATGTCATAAAAGCGATGATGCTGTTAATGTTGCCAATTTGTTCTTTCGTGAAATTATTCGCTTGCAAGGTGTGCCAAATACTATTGTTTCAGATCGTGATACCAAATTTTCTTAGCGACTTTTGGAGATGTTTATGGGCTAAGTTGGGGACTAAACTGCTTTTTAGTACTACTTGTCACCCCCAAACTAATGGACAAACTGAAGTAGTCAATAGAACATTGTCTACTATGCTTAGGGCTGTTTTGAAGAATAATAATACGAAATTGTGGGAAGAATGCTTGCCTCATATTGAATTTGCTTATAATCGTTCATTGCATTCTACTACTAAGATGTGCCCTTATGAAATTGTGTATGGTTTCCTACCTCGTGCACCTATTGATTTGTTTCCTCTTCCATCTCCGGAGAAAGTTAATTTTGATGCTAAACAATGTGTTGAATTGATTTTAAAAATGCATGAGTTAAGTAAGGAAAACATTGAGCGTATGAATGCTAAATATAAACTTGCTGGAGATAAGGGTAGAAAACATGTTGTGTTTGCACCTAGAGATCTTGTTTGGTTACATTTGCGTAAGGATAGGTTTCCTAATTTGCGCAAATCAAAGCTAATGCCACATGATGATGGTCCTTTTAAGGTGTTAGAGAAAATAAATGATAATGCATATAAACTTGAGTTGCCTGCAGATTTTGGGGTTAGTCCCACTTTTAACATTGCAGATTTGAAGCCTTATTTGGGTGAGGAAGATGAGCTTTCGTCAAGGACGACTTCATTTCAGGAAGGGGTGGATGATGAGGACATCAATACCATTGTTACACCCACAGCCCCTGCTGCTATACATACTGGACCAATTACTAGAGCTCACGCACGCCAATTAAATTACCAGGTACTTTCATTTCTTGGTAATGATTTTAATGTTCACGAGAATATGATGTTGCCTAAATTGGATACATTTGTTTTGCTTACAAATGAAGGGCCTAGCTTGGAGAAGGATGAACATTGGAGCAAGAACAAGCATGGAGATGATGGCATGCGCAAGGGGAACAAGAACGGAGTTACAAGTGATGATTTCAGGACGTTGAAGCCACCATAAGGAGTGCATGAAGCCTTGGACGAAATATACAAGATGTTACTTCATAACTTTCGTCCAGAGGCTATTCTAGGTACTGCATCACCTTATTATTGGGCCAGGCCCATGTAATTTTGAAATATTTGAGTATAGGCTGTTTTTAGAATCCGTATGTGTGGGGAAACAAGAGATAGGGTGGTTTCTAACCCCTTCCCCAAGGGCCACGAAATTACCCCCTCTTCCTCCATATATATAGCCCTTAGGGCGTCGTTTAGACTTTGGGTTTTGTTTAGATTAAAAGTTCACCATAGCTGCAACTTCGTGTACTTCGTTTGTGTTCAACGACCAGACCAAGACGTCACAGAACCCCATCTTGATCAATAAAGCTTTTATCTTATATTCGCAATATCCAGATTGCAATCTCAGTTTCTTGCTTATTCTTCGTTTGCTCGCAGGAAATAGATCCTCGTGGTCAGGTTGATCATGCTCCGACGTGGTCAATAACCTCTCGGAGTTGGTTTAGCGATTGCTAAGGCACGACGTCCTCGCATGTCATAGTCGGATTGTCAAAGTCTACTCCTCCGAAATGATAATCACCATCTCATCGAAAGACGGGACACCTTTGCCTCTATCAAAGGGCTAGCCTCGTGATGGCCCCTGGCGAGACCAGCCTTGTGAGGACCGTCCTCGGGGCAATGTCGGCCTCCCTCCGCTGCTGCCTCTACCAAGGAGAAACGATGACAACCGCCAAGATGATGGGGCTGGGGGCTTCCAAGAGCCTCATGCGATCTCCTGCATCCTGGGTGGCGCTCAAGCTCCCGCCTCTCATCGCATCTTCAAGCAATTCGCTCGGGAGGTGAATGCGGCCCTTCCCAAGCTTGAGGCATCGCGTACCCTTAGGTGGTCCAAGCACACCATCACATTCGACTCCATGGACCAACTCAAGTGCTCAAACGCCGCTGGCGCGCTCCCAATGCTCTGCACGCCGACCATCAGCAACGTCCTCGTCACCAAAACCCTCATCGATGGCGGCGCAGGGCTCAACATTCTTTATGTCAAGACGTTTGAGATGCTCCAAGTGCCCTACGACCAGCTTCTGCCTACCAAGCCTTTCTCAGGGGTGACTGATGGCTCCACCGTTCCCATAGGGAAGATCCGCCTCCCTGTCACCTTCGGCAAGCGTGACAACTATCACACCGAGCTCATCGACTTCGACGTCACCCACATTGGCCTCCCCTACAATGCCATCCTCGGGTATCCGGCCCTCGCCAAGTTCATGGCAGCAACTCACCACGGCTACAATGTCCTCAAGATGCCAGGGAGTGGCGGTATCATCATGGTCGCCTGCGATGAAAAGGATGTGGTGTGCTCCCTCGAGCATGCCTATCAGGCTGTAGCGGTCAAGAACTCTGATGACGAGGGTGCCATCCTTCCTCCTGAGGCCATCCCCAAGAAGAAGAAGAAGCTCCTCCTAAAGGGTCGTCAGGAAGCTGTGGTGCCTGCCGGTGGTGCCCCTGGCCCTGTGCCCTCTACTGGGGTGCCTTTCCCTCTCGCACACGAAGGCGCGCCCGGCGCCCCCCTCAGGACGGGCTCGGGGCCTCTCATCTGGATGGCCTCTGACTTGACCACTGATATGTCTCCAACGTATCAACAATTTATGAAGTATTCATGCCATGTTTACCATTGTTTTATATGATTTTGGTATGATTTGATTAGAACTAACCCGGACTGATGCTGTTTTCAGTAGAACTATTGTGGTGTTGTTTTTGTGCAGAAATAAAAGTTCTCGGAATGCGCTGAAAATCAATGGAGAATTTTTCTGGAAAATATAAAAAATACTGGAACAAAAATCTACCGGAGGGGAGTCCCATGGGCCCCATGAGGGTGGGGGCGCGCCCACCCCCTGGGCGCACCCCTGTGCCTCGTGGACTACCCATGGGGGCCCCTGACTTCTTCTCGACGCCAACCTCTCCTATAAATACCCAAACCTCCAGAGATTAACCTAGATCGGAAGTTCTAGCGCCGCAAGCCTCTGTAGCCACGAGAAATCAATCTAGGCCCTCTTTGGCACCCTGCCGGAGGGGGCCATCATCACCGGAGGCCATGGGGAAGGATCTTGGAGGGGCCATCATCGCCGCGAAGGCTAAGGACCAGAGGGGGAACCTCTCCCCATCCAGGGAGGAGGCCATGAAGGAGGAAGCACAACGGGGAGAACCTCTCCTCCTCTCTCTCTTGGTGGCAGCGCCAGAGTGCCATCAGGAGGGGAATCATCACCGTGGTGATCATCTTCATCAACATCACCATCCGCATCTCTTTTACGCTGTCCACTCTCCCGCACCCTGCTGTAATCCCTACTTGAACATGGTGCTTTATGCCACATATTATGATCCAATGATGTGTTGCCATCCTATGATGTTTTGAGTAGATATCCTTTGTCCTTGTGTTGATTGATGATCTAGATTGGTATGAGTTGTATGTTTTATTTTGGTGTTGTACTATGGTGCCCTCCGTGTCGCACAAGCGTGAGGGATTCCCGCTGTAGGGTGTTGCAATATGTCCATGGTTTACTTATTGTCTATGTTGCTTGAGTGACAGAAGCATAAACACGGATAAGTGGGTCACGGCGTATGGGATAAAAGGGACTTGATACTTTAATGCTATGGTTGGGTTTTACCTTAATGATCTTTAGTAGTTGCGGATGCTTGCTAGAGTTCCAATCATAAGTGCATATGATCCAAGAAGAGAAAGTATGTTAGCTTATGCCTCTCCCTCATATGAAATTGCAATGACGACTACCGGTCTTGTTAACAATTGCCTAGGATAATTCCACACACCTACCCATCATTATTCCACACTCGCTATTTATAATATTTAGTAATATATTCTAACTTTATGATAACAGCACCTACTTTTATGTTTTAGCACTTTGATATCATGCAATGTTATCCTCTTCATACCCACAACATAGTTTTATTTCTTGTTTCTAGTTGGAAGCAAACGTTCAGTGTACGTAGAGTCGTATCAGTGGCAGATAGGACTTGAGAGAATATTGATCTTACCTTTAGCTCCTTGTGGGTTCGACACCCCATACTTATCACTTCCACCATTGGGAATTGCTACGATGATTCCCTGCACTTGGGGATTATCAAGCTCTTTTCTAGCGCCACTGCCGGTGAGCAATAGCGTGGGGTTGATATTCTCATGTGTGCCTGTTTGCTTTCTTCCTAAGTAGTTTATGTTTTCCCTTTTTGATTTGCTTAGTTGTGGGTGAAACATACAAAAAAACAAAAAATGAAAATACAAAAAGATGCACTTGCCTCATATGCCTAAAATGTTTTTCAATAAGAGAAGTGATTGGAAAGTTATGCATTGAAGAAGTGAGCGTCGACCTTGAGCACTTGTGTTCATGCTCATGGAAACAATGTAGAATTTTTTGATAGAGGCAAAGGTGTCCCGTCTTTCGATGAGATGGTGATTATTGTTTCTGAGGAGTAGACTTTGACGATCCGACTACGTACGTGCGAGGATGTCGCACCTTAGCAATCACTAAACCAACTTTGAGAGGTTATTGACCACGCCGGAGCACGATCAACCTGACCACGAGGGTCTATTTCCTGCGAGCAAATGAAGAACAAGCAAGAAACTGAGATTGCAAGATATTGCGAATATAAGATGAAAGATTTATTGATCAAGATGGGGTTCTATGGCGTCTTGGTCTGGTCGTTGAACACAAACAAAGTACGCAAAGTTGCAGCTATGGCGAACTTTTAATCTAAACAAAATCCAAAGTCTAAACGGTGCCCTAAGGGCTGTATATATGTACGAAAAGGGGGAATTTCGTGGCCCTTGGTGGAGGGGTCCGAAACCAACCCTATCTCTTGTTTCCCCACACATACGAACTCTAAAAATAGCCTATACTTATGTATTTCAAAATTACATGGGCCTAGCCCAATAATAGGGTGACGCAACACCTAGAATAGCCTCGGGACAAAATTTATGAAGTGGCATCTTGTATATTTCGTCCAAGGCTTCATGCACTCATTGTGGTGGCTTCAAAGTCCTGAAATCATCACTCGTAACTCCATTCTTGTTCCCCTTGCGCATGCCATCATCTCCATGCTTGTTCTTGCTCTAATGTTCAACCTTCTCCAAGCTAGGCCCTTCATTTGTAAGCAAAACAAATGTATCCAATTTAGGCAGCATCATATTCTCATGAACATTAGAATCATTATCAAGAAATGAAAGTACCTGATAATTTAATTGGCGTGCGCGAGCTCTAGTAATTGGTCCAGTATATGTAGCAGTAGGGGCTGTGGGTGTAACAATGGTATTCATGTCCTCATCATCCTCCCATTCTTGAAATGAAGTCGTCCTCGATGGGAGCTCATCTTCCTCACCCAAATAAGGCTTCAAATCAGCAATGTTAAAAGTGGGACTAACCCCAAAATTTGCAAGCAGCTCAAGTTTATATGCATTATCATTTATTTTCTCCAACACCTTAAAAGGATCATCAACACAAGGCATTAGCTTTGATTTGCGCAAATCAGGAAATCTATCCTTACGCAAATGTAACCAAACAAGATCTCCAGGTGCAAACACAACATGTTTTCTACCCTTATCTCCAGCAAGTTTATATTTAGCATTCATACGCTCAATGTTTTCCTTAGTTAACTCATGCATTTTTAAAATCAATTCAGCATGTTGTTTATCATCAAAATTAATCTTCTCCGAAGATGGAAGAGGCAACAAATCAATAGGTGCACGAGGTAGGAAACCATACACAATTTCAAAAGGGCACATCTTAGTAGTAGAATGCAATGAACGATTATAAGAAAATTCAATATGAGGAAAGCATTCTTCCCACATTTTCTTATTATTCTTCAAAACAGCCCTAAGCATAGTAGACAATGTTCTATTGACTACTTCAGTTTGTCCATCAGTTTGGGGGTGACAAGTAGTACTAAAAAGCAGTTTAGTCCCCAAATTAGCCCATAAACATCTCCAAAAGTGGCTAAGAAATTTAGTATCATGATCTGAAGCAATAGTATTTGGCACACCATGCAAGCGAATAATTTCACGAAAGAACAAATCAGCAACATTAACACCATCATCGCTTTTATGACATGGTATAAAGTGTGCCATTTTCGAGAATCGATCAACGACAACAAATATGCTATCCCTCCCCTTCTTTGTTTGAGGTAAACCTAAAACAAAGTCCATAGATATATCCTCCCAAGGAACACTAGGTACAAGCAAAGGCATATAGAAACCATGAGGATTGACTCGTGACTTAGCTTTTTGACATGTAGTGCAGCAAGCAACAAAGCACTCAACATCCCGTCTCATCTTTGGCCAAAAGAAATGTGTAGCAAGTACGCCCTCCGTCTTCTTCACGCCAAAGTGTCCCATTAATCCTCCTCCATGCGCCTCCTCCAACAACAGAAGATGAACGAAGCTAGCTGGAATGCATAGCTTGTTAGCACGGAACACAAAGCCATCATTAACGATGAACTTGTTCCATGTTCTACCTTCGTTAAAATTCTGCAATACATCTTTAAAATTAGCATCATGCACATATTGATCTTTGATGGTCTCCAAACCAAATATTTTGAAGTCAAGTTGTGAAAGCAGTATAGCGACGAGACAATGCATCAGCAATAACATTTTCTTTACCCTTCTTGTGTTTAATGATATAAGGGAAAGTCTCAACAAATTCAACCCATTTAGCATGTCTACAATTCAGTTTAGCTTGACTTTTAATATGTTTCAAAGATTCATGATCAGAATGTATAACAAATTCTTTGGGCCATAAATAATGTTGCCATGTTTCTAAAGTCCGAACAAGAGCATATAATTCTTTATCATAAGTAGAATAATTCAGACTAGGCCCACTCAATTTTTCAGAAAAGTATGCAAAAGGTTTGCCATCTTGTAATAACACACCTCCTAATCCAATTCCACTAGCATCACATTCAAGCTCAAATGTCTTATTAAAATCAGGAAGTTGGAGTAAAGGAGCATGTGTCAACTTATCTTTCAACACCGTGAAGGCTTCTTCGTGTGCGGTACCCCAAACAAAAGGCACATCCTTCTTTATAAGCTCATTGAGAGGTGCAGCAATGGTGCTAAAATCTCTCACAAAACGCCTATAGAATCCTGCGAGGCCAAGAAACCTCCTCACTTGTGTGACCGTTTTGGGCTGCGGCCGACTCTCAATAGCTTCAATCTTGGATTTATCAACTTCAATTCCCTGTGGAGTAACGACATAGCCAAGAAAAGATACTTGATCGGTGCAAAAGGTGCGCTTCCCAAGGTTACCAAACAAACGTGCATCATGTAGAGCAATAAAAACAGCATGTAAATGTTCCAAATGTTCTTCCAAAGATCTGCTATAAATCAGGATATCATCAAAATAGACTACCACAAATCGTCCAATGAAAGCACGTAAAACTTCGTTCATTAATCTCATGAAAATACTAGGTGCATTAGTTAACTCAAAACGCATGACTAACCACTCATATAATCCAAACTTAGTTTTAAATGTTTTTTTCCATTCATCCCCCAATTTCATACGAATTTGATGGTATCCACTACGCAAATCAACTTTGGAGAATATTGTAGAGCCACTCAATTCATCAAGCATATCATCTAGCCTAGGAATAGATGACGATAACGAATAGTAATATTATTAATGCATGTACAATCAACACACATACGCGATGTACCATCCTTTTTCGGCACTAGAATAATAGGAATAGCACAAGGACTAAGGGATTCGCGTATACAACCTTTGTCGAGAAGCTCATGTACTTGACAGATAATCTCCTTCGTCTCCTCTGGATTGGTACGGTATGGCGCACGGTTTGGCAGTGAAGCACCGGGAATTAAGTCAATCTGATGCTCAATCCCTCGAATAGGCGCTAATCCCCGTGGCACGTCTTGTGGAAAGACGTCAGCGAACTCCTGCAAAATGTTAGTGACAGCAGGAGGCAAAGAGGAAGGCATGTCCTCGAATGAAAATAATGCCTCTTTGCACACAAAAGCATAGCAAATAGATTTGCTGAAATCTAGCTCATCAATATCAGATTTCGTGGAAAATAAACATGCACTTTTCAATTTAATTTCAGAAGCAACGCTAGATGGTTCATTATTAGGCCTCATTTGTTGCTCAAATTCTTTTGCCACAATCTCTTATTCTTGTCATGTTTTGCTTTATTAGCTCTATTAATATCATCTTTCAAAATGGAATCAGGAGTCATAGGAAGCAAAGTAATATTTTTATCCTTATGAACAAGATTATACTGATTTTTCTACCATGGTGTACAGAATTTTTATCAAATTGCCATGGTCGACCAAGTAATAAAGAACATGCTTGCATAGGTACCACATCACAATCAACATAATCAGCATATGTAGAGATACTAAAATGCACACAAACAGTACGTGTTACCTTAACCTTGCCGATGTTGTTGAACCATTGGATGTAGTAAGGATGTGGATGTGGTCTTGTGGTGAGAGATAGCTTCTCCACCATCTCCATGCTAGCCAAGTTGTTGCAGCTCCCTCCATCCATGATGACGCGCACAGAACGTTCCTTCCCAACTCCCTTTGTATGGAACAAATTATGCCTTTGATTTTGCTCAGCTTGTGTGACCTGCACACTCAAAACACGTTGAGCAACTAAACATTCATACCTGTCAGCGTCTTCGGGAGCCATGTATTGCGTCTCATGATCAGAATCATCTCCACCGTGTTCTTCACGTGTAATTAGAGCCAAAGTCTTCTCATCATAGTCACTAGCGGATTCATACCCACCATCCTTAGTAGCAATCATCACACGCTGAGATTTGCATTCTCGTGCATAATGTCCTCTTCCCTTACAACGACGACAAATAATATCACTTGTGTGCCCTATTGATGCCATGGAAGAAGAAGAGCTCTGTGCAGGCCCGGCAGGTGTGCTCTTGGCAGATAGTGGTGGTTGTGCCTGCTTTCTTGTATCACGGCTGGAGGTGGCAGCTGATAGAGGTGCTGGTGCAGTGGAAGTAGAGGATGCACGCGGTGTCCATGATGAAGGTCGACCTGCAGAAAAGTTAGTTCGCGCCAATGCTTGTCGATCCTGCACTTCAGGTTCAGCTTTACAAGCAAGATGGAATAAACGAGTGATATTAGTATACTCATTATACTCTAGAATGGTCTAAATCTCTCTATTTAATCCACCCATAAAACGTGCAAGCATAGCTTCATTCTCCTCAACAATACCACATCTAATCATGCCAATTTGTAATTCCTGATAATATTCTTCTACAGAATTTTTTCCTTGTCTTAAACGCTGCAATTTTTGAAGCAATTCACGTTGACAATATGGTGGAACCCAACGAGTATGCATAGCAGTTTTCAAAGCAGCCCAAGTAGCTGGAATAGGATATAATCTACAATGTTCAGACCACCATACACATGCAAAACTAGTGAAAGCACAAACAGCAACAGCAACCCGTCTCTCCTCGGGATATTGTAAACATGTATAACGTTGTTCAGTTTCTAACTCCCAAATAAGATATATATCAGGAACATATCTACCCTCAAATGGTGGAATATTCAATTTCAGTTTAGGAATATGGTCATTATCTCGTACCTGGGGTGGTGGTGCAGGCCTACCGTTGCGAATATATACCTGAGGTCGACCTGCTGGTGGTGGTGCTGGTGGTTGTACGTAGTTCTGATTTTGATCAACCTCATCCTCGTAATAGTCATCCACCTCTACAGTAGCAGCAGGAGCTACAGAAGCACCAACAGCAGTAGTTGCGGCACCAGAATTTTGTCATGGATCAATAGGAACACGTTGTCCTCGCCCTACTGTATCGCGGCATAGAGCTGGTTGTGGGAGATGTTTGAGTAATTCATCAAACTTGGCGTCCAACTTGGTGTCAATTGACTTCCCAATGTCATCCATCTTCTCCATTGCCTTTCCAAAGCTGACCATCACGTCTTCCACCTGTTGACCCAATATTTGATGAAAATTATCATTAAGCTCCTTGTTCGTCATGTTCTCCCAGTCAATCTCGTCGGCTTGTGTTCCTGCCATAGTTAGCAGCAATAGAAACAAACAAGAATATGATCCTACAGACTACGGGAAAATGGTGGTGGTGGGGTGTCACAAATCCGTCAAGCGAATCTCAAATTCTTACCAGTTCTTACCGAGCAGCAGGTGGTGATCGGCGACCGTTGTAGTCAAAACTCTCAAAGCTTGGATAGAGCGATTACCTGGGAGAGTCAAACGCACGACGTAGATGTATGTGGAGCTGGGAAGGCTTATAATATGGTAGCAAAAAGGATTAGCAATAATCAATTCAGAGATGCAAAGTTGAATAGGTGTGAGAAACGACAAGAATTGGTACCATAAGCTTTACTTGTGTAGGTGTGAGAAACGACAAGAATTGGTACCAATTGTGCTATTTCCTTGTTACACATTTGAGTGATCATTGATCCATCTTCAACATTGGTCAAGGTACATTTGGTATAGTTCTTCTCTTTCTCCCACTCATATTTGGTCAAGTCTTGTGATGGATAGGCAAGGCATTTCCTCTCCGGTCTATGACAACCACGACGGCGTGAACAACTACAACAGAAAAGCGTCCATCTTCCATCTACAACGACAAATGCAAGGCGCACAATCAAGATTACGAGAGCGCATCGAGAACATCTCCATCGAGATTTTTCACTCTGAAGCAAGGAAAAGGGACTACATCGACAAGAAGCTTTCCGCACATAACTAGGAGCAAGATGCAAGGATGGAGGAGATTCGGGCCTTGATCAACTCTTCTTCCCCTTCATCATCTTCAAGGCGGCGACGTTCAAGCCACAAGTCTTCGGAGCGCGAAAACGATGCAAGCGCAAGTCATCCACGTAATCATCTACATGGCGACCACCATCAGGTTCGTGATCAACATCGTCATGAAGGGCAAGTCACCTCCAATCATCATGTGCATGACGACGACGAACGCCATCGAGCTCAAGTGCGACAGCGACATCATCATCATGAAGATGCTCCACAAGCGCAAATGCACAAGTCCCAACAAGACCTACTTCACTCCAAGTCCAAGCTTCAAGAGCACAAAAGAAGACCACGAGACAAGCACCACCAAGACGGAGCTACGGCTACAGCCACCACTTCGGCATCTTCGCCAAGTGTTGTCAAGGCATCTTTGCCTCTGGGCGTACGGCATCTTCGCCTACTTCCCACGAGTACGCCTACAACGACTTCATCAAGTCCAGGGTGACCACCTACAAGTGAGGGCGACTCTTCCATCTTTAGAAGCCCCTCAAGGAAGATGGCCGAGCATGGGAAACTCCCTTCGGTCATGGAGACGAGCTATGAGGTGCAACATCATATGGGCCTCCCACACCAAGACGGTGACAAGAAGGTCGACCAAGGGCCATCCCCTTCGACCACGGCGACGAGAGCGAACCTCTTCAACAACATGAAGATGGTGCCCATATTGGACTCATACTCCGAGTCAAGCTACGTGATAGCGCATGGAGACATTTATAGCCACATCTCTCCGACACCCACATATGTTGAGATGCCCCATTTTTCATGTGAGGAGAGCCACCACCCCATGAGTGAGATGAGTGACTCCACCATACGTGACATTGAGAGCATTTCCTATGAGAGGATGAGTGTGACCACCACTAGCCCCACATATGAGAGCATGCCACACATCCTATGTGAGGTTGAGCGCCATTTGAGTGACTCCACCAACCATATGAGTGAGAGCATCTTTGAGGGGGTGAGTGAGCCACAACACTTAGCGAGTGAGGTAGTTGACACGACATGTGAGGCCACTATGATTTCTAACAACTTAACCTCTACTCCTAGTGTGTTTTCTTCTTTGGTGCTAGGTCTCCTACATGAAAACATGCCTACCCTCGACGAGTCCATCCCTCCAATGAGAAAACCGATGGCCATGGTGGACGATGATGCACCCCCCACATGGTTCCATCAAGATGAAGATGACAATGATTGGATCTTCGACACCTCACCTACAACACATGAGCGACGCTCCAAAGGTAACATAGGTGGTGGTGCTTCTCTTGTCCCACTAGTGGACCCTCTTGACATCGATTGCTCCCATGATGTTGACCCACCTATTCCCATGCTTCATGCTAGTGAGACTTCTTCATGCCTTGACTTACCAATTTATAATGAATATGATGATGAGCATGTTGAGTTGCCTAGTTGTGATGCTATGCTCCATAGGATACCATGTGAAAATTCTTTTGGTCACATCATGTTTGACAATCCTTTGAACTTGTCATATGCTATGAGTGAGATCTCTCATATTGCATCATTTCAACATAGTAACTATGCATGCCCCATTAAAATAAATCCTATTTGCACTTATGGCATAGATGACGAGATGATGGTCATTGGCTTTTGTTTTTCATGTGATGATCATGCTTCCTTTACATGATTTGCGCAATTCAACTACTATATCATGCCATGATCACATTGTTCCAAATATGAATTATTTTGGATGTTGTCAGTATTCTCCATGTGATGTTTCCACTAATGCTCATGAGGAGACCCCCATAGTTTCCTCATACATATTAGTAGATTTTGATGCATCTCATACTTTGCATGATTCCCATAATTGCCTGCACCATATGCATTCCATGAATAACAATGCTCTAGATATTTCTCGTGATGCATTACATCCGTTGAGTCTCCATTATGCTATACATAATAACAAACCTCTCATGATGGATGACATGTTTCTATATCACGCATCTCATTTATTTGCGCATTGGATATTTTGTGCTAGCCGACACATGCACGTGTGCATCATGATGGATGATGTGTACATATATCACGCACACACAATTTTTCCTTTGTCTTTGTTTTGTGTAGGTACTCACGTATACTCATCAACATCTCAATCCCAAGAGTAGACGAAATGAGATCTTGAGAGCAATGATGACTTGGGATCCCGTGGACTATCCTTACCACCTTTCCTTTCGCGCAAGGACTACGTGCATCTCTTCTACTTGGCTCTCACACGGCTATGGGCTATTTACCACTTGCCACCTTATGCCCATACTATCGTGTTCACTTTGCGTGTTATGCCTCTTTACATGATGTTGCCATGCAATTGTGACCCTTGCTTGCACCTACCCATGCTTCACCATTATGATACTCCTATGTGTATTTGCATGCTTGGTGGAGATCCTTATTGCTATTGCCATGTTTATCATGTGCCCCATGCTATTGAAGCTTGTTGTGTTGGGAAAGTCATGATGTCCCATTGCTATTTACACATGGCTTCTCACCAATACATTCATGTTATTCTACTCATATCTTGCTTTCATGCTTGTGTTATGACATGTGAATTATTCATGCCCACTATTTGCACACATGACATGCTTGCCATGATTCCTTCTAGTATGTTGCATCTTCGCACTACTAGCTTCCATGACTTGATCTCTATGATTGCTTGCTATGTTGCATCACCCATGTTCCACTATTACTTGCTTTCTTGGGTTGATGACATATATGCTCATGCCTCTCACATGATATATCTTGATCATTGTCTCTTGTGTCCATTAGTTGCCTCTTTCATATCCACTTGTATTGAGTGCAAGCATACTATGCTTATTGATCTTGGAGACTTTGACACCTTACTTGTGATGCATGATTGTTTACTTGAGCCTCTTGTATTTGGTTGTTCTAGCATCATATGCCTCCATACTATGAAATGCTCCCTTGTACCTTCTTATGATGAGCATGATGCATACACTTGTTGGGTATCTTACCACATGAATGATAGGTTTTGCACCTCCGCTAACCTCATTTGTTTTTCCGAGTGTTTGTCATGTTCTTTCATTTTGGGGGATTCACAAGGCGGTAACATCACGAGACAACTTGGTCATGTGAAGGCATACACGATGCGTGACACCAACATTTTCAACATCCTCATAAAGGTGAACTCCTTCCCTTTGAGCCATCCTCAAGTTTACATATTGGATGGGTCACTCTTTCGTTGTTGTTTCCTTCTTGTTGTCTACATGATACATCTCACGGACGGAGGAGCGACATTGGAGATTGGCTCTATGGACCTTCACATTGAGGAGCTCTAGGACTTATTGGATGCACCTTCGGACTTCCACTCATGCCACGACATCGAGCATTGGTACACCAACACCTCCATATTTGTTGATTGTGCTCATAAATGTCATGCTCGATGGGCATATCATACTCACCACAAGTTTGCACCGTATGCATGGATTGACTCACATTATGCTGCTTGTCTTGTTGCATCTATTTCCATGTCATCCATGACATATGAGCTTGTACATTTCCTTAGCAAATTTGTTGTGATCTACCTTGATGGCATATTCATACATCATGATCAATTGCATGATACCATACACATATTGAGCATCCATTGCCATATTCATGCTATTGATGAACCATCTCTCTATGAAATCATTTTGCACAATGGTAGAATTTGTCGCTTTGTGCACCATTCTTATTACACCATGAATGCTTTGCATATCGATCTATATCATCTTGATAAGCTTCATGTGCTTTTTCACGAACAATCTTGCCGCACGGACTCATATTTACTTCATGGACACTTTGTGTGCGCTAACCATTGTATTTCCAAGTGTACTTTGTGTTTGCTCATTTTGCATGTACCACATACCGGAGACACCTTGGACTACTTGGATTGCGCCATGTCTTCAACTTCGTCCAACTACAACTCCGTCCACGACAGCCGTTTCCATGATGATGAGGATCACGATCCGAGGTCGGATTTCTTCCAAGGGGGGGGGAGATGATGCGGAGCATCCCACGTTCATCCCCATGTACACTCCGACTACTCTCCAAGCCCCAAGAGGACATTTGACGAGACCTTAAACATACGCCATTGGACACGAGGTGAATTCACTCCTCTTCAAACCGTCACTTTCCACGTGTGAGACATGGCTACTACCTCATGCATGGACCTTGCCTATACTCAGGTACAACCGAGATGACCATGGAGAATCAAAGGACCAAGGCCAAGCACGGAAGACGAGAAGGAAGAAGAGCCAGCTGCTACAGGCCCCGGACATCCGGCCCCAGCCCGGACATCCAGACCAGCCCGGACATCTGGCCCGACCCCCGGAGATCCGGCGCCCACCACAGAACGCACCCGAAGTTGAACCCCGTCAGCCCGGACATCCGGCCAGAGGCCTGGACATCCGGCTCTTCCCGAGCCGTCGGACAACCGGACCCCGCCTATCCAGAGAGCTCAGAGACCGGCCACTCCAGCCCAGACATCCGGCCCGCTAGCCCAGACATCCAGCACCTTGCAAAGGCCGGACATTCGGCCCGACGCCTGGACATCCGGCCTCCCCTCCTACGTGCAGCGCATCTGGGCCGAGGCCCATGTACCCCTTCGCCCCTTAGACTATATATACTCCCCCTCCACCTACGTTTTAGGGTTAGCATTAGTTTTAGCTCATTTGAGATAGAGCTTTGCTCATCCATACGGATCTCCTCCTCGTGAGAGACCGCGGCCTCTTCGGAGAAGATCCACCTGGATTCAAGACCCCTTTATGGGAAGATCCCCCATGGATTCAAGACCTCCTCTCGGAGATGAACTACCGCCACTTGTATCGTCCTTTGTTGGATTTGGACCATGTATCTCTTTGTGTTTCTTGGATCTAGCACATGTGTGATCATATTATCGTTGGTTGAGTGTTTTGTCTTGTGTTTCCCCGTGATTTCCCTTGTTCCCCTCCTCGTGTTCTTCGTGTTCCTCATAGGGATCCTCTCCAAACGTGAAAGATCGGCCCCTAGGGTTCCGCCCTACATCACAAACCAATATTTATCTTTACTGTTTTTGTGTGTCACATGATTAAGCTATTGTAGTAATCATGTTTTATAGCTTTTATTTCAATAAAGTGCCAAGTAAGACCTTTGGGAAGACTTGGGTGAAAGTTAATGTGATCTTGCTATAAAAAACAGAAACTTTGCACTCACGAGATTAGCTGCCATTTTTTACAGAATGGTGATTTTGAGTTGATTCTTTTTGCAGAAGATTAATAGAAAAATTCCTCACGTCCACCAAATTATTTAATAATTTTCGGAGTAGCAGAAGTATGTTAGCTTTTCAGATCATTACATACTGTTCTGTTTCTGACAGATTCTGTTTTAATTGCATAGTTTGCTTGTTTTCTAGTTTCTATGGCTTATCTTTCTCAATATAAATTGTAGAAATGGTATGGTACAGTAGGCATTGTGTGAGAACAATTATGAACCTTGTCTTTGAAAGTACCAAAGTGAATGGTTTACTCTTTATCATACTAACCTATCTCACGAAGTTCCGTTAAGTTTTGTGTTATTGAAGTTTTCAAGCTTTGAGTGAGATATCAATATGAGGAGAATAAGGAGTGGAAATACCCTAAGATTGGGGATGCCCAAGGGACCCCAAGGTAATATTCAAGGAATACTCAAGTGCCTAAGCTTGGGGATGCCCCGGAAGGCATCCCCTCTTTCGTCTTCAAAACTATCGGTATACCTTACTCGGAGCTATATTTTTATTCGTCACATGATATGTGTTTTGCTTGGAGCGTGTTTTCAATTTTACTTGCTGTTTGGATAAAATCATTGGATCTGAAATCTTGAATGAAAAAGAATCCTCCCACGGCTAGTTAATTATTTGACTACTCAGTGTTCTTCACTTATATCTTTGTGGAGTAGTTTGCCATTTACTCACGTGATTCATGTATATCCTATGAGTAAATGATTGAATGAATTGAATATCATAAATCTGAATTTATATACGTTTCATATGCTTATAACATGGGGAGTAATGAATTCACACATAATAATTATAGGTACTAAACTTATTGAAAGTTAGCAAACGCAGAATTGGTCACTTGAACAATTCATGAAACAATATTGAAGGAAGAGAGATTTCACATATAAATATACTATCTTGGACATCTTTTGTAATTGTGAGCACTCATTAAAATATGACATGCTAAAAGGCTGTTGTTGGACAAGGAATACAACTTAATGGGTTATATTTTCCTATATCCGAAACATTATATTGGCTTGGATCATCCAACATGTTGAGCTTGCCTTTCCCTCTCATGCTAGCCAAATTCTTTGCACCAAGTAGGGATACTACTTGTGCTTCCAGACATCCCTTAAAACTAGTTTTGCCATGAGAGTCCACCATACCTACCTATGGATTGAGTAAGATCCTTCAAGTAAGTTGTCATCGGTGCATGCAATAAAAATTGCTCTCTAAATATGTATGATCTATTAGTGCGAAGAAAATAAGCTTTATACGAACTTGTGATAGGGAAGAAATAAAAGCGATGGACTGCATAATAAAGGTCTCTATCACAAGAGGCAATATAAAGTGACGTTCCTTTGCATTAAGATTTTGTGCATCCAACCTTAAAATCGCATGACAACCTCTGCTTCCCCTGCGAAGGGCCTATCTTTTACTTTTACCTTCTACCCGTATGCAAGAGTCATGGTGATTTTCACTTTTCTTTTTACACTTTTTCCTTTGGCAAGCACCTTGTGTTGGAGCGATCCGGATATATATATCCACTTGGATGTAGGTTTTCATAAATTATTATTGTTGACATTACCCTTGAGGTAAAAGGTTGGGGGCGAAACTATAAGCCCCTATCTTTCTCTGTGTCCGATTAAAACTTTGAACCCATAAATATCACATGAGCGTTAGCAATTGTGAAAGATTTAATGATAGTTGAGTATGTGGAGTTTACTAAATCAAAGCTTTGACATAGACCCTTCCTGAAAATAAGATGAATTGCAATTGTTTGATGACTGAGAATATAGTTTGTTAGTTTCAAGAAAGTTTATGATCTATACTTTAACATGTGAATAGCTTGTTACTTGATCATGAAAAGTTTTATGAGATGAGCTACTGTTATGATATATAATGATGCTATAAAAAGTGTTTGAAACTATCATTGATCAAACTTAAGAACTTGCTAGCATTCACACTTCATAAATTATTTCTTTTATCATTTATCTACTCGAGGACAAGCAGGAATTAAGCTTGGGGATGTTGATACGTCTCCAACGTATCGATAATTTATGAAGTATTCATGTCATGTTTACTATTGTTTTATATGATTTTGGTATTATTTGATTAGAACTAACCCGGACTGACGCTGTTTTCAGCAGAACTATCGTGGTGTTGTTTTTGTGCAGAAATAAAAGTTCTCGGAATGCGCTGAAATCAACGGAGAATTTTTCTGGAAAATATAAAAAATACTAGAACAAAAATCTACTGGAGGGAAGTCCCGTGGACCCCACGAGGGTGGAGGGCGCGCCCACCCCACTGGGTGCGCCCCTGTGCCTCGTGGACTACCCATGGGGCCCCCTGACTTGTTCTCGACGCCAACCTTCCTATAAATACCCAAACCTCCAGAGATTAACCTAGATCGGTAGTTCCACCGCTGCAAGCCTCTGTAGCCACGAGAAATCAATCTAGGCCCTCTCTGGCACCCTGCCGGAGGGGGGAATCATCACTGGAGGCCATGGGGAAGGATCTTGGAGGGGCCATCATAGCCATGAAGGCCAAGGACGAGAGGGGGAACCTCTGCCCATCCAGGGGGGAGGCCATGGAGGAGGAAGCACAAGGGGGAGAACCTCTCCTCCTCTCTCTCGGTGGCGCCGGAGTGCCATCGGGAGGGGAATCATCACCGCGGTGATCGTCTTCATCAACATCACCATCATCATCACCATCCTCATCTCTTTTACGTGGTCCACTCTCCCGCACCCCGATGTAATCCCTACTTGAACATGGTGCTTTATGCCACATATTATGATCCAATGATGTGTTGCCATCCTATGATGTTTTGAGTAGATATCCTTTGTCCTTGTGTTGATTGATGATCTAGATTGGTACGAGTTGTGTTTTTTATTTTGGTGTTGTCCTATGGTGCCCTCCGTGTCGCGCAAGCATGAGGGATTCCCGCTGTAGGGTGTTGCAATATGTCCATGGTTTACTTATTGTCAGCGTTGCTTGAGTGACAGAAGAATAAACACGGATAAATGGGTCACGGTGTATGGGATAAAGGGGACTTGATACTTTAATGCTATGGTTGGGTTTTACCTTAATGATCTTTAGTAGTTGCGGATGCTTGCTAGAGTTCCAATCATAAGTGCATATGATCCAAGAAGATAAAGTATCTTAGCTTATGCCTCTCCCTCATATGAAAATGCAATGACGACTACCGGTCTTGTTAAGAATTGCCTAGGATAATTCCGCACACCTACCCATCATTATTCCACACTCGCTATTTATAATATTTAGTAATATATTCTAACTTTATGATAACAGCACCTACTTTTATGTTTTAGCTCTCTCATATCATGCAAAGTTATCCTCTTCATACCCACAACATAGTTTTATTTCTCGTTTCTAGTTGGAAGCAAATATTCGGTGTACGTAGAGTCGTATCAGTGGCAGATAGGACTTGAGAGAATGTTGATCTTACCTTTAGCTCCTTGTGGGTTCGACACTCCATACTTATTACTTCCACCATTGGGAATTGCTACGATGATTCCTTGCACTTGGGGTTATCAACCAGCGTTACGAGGGAGGCGTTTGGGCACCACGTGGAGGCGTGCTTCGACGCACGCCTCCGCGAGCAAGGCGCGAGGTGCCAGGCACTCAGGAGTTCATCACTGAGGCAAACGAGGAGCTTCAGGATGCGTGAGCCATGCGTGGCAAGCGTCGCCACACACCACTAGGTGCAGCCGCGGCCCCTTACATGTGCGGCGAGCTGCGCGTCTGCGTCAAAATCCCAGGTCTCAATAGGGCTGCTTCGCAGGGCCTCCTCTGGCAGTCCCGTGTCAGCCGGAGCGGGGGCTACCCCTACAGCTACGTTTGCATGCCGTTCAGCCTGTTGAATGTGGTCGCCTTGTACCAGCGCTTCATGTAGGAAGCCTTGGCGGCCTGCGAGGCAAGGCGCCAGGCGATCCTGACGGAGGAGGCGCCGGACCCTCAAACCCTCTGGACCTCTAGAGCCTCTCGGGCCTCAATGGCCGATTGGCTCGAGAGGAGCGATCTCTGCAGCACGCGTCCTCAGCTACTCCAACGCCTCTACAACGATGGTGCCATGTGACTTTTTGGTTTGTTCAACTGAGGGCATCCCTCGGGCTATATTATCCTCAGGCTGCTAGGGCTCGGCCCCGCAGATGTACCGTTTTTGCGCATGTATAAGAACTGGCCTTGCCTTCATGAATTTCCTAAGTATTCCAATTGAATGTCCGGTGCTTAGTCACAATGATGTAGCCGTGCCCTTGCAAACCCGCCCGCGGCCGCCTCATGATTAAGGACTGGTACGGCGTCTGTGCTCGGGTTCATCCCTGCAGTGTTGATAAATCCTAGCGACCGAGCTCTATCCTGCAGGCTAGCTCCCATGCGCGTCACCTCCCGTGGTCATTGGTGCTTTGTTCTCGCATGAGCTAATCGCATGTGGGCAAGTAAGGGCGTGCAGCCCAGTTCGTACAACCGCGGTTCGGCACTTTGCCACAGCGGGAGCCGTGCGCCGGCTGTTTTTCCGTGGGATCATTGCATGAGAAGACTTGGCACAACGTCTATGCTCGGGTCTGTCCCTGCAGCATCGATAAAACCAATGACTAAGCTCTATCCGTCGGGCCGGCCCCATACACGTCACCTCCTGGGGTCATTGGTGTCCGACCTTCTCATGCGATAACCTCCGAAGGGGCATTCGGTGCAGGACCCCCCATCTCCCCATAGGTGTCTTATGCACGCCCCGCGCCACAAAAATCAGGCACAACCCGCCTTGAGGTAGGGCCTCGTGAGTCCCATGCTGGCTCACGAGTGCCCTGATACACATCATCCAGTTCTGTCGTGCTAGCCACACGTACGAACGGGGCTGTACATGCCCCGGAGTCTCCCCCAGAGGGAACTCCCACCCACGCACCAGTGGAAGCCCCATGCTCCGTGTCGGCGGACGACACGGTTGAGGAGCAACCCACGCACCAGTGGAAGCCCCATGCTCCGCGCTAGTGAATAAACAATTGAAGGCGCCTTCGTGGCCGCACCAACCTCAGGACAACCTCTCGGCTCTTCGTCTGGTAACACCCCACAGCTTCCCCCTCGGGAGGATCACGCGAGGGGACTGGACACAGGGGCTGTGCTTAGGCCACGCCTGGAATACGCCACCCTACCAGGTACAGTCACTTGGTCTTCTCGTGCCCCCCCCCCAGGTGAAAGCTGGTGAGCAAAGGTATGGAGGACTCCAGATTAGCTTGGACAACTGCTTGCTTTTCCTTCATGAGGGTCATTTGTACGTCAAGGGGGACCCCTGAGCATTGTGACTCAGGGGCCCCACTGGTCACGTATCCCCTCACCCCTTGGTCTTGTCCTGGTGATCCGGATGCCCCAACGGTAGTCGAGGTATGCACGGGGTTGGGCTCTACTAACACAGAACATTGAGGTTGTTCGTACGTAAAGGGGAACCCCTGAGCATCCTGACTCAGGGGCCTCACAAGTCACGTAGCCCCTCACCCCTTGGTCTCGTCCTGGTGATCCATACGCCCCAACGATAGTCGAGGTATGCACGGGGTCGGGCCCTGCCGATGCGGAACGCTAAGGCAAACACGAAGGAAACCAAGCACGAAAAGGAAATCGCAGAGTTCTAGTAGTTATTACAAAACACGCGGTGTTTCACAAATTCAAGCAAAAGGTTTACGCCTCCACGAGGCACGGTAAATGATTGCAGGAATAAAGTCAGAAGGAAGCGCTACCACCGCTCGCCCTGGCTGCTGGAAGCCCGTCGTCAACGTCGTTGCTGCCGTCGTCACTGCCACCCCCAACCTCCGTTGCTGGAGCCTCAGGGTCGGGGACGCAGAGGAACTTCTTGAGCAGGTCGTCTACGTGATCCTTCACGGCCTCTGTAGCAGTGGCGCGGGAATCAGGAGCTACTGAGTGGATCAGCGCGCCGAGGTCGAAGCTTGGATCCTAGAGGTAGAGATGGCTAAAGACGCACGTCGTGGCCACGGTGAAAAGCAAGCGACACTCCACCTCGAGCAAGGAGTCCACCACAGTGGTGGAACCCTTGAGCGCTTTGGCAAGCTTGGGGAGGAGCCCTGCAAGGCCGTCTTCAGGGGTAGCCAGTGGGTCTTCTTATCCTCCCCCGCAGATGGAATGCAACGCCTCGCGGGACCCAAGCTCGAGGGCAAGGAAGGTCTTGCGGTCCGTGGCCGCCTTCTTCTCGGCGGCGACGAGGGCCTTCTCCCTAGTGTCCAGTTGGGTTGTTGCTTCGGAGACATGCGAGGCATGGGATGCCTGGGCCTCGTCTGCCTCCGCCTTCAGTTTGGCCACGCGGTCGCGCTCCATCACCTGGTCGGTGGTCACTTGGGCCAGCTTGGCGTCTCGGTCGGCGAGGTTCGCCTCACGGGCCTTGATGCCCTCCTCCTGTTGGCGAAGCCGCGACGTAGCAGCATCTTGCTCCTCCTGAAGGGCCTTCAAGCTCTCCTCTGCCTCCCTGTAGCGCTTCACGGTGGACGCAGCCTCAGCCTGCGCTGTGTCACGAGATGCCCTGGCGTCGGCGGCCTCCTTCCTGCTCTCAACGTTGGTGACTTCAGCCCGGCTCCAGGCCTTCTCAATGGCGAAGTTGGCCTGGGCCCACCCCGAGATAATCCCCAGGCGCTCCCTCACGAAGCATCTATCGGCATCTCGAAGGTCCGCCTAGAGACGACCAAGCACAACGTAGGCCTCATCCAGGGCCCCAGCCTGACCAAGGGGCCACAGTTCGCAAGCGCATGGGTTGGAAGAGAAGGTGGCACGAGCGCAGTGGGGTGGTCCGTGGCTCCGGAGGTGCTGACGAGGTCGACTTGGGCTACCGCGGGCTCAGAACCTTGCCCAGGTGCAACAAGCACAGACAGCTCCGCGGCCTGCTGGCCCACAGGGACCGGCTACTCCCGAGGAGGCAGCATGGCATCCTGATGGGCCTGCTCCGCCGTGAGGAGATAGGGGACGGCCTCCCCCGTCTATGCCGGAGCCGCTGTGGATGCAGCGAGAGGAGGCGCCTCTAGAGTCTAGTCTCCTTCCTTCCTCTTCTTCACCACGACGCCCACCCTGGTCATCAGGGTGGGAGCACTGTGAGCACGGCGCAAATGTATGCTAAACAGGAACAAGGTAAGATACTTACTTGTCGTGGTCGATGTACGCCTTCTTCCTGACTGAGGCTGGGGCACCCCCGCTCTTCCTGGGCGCGGCTTTAGTCGCACCCTAGGAGTGAGCGGGGCGTTCTGCGGCTAGCCTCAGCGCGGCGCCTCCGCTTGGCGCGACAGAGATGTCGCCCTGAGGGGGTGCCGCCCTGCTCTTCTTTGGCGTCGCTTGGCCCGGCCTGCGGAGGGACCGAGGTGTGGCCCCGACCTCATGAAGACCCCGGTGGAGCGTGGGGATTTCACGGCTGGGGGCTCGTCGTCGTCGATGAAGCCACGGGGGAGTTCGCCTCCTGATGGGGGAGAGATATCCGCTATGTCATCCTCGATCTCCTCTGAGTCATCCTTGCCTTCTTCGTTGACATTGTCGCTAGAGGACACCGGCACCGGGGCGTTGGGGTGCTCAGGCAAAGCAAGCCCCAATTCATTAAAGACGGGCATGGCAGCGACCGGCGCCTCCCTGTCGACACGGCGGTACAGAGGGACGTAGGCCTCCGAGAGATCCCCTGGCTCACCCTCGAGTAGGATGCTCATGGCCTTGTCCGGCTCCTCGCCCGTCAGGCTTCCCGGGCGCAGCTTGATGTCGTCCTCCACGCCCAAGAGCTCCCACATAGGGCATGTGTGTGACTGGAGCGGAGCCAAGCGCTGCCTCAGGAACTCCTTCACGAGCATGCCCCCAGTCAGTGCCTTGGCGTCCATATCTGCGATCATCTTCCTCAGGACAGGCGTCGTCCAGGGGTCAGAGAAGTTCTTGTGACCCCACCTATCGAGCTTCTCCGGCAGCTGGGTTGGCAGTTCCAGCTGCATGTTGAGGCCCTTGGCGTCCATGAAGACCCACAGGCGCCGAAAGTTCTCCACCTTCTTTTCGGTCCTCATGAGCACGTTGTTCTTGTGGGCCACGACAAAGGACACGCAGCCGGAGCGCTAGGTCGAATCGTGCAGTCGCAGGCAGAAGAAGTGTCAGAGGAGCGGCACGGAGGGCTTCGCGCCCACGAACGCCTCACAGTAGAAGGCAAAGATGGACAGGAGGAGGATGGAGAGAGGTTGGAAGTGAAGGGCCTGAACCTGGTAATGGTCGAGGACGGTGGTAAAGAACCCGGAGAGAGGGGGCACGAGCCCCGTGAAGATGCTATGGAGGAAGAAGGGTAAACTGCCCACGCCAGGGTCCGCTGCTCGGCGGAGCCGGCCTAGACTATGGTCTCCTTCCACTCGTTCTCCTCGCTTGCCGTATACGGGAGCACGAGGGCAAGGTGCCCCTCCTCGGTGATGGAGGACGCGTTGAGTGCAAGTGTAGGAGAGGAGGAAGAGCTTGCGGCGTGCGACGCGGGCTACCGCTTCTTGGGATCCATCAGCGAGGTCACCGGCGCCGGAGTTGTAGAAGGACGAGGGGTCGAGCTCGATTGGATCTGGAGATGTTCTCTGCTGGGAGAAAGGGGATCTGGAGCAAGGCGAAAGGGAAGCAATGATGGCACAGTAGCGGGCGCCAGTCTTTTGTCAGCCTGGGTAGTTGCCGAGGCGGCGTGGGAAAGCGGAGATGCCCACTTCCCGTCGAGCGCCATGTGCAACCTGGCCCGCACGCGACTGGGGCCCCGCGGCGCTTTGCCCTTGCCCCTTGGCTTCACCTCGAAGCCAAGTCCGAGCACGCCTTGGGCCCGGGGGCTACTGTCGGCGTTCTGGGAACCAGGGTACCCAGACTTGCCTGCCTGCAGCCCACGCTTGACTACATCAACAGCCTGGTACGGCCCATCTACAAGACCACCAATGCAAGACCCTCGTGAGGGGCCAAGAATCGTGAGGCGGACGACACCAAGACCTCCCGAGGGAGTGGCCTCCCTAGGCGGCCTCCCGAGGAGCGGGGATTTCTATGCAGGTACCCAGCCTCATGAGTCTACCATGACGCAAGCCATGACGACCATGGCAGGCGGGCGCCGGCGGGCACAGAGAAAGTAGCTTCCTCTTTGGTGCTAAGGAGGCAAGGACAGGCGTGGGTTCCCGAGGAATCCAGCAAAAGTTTCCATTCCGGTCAACGAGACCAAGATCGCCAGCGCGGTAGGACAGATGTCATCGCCGAGCCCACCGTTGTGTCACGACTAGAAGCTTTGCAGGCAAAGACCACCTTTCGTCGGGATAAGATGTACTACTTGTCCCCTTTCAAATTGGCCACTGTGCGATCCCTTCCTACCTACGTTTTGGGGGAAGAGGACCGAGGCCACTATAAGTGTAGGTAGCCACCACCGTAGAAGGGGTCGACTCATTCCCTCACCCCTGAACCTCGCGAGGTTGTTCATCCCTTGTAGTAGTTCATCCTTAGCCCCTCGTGAGGCCTATCCACCACAAAGCATGAGTAGGGTCTTACACCGCAAGGTGGCCCGAACCTGGGTAAACAGTCGTGTTCATCTTCTTCCTTGTTCATATGGATAGAGCCAGGCCGCGGGGCACCGGGCTGGAGGCTGGATAGGTTGAGTTCTTCGCACACACCCCAGAGTTTGAACATTTCTTGGGTCTGCGGAGCCCTAAATCCGACAGATTCAGACTTCACAGACATACCTGACTTTAAACGCTTGCAACTTTGGCATCCTAACTCCGAATTGAGTGAATATCCTTTTGTTGGGAAACTTATCTCGTGTATTTTCCAACACAAATGGTCTCACCTTCAAATTCATCTTGAGCGTTAAGACATCACCGAAACGTTCAAACGCTGCTGCAGAATCTGAGTCAGGCTACAAGTCAAAAGGTGGTGTGTCACCTCCACTTCAGCCCATGGGCCTTGTACAACCTAGAGTTTTTTTTCTTTGGGACATGCGTCCACCCCCTTGGCCGCCACCTATTAGTCCTAGTGTTTTTCTTGGGTTTTGTTTAATTAAAATTTTCCCATTGCAACTTCGTGTACTCCATTTGTGTCAGGACCCCGACTCAATGCCACATCGATCTAGCATGTAACACCTCATATCACTTTGCGGCCTCACGCACGGTATCCCCACGGGTGTCGCCTTACCTTTGCTCGGGACCGTTTGCGCCTTTTGGCACACGTATATGATAGTGTCGCTAGCATCCATATGATAAGGAGCCCGGGCTGACATGGCTAGTCGTAAACCCAAAGTGGCACAAACTTACAGGGACAGGCATCCATGACCCAACATCGTACGTGTCGGTCATCAGCGAGTGAATCCAGGCTGTAGCACTGGGCTAGCAGGACTCCGGTGAACCGGGCTGTAGCGGGCTAACAGGACTCCGGTGTTCCTCGCGTGACATTTCCCCGAAGGGACAGACACAGGAACGAAGAAGGACACATGCCGGCTAGCCTAAGTGTTCCGGAGCAGTAGCAAGCTACCATGGCTCGGTGGAAACACTAGGAGACATTTCCCGGTAAGAGAGGCTACTAAAGATAAACAACTAGATAGTCAGATCCCACACATACCAAGCATTTCAATAACATACACACAATATGCTCGATATGTGCAAATACAACATGGCATCACAACATGACTCTATGACTCAAGTATATATTCATTAGGCTCCGAGGAGCGGGATATTACAAACATAGGTCTCATGACCCAACATTCAGAGCATACAAGTCAAAACACAAGCGGAAGCTATCATGTCTGAGTACAGACATCTATAAATGAAAAAGGCTGAAAGCCTGACTATCTACCAGATCCTACCGAGGGCACAAGATCGTAGCTGAGGTAACAAGCTAAACGTCGAAGTCCACGCGGAATTACTAGTGAGACTGAAGTCTCTCTGCAAAAACATAAAATAGGCAAACGTGAGTACAAATGTACCCAGCAAGACTTACATCAGAACTAACTACATATGCATCATTATCAACAAAGGGGATGGTGGGGTTTAACTGCAGCAAGCCAGCTTTGACTCGGTGGCTATCCTGAACTATGACTGCAAGTAACTCTTTTGAGGTGGCGCACACGAGTCCACATATTCATCATATCAATACACCACTATGGATCCGCTCCCGTCTCCCTACGAGAACGCCATCCATAGCACTCACACTTATCTTGCGTATTTTAGGGTATCCACTTTCACTTGTCTATGAACTGATATAAGCAACCCAGAAGTCCTTTTCCGCGGACACGGCTATTCGAATAGATGATGTTAACCCTGCAGGGGTGTACTTCTTCATACACGCTCTCACCACTTACCGCCGTTTACACGACATGTACTCGGCAACCTTCAAGCGGAAGCCCAACGTGGGTGTTGGCCACGACCTACCTAATCACCTAAGTTTCCAATCCAGGTTTATCGCCTATCCAGGTTCCATCCGCAGGGAGTCCGGCCGAGGTTTCCCATACGGCCCCAAACGATGTGTACAGGGTTCCCGAGATACCTAACGGGTATCCGGTACACCGTGCCACGTACCTACCGCATCACAGCCCACCCCTACGGTCAGCGCTGTCCATGGCCTCCAGTAGGCTACAAACACCAGAAACTACTTGCAACTCCTGGACAGAGAACTAGGGTGAATAAGAAGCCGAGAGGGTCCATTGGTTTCGGGCCCAATGCATGGTAGTAGCTGAATCATGGATCACAAACACAGAACTCAGTTCCTGAGGACGGCTTCAATGAGACAACCCACCATGTACTCCTACATGGCCTCTCACCATTACCTTTTACCAAATCGTGTTCACACACTTAGCTCACACACAGTAGGACATGTTCACACACCTCTGATTCATCCCCGATGAATCAGACCTGACTCAACTCTAAGCAGTAGCAGGCATGACAAACAAACATGAATGAGTAGGCACAACAGGGCTCAAACAACTCCTACTCATACTAGTGGGTTTCATCTATTTATTGTGGCAATGACAGGTCATGCAGAGGATAAAGGGGTTCAGCTACCGCAGCAAGTAACAAATGACTCGTTGTTGTCCTAATGCAGTAAAAGAGAGCAGGGCGAGAGAGTAGGATTGTATCGGAATGAACAAGGGGGTTTTGCTTGCCTGGCACTTCTGAAGATATTATAGTTCTTCATCGGTGTCATCGAACTCGTCATCGAAAACACGTCTATCGAGAGGGGACAATTACCGGCAAACAAAGAAGAAACACAATCAATGCAATGCAACAATATGATGCATGAATGTGACATGGCAATATGAATGTGTTTTGGGCTAATGCATCTAGCAACAGGTTAAATGGTGCTGGTTTGAACACTAGGTTCAAATTCAAATTCAAACTATGAATTCAAATAGTGCATTATCATGTTTTGGTCTAAACAGTGAGGTTAAGTTGTTCAAACATGCATGAAAATGGTACAGATGGATTCCTTGAATTTTTCTGATAATTTTTCATATATAATTAATTCCATTCTGAGTTAGGGTTGATTTTATATGATTTTTAGAAGTTTTGGACATTTTCTGAAAATATTAAATCATTTAAGATTTATTTAAATTCCAGAAAGGAATTATTGCGTCAGCATGACCTCATAGTGACGTCAGCAGGTCAACGGGCGCCGTCCAGGTCAAACTGACCTGTGCGCCCTGCGTGTCAGTGTCTGGACTAACTAACCTAATTAAAATTAACCCTAACTAACTTGGTTAGCCGGGCGGAGCCCGCATGTTAGTGGCTCATCTAATTAGCTAAGTTAATTAACACTAACTGACCTAACACTAATTAAGCAGGCGCCTGGGCCCACACGTCAGGGGAGGTCAAACCCCGGGCCGATCAGGTCAAACCTGCCGGCGACTTGTCGCCGGCGACGACAGAAACGGCGGGGCGGCTCGGGATTGTGATACAGGGAACCATTCGAGGCGCCGTTGGGCTCTACGGAAAGCTGGCGATCCCGCGCATCCAACGGTGCAACCGGGGTGAGCTGGGGTGGCCGTAATCCTCGCCGGCGTCGAGCTCAGCGGCTGCCGGACCTCGGGCGTTGGCGTAAGCGGCGCTACGGTGCACAGCAGGGCGAACCCGTGGGTGCTGCAGGTTCACAGGAGCGCGGCGAGCATGCTGGTGATGCTCGGGCGAGCGGACGAGCTCAGGAGCATGGAGCTCATCGGCCGTGGCGGCGGCGAGCTTCGGCGGAGGTGGGGAACGGAGCTAGAGCAAGAACGCGAGCAGGAGAGGAGGGGGAGTCGGTCCATGAGCTCATTGTGGTTGCAGAGCGCGTCTCAGTGGGCTCGGGGGCGACCTGGAGACGGAGAATCGGGCCGGCGATCTTCGGTGCCCGTCGGTGAAGACGGCGGCGATGGCGTCACTGCAGGGCTCCTGGTGTTGCTTAGAGCGGTGGGGAGGAAGAGTAGGTCGAGGCGGAGCTTTGGGAGGCGTCGGGGAGGCGAGGCGGTGGCTGTGGCCGCGGCGAACGGCGTCGGTGGTGACGGGCGCGTTCGGACGGACGCGCGCGAGAGAGGCAGAGGAGGGAGGGCGCTCGAGGGAGAGAGAGGGAGAGGTGAAGGGAACCGAGGAGGGTCGCGTGGCGATGCTAGAAGGGCCGTGGCGTCGCGGTGGAAGCAGGAGGTGGCCGGGGAAGCAGGAGGTGGCCGAGGCAGCGTCGGCGCCCGCCACGCACCTGTTCGTCCTCCTGGCAGAGGAGGAAGATGACAAGGGGGGCGCTGGGCTGGGCCGGCCAGATGGGCTGGCCAGCTGGGCCGCGACAGGTGAGTCCAGGTGAGGTTCTCTCCTCTCTTTTATTTAATGTTTCTGTTTTCTAATTTTGCAGTTTTGTTTTAATTTGGTTTCTTAACCAAATTATTTTTGCAGCTCTCTGGAAATTATTGTGGATGCATTAAGGTTTATCCTAGAGCTCCACAAAATATTCCAGGATTATTGGAGCAATAAAAATATTTATAGAATTTATTTGCTCCAACTCAAACACAATTATGAATTAATTCAAAAACCATAAATGCATTGGAAAAATGTGCATGACCTCTAATTAAGGTTTTAACCTTTTCCCAGAAATAATGAACATTTTTGGAGGGCATTTTGGGTCCAATGAAAATATTTGAATTGAACCTAGTTAAAATTATTATCTGCTAGGGTTTGAACATCCCCACTTCAAAATTTCATTTGAATTTAGACATGATGCATGGATGCTTATGCAGAGTCAGGCAAGGGCTTAGCTAGGGCTGTGACAACTCACCCCCACTAAACAAAAATCTCGTCCCGAGATTCAAGCATAGGGTAAGGTGAAGGGGGAACGCAAACTAGCACAATCTTCATGATCCAGGTTGCACTTCAAATGAACGTTGATTCGTTCACCATCATTGTCTCGAAGTCTTGCTCTGAGAACTCCAACTAACATGACAACGAGAGGAAAGGAAAGACCCTAAAAGAATTGTTCTTCTCGAAGGTCGAACAACTCAGGATTAACCCACGGAATGAGACATAGCAACATCTCTCGAGCTGAGAGACGAAACACACATCCATAGGAATGGAGTGAAGCAGATGACGAAGGTTCACTAGGTAGACAACAATTTCACGCTTGAGAAGGTGGTGAACGGTTGTCAACGTAGCGAGGAGTTGAATTTCCATGATACCATAACGAGACATCTTGGAGGAGGGTGATTCGTAGAAATATCCCCTTAAGTGGCAAAAATAATTACCTTTGATTCAGAGATCATTGAAACTCTTTAAACCAGCCTAAGGCAATTCTCGAGCGATCGTTTGGAGGGGGTCGGTAGAATGGCATACTTGGACTTGGATGATGTGGATTACCTTGTTGAAGACAACATAATGGATGAATTTGCTTACCACCGGAAATGGAAGGGACCCATGGTAGAATGGCAAATTGGCGGTGCAAGCTGGGAACAAAATGCAAATGCTGGGAATGATTCTGGTAACTGGGGAAGATCCCAACAATAGAGAGTGAATTCACTGTTTGAAAAGGTCATAGCATTGCCGAGGAAACTGAGAGGAATCCCAGTTAGTGCCGATGATAACACGTAGCGCTTGTGCGTGCTCTCAAGAACTTGAGCATTTCCACAATCATCAAGGTTTTATCAACATCCGTGTCAAGGGTGCTGACAACACAACATACTACCATGATGAATAGCGATGGACGATGCAGATGCAAAGGAGGATAAGACTTTCTCAGATTTCACCTCAGCGAGGCCAAGGAACCAAAATCTGCATGATCGGCCGAGAGACATTTAGCACTCGGCTTCTAATGTTCTCCTTGACGTGCTAGTGTATCCCATTCATAGATATGGTTTGATAACTAGAACATCAAGTAAAATGTCGGACTTCGGGAGCAATAGAATCCATAAGGAACAGTTACGGAGGTAAATCCTACGAAATCCTTATGGGGAGGTGGCCAACTTCTCCAATCAAGATACTACAATATTAGGTCTCCCGGCGGGGTGTGTTGGCCACGACATTCACTTTACCGGTTATCGCGAGACCAATATTATAATTCTTGGGAAATGTTCCAACCATCATATCTGCCTGAGATTGAGATCTGGCTGGTGTCAGGATATTCCAGACTCATCGAGTCTAGAAAGAAAAATTAAAGTTTGCAACACAAA
The DNA here is from genome assembly GCF_002162155.2 of Triticum dicoccoides. Taxonomy (NCBI): domain Eukaryota; kingdom Viridiplantae; phylum Streptophyta; class Magnoliopsida; order Poales; family Poaceae; genus Triticum; species Triticum dicoccoides. The sequence goes on from NC_041385.1 coordinate 344,730,828, forward strand.
TCGACGAGATGACGTTGCGAGATTCTCGGGAAATGAACTATGATAGCAAGCTCCAAAACATGAGCTGGTTCTGCTACACACATGTGAACACGTTGTCCCAGACAAACATTATCACATGGTAGTCTTACAATAAAACACTACCGAGTTCAGGTGGGGAACCATCATTAATGACATCGAAGTCTCCACGCGTGGAAGTCCAAAGAGTTCACCTTGGACAGACTCCTTTATCTTTGAACAACTCAACCAGTGGCTTGGTGTGCTAGGATATACATATGGAATGAAGATGATCAGTCTAACGGACCACAGAATTCTTCGCACGTGCATGACTGACTTGGGATGATTCCAAAGGAGGTAAAACAAGCCTTCTCAAATTCATGGCGGCAACTTGCATCAAGTGCACATGAATTAGAGGGACTCACTTATTTTGTCCAAACATATGCTTCATGAACGAGTCATGAAGATAATGCTTACACAAGTTTCCAACGCTAGCTTAATGTTCAACAAAATCATGGAGGAGATAAGGATGTTGTCAATGGGCTCAACAACAACTCATCCAGGTTTCCATATTAGTGGAATTCCACAATTATGTGAACAAGGTGATGGCATTGGTCAGACCCGAAAGATATAATGGTGTATGCTCGAGGAACAACCAAGAGTAAGACAACATTACGAATATCGTTGGTTCTGATTTGATTTGACGATAGCCCATACTCAAATCAAAGGTTTGGGTAAGATAATAGATCCAACAATTGATCACGAGGATCAACCAATAAAGATATCATCTATCTTCAACACACACACACACACACACAAGATATCCCTTAAGATGAACTAAATCGGACAAGCTTCCATCTTCCAACTCTCCAAGTTGTTGTTCAGCTTAGCCAACTAGCTCAGGGGTACCCAACACAGATTCTTGGAGAAAGGGTGGTTTACAGGATAAACCAACTTGATCACGAGCTCAACATAACAGTCAGGTGACAACCTGGTGATACTTTCGAGAAGATATTCGGAAAATCACGAACCACCAGTATGTTACTAAGCTTGAGAACAATCTTGCTTTTTAGGGCAAGACGATATGATCAACAGAGCAAGGTATTGACACAATCCTAACTCATTGATCAGAGGGTGCACCAGAAATAAGGACTAGGTAGCACGAATAGTCTTAGAATGATGCTTCAAGAACAAACACGCTAAGAATGAAATTATTGTCCTTTAACTACCAAGCAACAAGGTTGCTAGGAGTATTGATTTCACACATCACTATTCACTTGTCGACATTCCGGTTGCAATAACACGGGAACCGAGAAATGAATAATGATTGAGAGAGTATCACTATATCAAGAGTTCATAGGATGGTGTGCAATTCCCATGATATTCTTGATATAAAGATGGTAATACTCCAAGGTGGAGCAGAGCAAAAGCTGGATTAGTATTTGATCTGCGGAGCACAACTACTTTGACCCAATCCTGGATATGGATGAGGTACCGGAGTTTGTTTCTCCTAGTCATTCTGAACTAGAACGGCTTGACGAACCACAAGAATAACGAGCATCGGTGAACACGAATGCACGACATCAACTTGACTATCAACTGATAGACAAGGGTCGAAATACAACTACAGAGGGACAACTCAAAGGAACATATATATTTCTGAGTTGTGGATGCATCGGTTAGCATGTCGAACAAATTCAACATATTTCTTCTGGATAACCCATGCTGAAGAGGAAGGACTAGCAGATTCACAACTATGAATGGAGGACTCATCAAGAGCACTCTGGTTGTGATCTTTTGGTTCCGCGAGGAACTTCTGCCAAAATGGTTCATAGTATTTGGAAGAAGGAAATACCACGGACCTCGAGGACTATCGCAAAGGTGACTAATTTCCTAAAGGAACTAGCAAACACTATCAACATGAGGTAAATAGGGTGAATCTCGGGTTCAAAACCCAGGAATAGAATACCTACTACTAAGTAGCATCACGGAATGCTTTCGAGAATAAAGGCCAGAATCATCACACTGGGACACAAATCATGGCTAGCTTACTAGGTGACTCCCTAAAACTCCTAGGGTCATAATAGTAGCTCCAACATATATACCGAGGCAACAGAGTACCTCAACCGGCGATTAGTGTGCTTATTCTGACCAAACGGACACCAAAACAGAGGGAAAGGATTTTGCAATTGCATTAGATTATTAGAAACCTGGGATGACTCGGACAGCATAACGGCTATAAATGCTCAAAAAGATTTGAGACATGCTACAAAAATGGTGGCATAGCCACTCAGAAGCACAATACCAAGGTTTCGAGATCAGCAGTTAACGTACGGAAGTAGTAGAACTGAATAGGGGCTTAAATCCAACAATTCTATAAGTCTACGGATTAGTAACACGTCATCCTGATAGATAGATGAGAAGGCCTAGTTCTTAGTCCCCGTAGAAGAGAAGAGGATGACTCAGATCAGAGGGCCATGAGGTATAAGGAGTAAAAAGAGCCTTACGTTCCATCCCACAATCAATTCCCTTACATAACTAAAGAATTTCTAGACTCAACTTCGACCAGTTTGGCTTGGTAATCCTACAGGCAGTCAAGCTCTGATACCAACGCTGTCGGAACCCCGACTCAATGCCACATCGATCTAGCATGTAACACCTCATATCACTTTGTGGCCTCACGCACGGTATCCCCACGGGTGTCGCCTTACCTTTGCCCGGGACTGTTTGCGCCTTTTGGCACACGTATATGATAGTGTCGCTAGCATCCATATGATAAGGAGCCCGGGCTGACATGGCTAGTCGTAAACCCAAAGTGGCACAAACTTACAGGGACAGGCATCCATGACCCAACATCGTACGTGTCGGTCATCAGCGAGTGAATCCAGGCTGTAGCACTGGGCTAGCAGGACTCCGGTGAACCGGGCTGTAGCGGGCTAACAGGACTCCGGTGTTCCTCGCGTGACATTTCCCCGAAGGGACAGACACATGAATGAAGAAGGACACATGCCGGCCAGCCTAAGTGTTCCGGAGCAGTAGCAAGCTACCATGGCTCGGTGGAAACACTAGGAGACATTTCCCGGTAAGAGAGGCTACTAAAGATAAACAACTAGATAGTCAGATCCCACACATACCAAGCATTTTAATAACATACACACAATATGCTCGATATGAGCAAATACAACATGGCATCACAACATGACTCTATGACTCAAGTATTTATTCATTAGGCTCTGAGGAGCGGGATATTACAAACATAGGTCTCATGACCCAACATTCAGAGCATACAAGTCAAAACACAAGCGGAAGCTATCATGTCTGAGTACAGACATCTATAAATGAAAAAGGCTGAAAGCCTGACTATCTACCAGATCCTGCCGATGGCACAAGATCGTAGCTGAGGTAACAAGCTAAACATCGAAGTCCACGCGGAATTACTAGTGAGACTGAAGTCTCTCTGCAAAAACATAAAATAGGCAAACGTGAGTACAAATGTACCAAGCAAGACTTACATCAGAACTAACTACATATGCATCATTATCAACAAAGGGGATGGTGGGGTTTAACTGCAGCAAGCCAGCTTTGACTCGGTGGCTATCCTGAACTACGACTGCAAGTAACTCTTTTGAGGTGGCGCACACAAGTCCACATATTCATCATATCAATACACCACTATGGATCTGCTCCCGTCTCCCTACGAGAACGCCATCCATAGCACTCACACTTATCTTGCATATTTTAGGGTATCCACTTTCACTTGTCTATGAACTGATATAAGCAACCCAGAAGTCCTTTTCCGCGGACACGGCTATTCGAATAGATGATGTTAACCCTGCAGGGGTGTACTTCTTCATACACGCTCTCACCACTTACCGCCGTTTACACGACATGTACTCGGCAACCTTCAAGCGGAAGCCCAACGTGGGTGTCGGCCATGACCTACCTAATCACCTAAGTCTCCAATCCAGGTTTATCGCCTATCCAGGTTCCATCCGCAGGGAGTCCGGCCGAGGTTTCCCATACGGCCCCGAACGATGTGTACAGGGTTCCCGAGATACCTAACGGGTATCCGGTACACCATGCCACGTGCCTACCGCATCACAGCCCACCCCTACGGTCAGCGCTGTCCACAGCCTCCAGTAGGCTACAAACACCAGAAACTACTTGCAACTCCTGGACAGAGAACTAGGGTGAATAAGAAGCCGAGAGGGTCCATTGGTTTCGGGCCCAATGCATGGTAGTAGCTGAATCATGGATCACAAACACAGAACTCAGTTCCTGAGGACGGCTTCAATGAGACAACCCACCATGTACTCCTACATGGCCTCTCACCGTTACCTTTTACCAAATCGTGTTCACACACTTAGCTCACACACAGTAGGACATGTTCACACACCTCTGATTCATCCCCGATGAATCAGACCTAACTCAACTCTAAGCAGTAGCAGGCATGACAAACAAACATGAATGAGTAGGCACAACAGGGCTCAAACAACTCCTACTCATACTAGTGGGTTTCATCTATTTACTGTGGCAATGACAGGTCATGCAGAGGATAAAGGGGTTCAGCTACCGCAGCAAGTAACAAATGACTCGTTGTTGTCCTAATGCAGTAAAAGAGAGCAGGGCGAGAGAGTAGGATTGTATCGGAATGAACAAGGGGGTTTTGCTTGCCTGGCACTTCTGAAGATATTATAGTTCTTCATCGGTGTCATCGAACTCGTCATCGAAAACACGTCTATCGATAGGGGACAATTACCGGCAAACAAAGAAGAAACACAATCAATGCAATGCAACAATATGATGCATGAATGTGACATGGCAATATGAATGTGTTTTGGGCTAATGCATCTAGCAACAGGTTAAATGGTGCTGGTTTGAACACTAGGTTCAAATTCAAATTCAAACTATGAATTCAAATAGTGCATTATCATGTTTTGGTCTAAACAGTGAGGTTAAGTTGTTCAAACATGCATGAAAATGGTACAGATGGATTCCTTGAATTTTTCTGATAATTTTTCATATATAATTTATTCCATTCTGAGTTAGGGTTGATTTTATATGATTTTTAGAAGTTTTGGACATTTTCTGAAAATATTAAATCATTTAAGATTTATTTAAATTCCAGAAAGGAATTATTGTGTCAGCATGACCTCATAGTGACGTCAGCAGGTCAACGGGCGCCGTCCAGGTCAAACTGACCTGTGGGCCCTGCGTGTCAATGTCTGGACTAACTAACCTAATTAAAATTAACCCTAACTAACTTGGTTAGCCGGGCGGAGCCCGCATGTTAGTGGCTCATCTAATTAGCTAAGTTAATTAACACTAACTGACCTAACACTAATTAAGCAGGCGCCTGGGCCCACACGTCAGGGGAGGTCAAACCCTGGGCCGATCAGGTCAAACCTGCCGGCGACTTGTCGTCGGCGACGACAGAAACAGCGGGGCGGCTCGGGATTGTGATACAGGGAACCATTCGAGGCGCCGTTGGGCTCTACGGAAAGCTGGCGATCCCGCGCATCCAACGGTGCAACCGGGGCGAGCTGGGGTGGCCGTAATCCTCGCCGGCATCGAGCTCAGTGGCTGCCGGACCTCGGGCGTTGGCGGAAGCGGCGCTACGGTGCACAACAGGGTGAACCCGTGGGTGCTGCAGGTTCGCAGGAGCGCGGCGAGCACGCTGGTGATGCTCGGGCGAGCGGACGAGCTCAGGAGCATGGAGCTCATCGGCCGTGGCAGCAGCGAGCTTCGGCGGAGGTGGGGAACGGAGCTAGAACAAGAACGCGAGCAGGAGAGGAGGGGGAGTCGGTCCATGAGCTCACTGTGGTTGCAGAGCGCGTCTCAGTGGGCTCGGGGGCGACCTGGAGACGGAGAATCGGGCCGGCGATCTTCGGTGCCCGTCGGTGAAGATGGCGGCGATGGCGTCACTGCAGGGCTCCTGGTGTTGCTTGGAGCGGTGGGGAGGAAGAGTAGGTCGAGGCGGAGCTTTGGGAGGCGTCGGGGAGGCGAGGCGGTGGCTGTGGCCGCGGCGAACGGCGTCGGTGGCGACGGGCGCGTTCGGACGGACGCGCGCGAGAGAGGCAGAGGAGGGAGGGCGCTCGAGGGAGAGAGAGGGAGAGGTGAAGGGAACCGAGGAGGGTCGCGTGGCGATGCTAGAAGGGCCGTGGCGTCGCGGTGGAAGCAGGAGGTGGCCGGGGAAGCAGGAGGTGGCCGAGGCAGCGTCGGCGCCCGCCACGCACCTGTTCGTCCTCCTAGTAGAGGAGGAAGATGACAAGGGGGGGCGCTGGGCTGGGCCGGCCAGATGGGCTGGCCAGCTGGGCCGCGACAAGTGAGTCCAGGTGAGGTTCTCTCCTTTTTTTTATTTAATGTTTCTATTTTCTAATTTTGCAGTTTTGTTTTAATTTGGTTTCTTAACCAAATTATTTTTGCAGCTCTCTGGAAATTATTGTGGATGCATTAAGGTTTATCCTAGAGCTCCACAAAATATTCCAGGATTATTGGAGCAATAAAAATATTTATAGAATTTATTTGCTCCAACTCAAATACAATTATGAATTAATTCAAAAACCATAAATGCATTGGAAAAATGTGCATGACCTCTGATTAAGGTTTTAACCTTTTCCCAGAAATAATGAACATTTTTGGAGGGCATTTTGGGTCCAATGAAAATATTTGAATTGAATCTAGTTAAAATTATTATCTGCTAGGGTTTGAACATCCCCACTTCAAAATTTCATTTGAATTTAGACATGATGCATGGATGCTTATGCAGAGTCAGGCAAGGGCTTAGCTAGGGCTGTGACAATTTGTGTCCGATGACCAGGCTAGGACCGCCATTGAAACCCAACTTTTATCAATACTTCATCCATATTTGCAATATTTAGATTGCTTTATCATATTTTAGCTCGTTCTTCAATTGTGTGCAGAAGTAGACCTTCATAGTCTGATCATGCTTCCGAAAAAAGTCAGTAACATCTAGGAGATTGATTTAGCGATTGCTAAGGCGTGACATGGTCACACGTTGCTGTCGGATCGTCAAAGTCGTTCCCCACCAAATCGATAACTATCTCTCATCGAAAGATCGTGACACCTCCTACCCTATCAAGTGGTATCATATTTCAAGGTTGCTCCGTGAGATTTTACCAGTTTTTTCATAGTATAGATTGCATTTGTTCTTCAAACCTACAGTCCACAAAAAACCAAAAAAATATGGTTAAACCATCTTATCCGAACTAACATGAGTCGTTGCATTTCCTTTTAAGTGTTTTGCATTGTTGAATTTGTAGTTGTATCATCATGTCGAGTTGTTGGTCTTAGTGTATAGTCCCTTAGAGTTTCGTGTTCTGTTCACATATTGTCACATTGCCGCCGCACAATTTTCACCTCCGCCACATCATTGTCAGACGATCTGAGTACTGCGAACACAAGGTCTGGCACAGAAACTCAACTCATCTGGTTGTATCACGCATTACTACTTGGCGCGTGCGGTGCATGCCACGCTGGCAGTCGATCGTCGGCATTGGTCAAAGTTGCCCTTGTGAATGGTGTCGTAACGTGTACTTTACACATCGTGCGGTCAAACGTGAATGGAGGTCACGCGATGAAATAAGTTTTTTTTTTGGGAAGGGGGGCAGTGGACAAAATAAGGACCTCCAGGGGTCATTTAGTAAAAATAATACTAATTCAAGAGGATGCGAAGCGAGAGGAAAGCGGGTTAGGGGCTTGGGGCGGCTTCCCAAAGCAGTGATTTCAGCGGCGAGAAAAAATTACGGTAGACCACTCAAAACCAGCTAGGGAGCATGGGGAGCAACCCCAACACAAAGGTTACTACGTAAAACAGCATCGTAGGGAGAGTTCTCATCATCCTGGCAGTTCTTCTCAGGGCAGAGAGAGGAGTGAGAGTAGGAAGAGAGGAACAAGATAGACGTGGGTTGCTAAGGGAGAGCTGGATAGACAAGGTTCACAAGATGCCTTCATTCGCGATACGAGACGCAAGACATCTACAGTGTTTGATCGCATCTCCAAAAGCAATGAAAGAGCAGTGGACCCTGGTCAGCAGGGCCGCCGGGAGCAATGAATCTCCTATCTTGGAACTGTCGGGGCTTGGGATTGGCCTCGACAGTTGGCGAATTATGGGACCTTGTTCGGTCTCACAATCCTACGGTGGTGTTCCTGCGTGAAACAAAAAAGAATTCTAGGGCTATGGAAAGAATAAGGTGGAGTTTGGGCTTTCAGAATGGTGTTGCGGTGGATTGTGTGGGGAAAAGTGGTGGCTTAGCGTTGTGGTGGAGAGACCATGTTAATGTAACTGTACGACCGTGGTGTCAATATTTCATAGATGCTACCATTGTTCATGATGGCAAAATTGTTAGATTCACTGGTTTCTACGGTAAGCCAAGGACAGAGCTTCGAAATAAATCATGGGAGGCAATCCGCTATCTGAGATCTCAGGATGACCTGCCCTGGTTGTGTGCTGGCGATTTCAATGAGGCACTATTTCATATTGATCAGTTGGGGGGTAATCTGCGAAGTTTCGCCCAAATGGAGGACTTTAGGGATTGCTTGGTCGACTGCGGCCTAGTGGACATGGGCTTCTCGGGTTTCCCTTATACTCGGGATAACAGGAGGGATGGCAGTGACAATGTCAAGGTGAGGTTGGATAGAGCGATCTGTTTAGATACATTTCTGGAGTGCTACCCGGAATCAATTGTGGAACACATTATTACTGAAAAGTCAGATCACCAGGCTCTATTGATTAAAGCCATGGAGACGGCTCTATGTGCAAACACCGGTGAACCTCGTCCATTTAGATATGAGGAGGCTTGGACCAGTGAGCAATATGACAGTATGGTGGCCGAGGCCTGGGCAGTAGCGGGTTCTGGTGGCCAAGGCCTGGATGATGTGTGGCATCAGCTTGCCACTGTCTCGGGCAGCTTGCAGCGATGGGCGCGTGAGGTTTTGGGGTCCATTAGGAGGAAAATCGCCAAACTAAAAAAACAGCTTGTAGATGCTAGGTTGCGTCCTGCCCAGACTGGTTATAACCAGGAGACGCGGGAGATTGAGGACCAGCTTCGAGAGACCTACGAGCGGGAGGAGATCATGTACAGACGGAGGTCTCGGGTTGATTGGCTTCAGGCGGGGGACCAAAATACAAAGTACTTTTAGGCTAGGGCTACCCATAGAAGGAGGAAAAACACGGTTAAACCCCTTGTTAAGGAAGATGGTTCTTGCTCGGTTGTGAATGAGGATATGCGTGAAGTTGCGGCATCTTTCTATGAGCAGTTGTTTTCTTCAGACGGCTCGGCTGGGGTGCAAGAGCTGTTAAACAACATCGACCCAGCGGTCTCTGATCATATGAATGCTAAACTCACTGCTCCTTTTTCTGATCAGGAGATTGAAACTGCTTTGTTTCAAATGGGCCCAACTAAGGCACCCGACCCAGACGGGCTACCGGCCTTGTTCTATCAGCACCACTGGGCGCTTGTTAAGGAAGATGTTTGTGTTGCGATAAAGGATTTCCTGAATGGGGCTGCTACTCCGGACTCTTTTAATACCACAGTGATTGTCATGATACCCAAAATAAATTCTCCGGAGTCAATGTCTCAGTTCAGGCCTATAAGTCTGTGTAATGTGCTCTATAAACTTGCAACAAAGGTCCTGGCTAATAGACTAAAGATTATTTTACCTTTTCTCATCGCTGAAGAACAAAGTGCACTTGTCCCGGGACGTCTTATTACTGATAATGTGCTGGTTGCCTATGAATGTCTGCATGCGATCCGAACTAGGAAAAGAAGAAGAAGTCTTTGTGCGGTGAAGCTAGATATGATGAAGGCCTATGACAGGGTTGAGTAGCCTTTTCTTGAGGAAATGATGACCAAGTTGGGTTTTACCAATCAATGGATTTCTATGATCATGTGATGTGTTACTACTGCTAGCTTCTCTGTTAAACTCAATGGTGGTCTCTCAAGGTCTTTCTTGCCCTCCAGAGGGCTTCGGCAGGGGGATCCCATCTCCCCCTACCTTTTTCTGCTCTGTGTGGAGGGATTGTCAACTCTATTAAAAAAGCTCAAAGTGATAATACTATAAGTGGTGTGTCCTTTGGGGGCACTGGCCCCCACATAACACACTTGTTATTTGTTGATGACAGCATTGTCTTCCTTGAGGGTTCTGAGGAGAGTATGAAGGCTCTTAGAGATATTCTTGAGAAATATGAGACTGCCTCAGGCCAAAAGGTAAATCTGAATAAGTCCTCCATTTTCTTTGGTAAGGGTTGTTCTGTGGAGAATAAGACTCTTTGGAAACAAACAGTGCGGATTCAGTCAGAAGCTTTAAGTGAGAAGTACCTTGGACTACCAACACAGGTTGGGAGATCTAAGGAGGGGACTTTCAAATACTTGACGGAAAGCTCAAAAAATAAAGTAGGGGGCTATATGGGTCAAGGCCTCTCCAAAAAGGCTAGGGAAGTTCTCATCAAATCGGGACTGCAAACAATACCAACATTCACCATGAGTTGTTTTCACCTCGCAAAGAAGATGTGTCGGAACTTGACTTCTATTTCTTGAAAATTCTGGTGGGGTGCGATGAACGGTGAACGGAAAGTACATTGGGTCTCGTGGGAAAAGATGTGTGCACCCAAAAGAGATGGGGGTTTAGGGTTTAGAGACCCTCAAGCATTCAACCAAGCTCTTCTTGCCAAGCAGGCCTAGCGGATCCTCTCTTCTCCGTCATCTCTGGTTGCTAGAGTTCTCAAGGCAAGGTACTTTCGAGATAGCTCCATTGATAGAGGCAAAGGTGTCCCGTCTTTTGATGAGATGGTGATTATTGTTTCGGAGGAGTAGACTTTGACGATCCGACTATGTATGTTCGAGGACGTCGCGCCTTAGCAATCGCTAAACCAACTCCGAGAGGTTATTGACCACGCCAGAGCACGACCAACCTAACCATGAGGATCTATTTCCTGCGAGCAAATGAAGAACAAGCAATAAACTGAGATTGCAATCTGGATATTGCGAATATAAGATGAAAGCTTTATTGATCAAGATGGGGTTCTGGATATTGCGAATATAAGATGAAAGCTTTATTGATCAAGATGGGGTTCTGTGACGTTTTGGTCTGGTCGTTGAACACAAATGAAGTACGCGAAGTTGCACCTATGGCGAACTTTTAATCTAAACAAAACCCAAAGTCTAAACGGTGCCCTAAGGGTTGTATATATGGAGGAAAAGGGGGAATTTCGTGGCCCTTAGTGGAGGGGTCCGAAACCAACCCTATCTCTTGTTTCCCCACACATATGGACTCTAAAAATAGCCTATACTTATGTATTTCGAAATTACATGGGCCTGGCCCAATAAAAAGGTGACGCAACACCTAGAATAGGCTCGGGACGAGATTTATAAAGTGGCATCTTGCATATTTCGTCCAAGGCTTCATGCACTCATTATGGTGGCTTCAAAGTCCTGAAATCATCACTTGTAACTCCATTCTTGTTCCCCTTGCGCATGTCATCATCTCCATGCTTGGTCTTACTCCAATGTTCATCCTTCTCCAAGCTAGGCCCTTCATTTGTAAGCAAAATAAATGTATCCAATTTAGGCAGCATCATATTCTCATGAACATTAGAATCATTACCAAGAAACAAAAGTACCTCGTAATTTAATTCGCGCGCGCGAGCTCTAGTAATTGGTCCAGTATGTATAGCAGCAGGAGCTGTGGGTGTAACAATGGTATTGATTTACTCATCATCCTCCCCTTCTTGAAATGAAGTCGTCCTCGACGGAAGTTCATCTTGCTCTCCCAAATAAGGCTTCAAATCTGCAATGTTAAAAGTGGGACTAACCCCAAAATCTGCAGGCGGCTCAAGTTTATGTGCATTATCATTTATTTTCTCTAACACCTTAAAAGGTCTGTCAGTACGTGGCATTAGCTTTGATTTGCGCAAATTAGGAAATCTATCATTACGCAAATGTAACCAAACAAGATCTCCAGGTGCAAACACAACATGTTTTCTACCCTTATCTCTAGCAAGTTTATATTTAGCATTCATACGCTCAATGTTTTCCTTAGTTAACTCATGCATTTTTAAAATCAATTCAGCACGTTGTTTAGCATCAAAATTAACCTTCTCCAAAGATGGAAGAGGCAACAAATCAATAGGTGCATGAGCTAGGAAACAATACACAACTTCAAAAGGGCACATCTTCGTAGTAGAATGCAATGAACGATTATAAGCAAATTCAATATGAGGCAAGCATTCCTCCCACATTTTCTTATTATTCTTCAAAACGTCCCTAAGCATAGTAGACAATGTTCTATTGACTACTTCAGTTTGTCCATCAGTTTGGGGGTGACAAGTAGTACTAAGCAGTTTAGTCCCCAACTTAGCCCATAAACATCTCCAAAAGTGGCTAAGAAATTTAGTATCACGATCTGAAACAATAATATTTGGCACACCATGCAAGCGAATAATTTCACGAAAGAATAAATCAACAACATTAGCAGCAGCATCGCTTTTATGACATGGTATAAACAGTGCCATTTTCGAGAATCTATCCACGACAACAAATATGCTATCCCTCCCCTTCTTTGTTCGAGGTAAACCTAAAACAAAGTCCATAGATATATCCTCCCAAGGAACACTAGGTACATGCAAAGGCATATATAAACCATGACGATTGAGTCGTGACTTAGCTTTTTGACATGTAGTGCAGCGAGCAACAAAACGCTCAACATCTCGTCTCATCTTTGGCCAAAAGAAATGTGTAGCAAGTACATCCTCCGTCTTCTTCACGCTAAAGTGTCCCATTAATCCTCCTCCATGCACCTCCTGCAACAACAAAAGATGAAGAGAGCTAGCTGGAATGCATAGCTTGTTAGCGCGGAACACAAATCCATCAATAACGACAAACTTGTTCCAGGTTCTTCCTTCTTTATAATTCTGCAATACATCTTTAAAATCAATATCATGCACATATTTATCTTTGATGGTCTTCAAACCAAAAATTTGAAGTCAAGTTGTGAAAGCATAGTATAGCGACGAGACAACGCGTCAGCAATAACATTTTATTTACCCTTCTTGTGTTTAATGACATAAGGGAAAGTCTCAATGAATTCAACCCATTTAGCATGTCTACGATTCAGTTTAGCTTGACTTTTAATATGTTTCAAAGATTCATGATCAAAATGTATAACAAATTCTTTGGGCCATAAATAATGTTGCCATGTTTCTAAAGTCCGAACAAGAGCATATAATTCTTTATCATAAGTAGACTAATTCAGACTAGGCCCACTCAATTTTTCAGAAAAGTATGCAACAGGTTTGCCATCTTGTAATAACACACCTCCTAATCCAATTCCACTAGCATCACATTCAAGCTCAAATGTCTTATTCAAATCAGGAAGTTGGAGTAAAGGGGCATGTGTCAACTTATCTTTCAACACCGTGAAGGCTACTTCCTGTGCGGTACCCCAAACAAAAGGCACATCCTTCCTTGTAATCTCATTGAGAGGTGCATCAATGGTGCTAAAATCTCTCACAAAACGCCTATAGAATCCTGCGAGGCCAAGAAACCTCCTCACTTGTGTAACCGTTTTGGGCTGCGGCCAACTCTCAATAGCTTCAATCTTGGCTTTATCAACTTCAATTCCCTGTGGAGTAACAACATAGCCAAGAAAAGATACTCGGCCGGTGCAAAAGGTGCACTTCCCAAGGTTACCAAACAAATGTGCATCATGTAGAGCAATAAAAACAACACGTAAATGTTCCAAATGTTCCTCCAAATATCTGCTATAAATCAGTATATCATCAAAATAGACTACCACAAATCGTCCAATGAAAGCACGTAAAACTTCGTTCATTAATCTCATGAAAGTACTAGGTGCATTAGTTAACCCAAAAGGCATGACTAACCACTCATATAATCCAAACTTAGTTTTAAATGCTATTTTCCATTCATCCCCCAATTTCATACGAATTTGATGGTATCCACTACACAAATCAACTTTGGAGAATACTATAGAGCCACTCAATTCATCAAGCATATCATCTAGCCTAGGAATAGGATGACGATAACGAATAGTAATATTATTAATGCCTCTACAATCAACACACATACGCGATGTACCATCCTTTTTTGGCACTAGAATAATAGGAACAGCACAAGGACTTAGGGATTCGCGTATATAACCTTTGTCGAAAAGCTCCTGTACTTGACGCATAATATCCTTCATCTCCTCTGGATTGCTACGGTATGGCGCACGGTTTGGCAGTGAAGCACCGGGAATTAAGTCAATATGATGCTCAATCCCTCGAATAGGCGGTAATCCCGATGGCACGTCTTGTGGAAAGACGTCAGCGAACTCCTACAAAATGTTAGTGACAGCAGGAGGTAAAGAAGAAGGCACGTCCTCGAATGAAAATAATGCCTCTTTGCACACAAAAGCATAGCAAACAGATTTGCTCAAATCTAGCTCGTCAATATCAGATTTGGTGGCAAATAAACATGCACTTTTCAATTTAATTTCCAAAGCAACGCTAGATGGTTTATTATTAGGCTTCATTTGTTGCTCAAATTCTTTTGCCACAATCTGATTTTCACTCTTATTCTTCCCCTGTTTTGCTTTATTAGCTCTATTAATATCATCTTTCAAAATAGAATCAGGAGTCATAGGAAGCAAAGTAATATTTTTATCCTTATGAACAAGAGTATACTGATTGTTTCTACCATGGTGTATAGAATTTTTATCAAATTGCCATGGTCTACCAAGTAATAAGGAACATGCTTGCATAGGTACCACATCACAATCAACATAATCATCATACATAGAGATACTAAAATGCACACGAACAGTACGTGTTACCTTAACCTTGTCGCTGTTGTTGAACCATTGGATGTAGTAAGGATGTGGATGTAGTCTTGTGGTGAGAGATAGCTTCTCCACCATCTCCATGCTAGCCAAGTTGTTGCAGCTCCCTCCATCTATGATGACGCGCACAGAACGTTCCTTCACAACTCCCTTCGTATGGAACAAATTATGCCTTTGATTTTGCTCCGCTTGTGTGACCTGCACACTCAAAACACGTTGAGCAACTAAACATTCGTACCTGTCAGCGTCTTCAGGAGCTATGTATTGCGTCTCATGATCAGAATCATCTCCACCATGTTCTTCACGTATAATAAGAGCCAAAGTCTCCTCATCATAGTCACTAGTGGACTCATACCCACTATCCTCAGTAGCAATCATCACACGTTGAGATTTGCATTCTCTCGCATAATGACCTCTTCCCTTACAACGATGACAAATTATATCACTTGTGTGCCCGGTTGATGCCATGGAAGAAGAAGAGCTCTATGCAGGTGCGCTCTTGGCAGATAGTGGTGGTTGTGCCTGCTTTCTTGTATCACGATAGGAGGTGGCACCGGATGGAGGTGCTGGTGTAGTGGAAGTAGAAGATGTACGCGGTGTCCATGAGGAAGGTCGACCTGCAGAGAAGTTAGTTCGCGCCAATGCTTATCGATCCTGCACTTCACGTTCAGCTTTACAAGCAAGATGGAATAAACGAGTGATATTAGTATACTCATTATACTCTAGAATGGTCTGAATCTCTCTATTTAATCCACCCATAAAACGTGCAAGCATAGCTTCATTCTCCTCAATAATACCACATCTAATCATGCCAGTTTGTAATTCCTGATAATATTCGTCTACAAAAAAAATTCCTTGTCTCAAACGCTGTAGTTTTTGAAGTAATTCACGTTGATATTATGGTGGAACCCAACGATTACGCATAGCAGTTTTCAAAGCAGCCCAAGTAGCTGGAATAGGATATAATCTACAATGTTCAGACCACCATACACATGCAAAACTAGTGAAAGCACAAACAGCACCAGCAACCCGTCTCTTCTCGGGATATTGTAAACATGTAAAAGGTTGTTCAGTTTCTAACTCCCAAGTAAGATATACATCAGGAATGTATCTACCCTCAAACGGTGGAATATTCAATTTCAGTTTAGGAACATGGTTTTGATCTCGTACCTAAGGTGGTGGTCCAGGCCGACCATTGCGAATATATACCTGAGGTCGACCTGTCGGTGCTGGTGCTGGTGGCTGCACGTAGTTTTGATTTTGATCAACCTCATCCTCATAATCGCCCACATAATCATCATCCTCATGGGTACCAGTAGCAGTAGTAGCAGGAGCCAAAGAAGCATCAACAATAGGTACAACAGCACCAGAATTTTGACCAAGCTCAATTGGAACGCGTTGTGCTTGTCCCACATGATTTGGGCGTCGTTGTAGTTGTTGTTGTTGTAGAGGTGCGACAGGTGTAGCCGGCGGTGGTTGTGGAAGACGCGCGAGCAATTCATTAAACTTGTTATTGAGCTTTGTTTCGAACGTATTCTCAATGTCATCTATCTTCTCCATGGCCTCTTCAAATCTGTTTAGCACATCTTGCACCTGTCCACTCATCATTTGCTGAAATTTATCATGTAGCTGTTTGTTCATCATGTTCTTCCAATCAGTCTCATCGGCTTGTGATCCTGCCATGGTTAGCAGCAATAGAAACACAAAAGAATATGATTCTACAGACTACTAGGAAGTGGTGGTGAGAGTGGTGAGTCACAAATCCTTCAAGCGAATCTCAAATTCTTATCAGTTCTTACCCAGCAGCAGGTGGTGATCGGCAACCATTGTAGTCAAAACTCTCAAAGCATGGATAGAGCGCTTACCAGGGAGAGTCAAACGCACGACGTAGATGTATGTGGAGCTGGGAAGGCTTATAATATCGTAGCAAAAAGGATGAGCAATCATCAATTCAGAGATGCAAAGTTGAATAAACGCTCAAAGACAGTACTGTGCTGGTCCTAGGCTAGACCGTGCTAGAGATGCGAGCCTAGAACACTAACAAAATCATGGCGTTGCACGGAAACAAGGGAAGAGCACACTCTAATTTTTTTTTGCCAAAAAATCACTATAATGGCGAGTGTCTCAAAACTCTTCCCGAGTCAAGATAACAGGATAGACACGAAATTTTTGCGACCAATTTTTTTTTCGACTGCCCGGACCCAAAAACTAAAAACGGCTCAGAAAAAATTCTATAACGGCGAATGTCTCAATACTCTTGGAAACACCTAAAAATAGGATAGCCAAAAAAAATTGTCGAGTGCGTTTTTGGAAAAATTTGGGCCCAAACGAAGGGTGGTTTCCAGACTTTTTTTGAAACCTACTTAGGCAAGGAAACACGAAACGAAAAATAGATGGATCTCGAAAACAAACCTAATATGAAAAGAACTCGGATTGGTGGTGGATATATGATGGTATATGGCAGCGGTGGTGGTATATGGTAGCGGTGGTGGTATATGGCAGCGGTGGTAGGATATGGTAGCGGTGATGGTATATGGTAGCGGTGGTAGGATGGTGTGGCGGCGGCGTGACAAACTGTGACAGAACTTGAAACTCTAAAGGACTAGACGCTAAGACCAGCAACTTGACACGATGATGCAACAACAAATTCAACAAAGCAAAATACTGAAAAGACTATGCAAAGGCTCGGACTGGTTCGGATATGATGAACTAACCCTAATTTTTTTGTGGCTTTTTCGTGGACTGTAGGTATGAAGAACAGACTCGATCTAAACTATGAAAAACTGTAAAATCTCACCGAGCAACCTAGAAATCTGATACCACTTGATAGAGGCAAAGGTGTCCCGTCTTTTGATGAGATGGTGATTATCGTTTCGGAGGAGTAGACTTTGACGATCCAACTACGTACGTGCGAGGACGTCGCGCCTTAGCAATCGCTAAACCAACTCCGAGAGGTTATTGACCACGCTGGAGCACGATCAACCTGACCACGAGGGTCTATTTCCTGCGAGCAAACGAAGAACAAGCAAGAAACTGAGATTGCAATCTGGATATTGCGAATATAAGATGAAAGCTTTATTGATCAAGATGGGGTTCTGTGACGTCTTGGTCTAGTTGTTGAACACAAACGAAGTACGCGAAGTTGCAGCTATGGCGAACTTTTAATCTAAACAAAACCCAAAGTCTAAACGGTGCCCTAAGGGCTGTATATATGGAAGAAGAGGGGGAATTTCATGGCCCTTAGTGGAGGGGTACGAAACCAACCCTATCTCTTGTTTCCCCACACATACGGACTCTAAAAATAGCCTATACTTATGTATTTCGAAATTACATGGGCCTGGCCCAATAAAAAGGTGATGCGGCACCTAGAATAGGCTCGAGACAAAATTTATAAAGTGGCATCTTGTATATTCACTCATTATGGTGGCTTCAAAGTCCTGAAATCATCACTTGTAACTCCGTTCTTGTTCCCCTTGCGCATGCCATCATCTCCATGCTTGGTCTTACTCCAATGTTCATCCTTCTCCAAGCTAGGCCCTTCATTTGTAAGCAAAATAAATGTATCCAATTTAGGCAACATCATATTCTCATGAACATTAGAATCATTACCAAGAAACGAAAGTACCTGGTAATTTAATTGGCGTACGCGAGCTCTAGCAATTGGTCCAGTATGTATAGCAGCAGGAGATGTGGGTGTAACAATGGTATTGATGTCCTCATCATCCATCCTTGCATCTACCTGCCCCTCAAATGCTTCATAAATTTTTCGGAGCATCCTGCATTGAAGAGATCTGCTGTAGGAAGGTTTAGTTTGGAGAATTGGTGACGGCTCCCAACATTCACCATGAAAACTGGATTCCGAGGAATGGATACATGCGGCCACTGGGTCAGCAGTATCTCCAGGGGGTCACGAAGGTTGCTGACTTGTTGAACTCGGATGGAATGACCTGGAATGTCGAGAGGGTTGATGAGATGTTCTCTACCTCGGATGCCTTTGATATTAAGAAAATCGCGGTGGGAGGGCCGGGCACGGAGGATTTCTTGGCCTGGAACTTCACAAAAAATGGCATTTTCAGCGTCCGCTCGGCCTTTCACTTAAGGATGTCAATGAATAAGAGGAGGTCGGGACAGCCTGACTCGTCGTCTTCGGTTGATAAGCATAAGGCCTTCTTCGCACTCCGGGACACAAACGTTCCTGGGATGGTTAAGATCCACTTCTGGCGTTTGTTGCGGAATGGTCTCGCCGTGGGCTCGGAGCTTCATCGTCGGCATATCAAGGGTGGTGTTTTCTGTCCAGCTTGTGGGCGGGAGGAAACCATTCAGCATAGATTCTGGTCTTGCCCCCATTCTCGGCTGTTCTGGAAACTGGTGGAGTCCGAATCGGGCTATTTTGTGGCCACTCCGTCGGACTGTTTGGTGTCACACAGGGATCTGCACAGATGGCTTCTTGATTGGCTCACTGGAGCCAAGGATGAGGAGATAGAGTTGATCATGCAAGCTGCCTATGGGCTTTGGCTGGCTCGCAACGAGGCTCGTGATGGGAAGCAGATACCTCCAGCGCATGAAATAAAGGACAATGTGATGCATCACGTTCAGGAGTGGCGCGGCATTCATCAGCAAAGGGTTCGGACTCCTGCTGAAAGGACTAGACGGAGTGGGAGGTGCCGGACGAGGGGTGGATCAAGATCAACTCGGATGGTGCGGTCTCAAAATCTGGTGGCAACGGTGGTGGAACTGTGATGCGTGATCACAATGGTGCCTTCATTGCTGGGAGCTGCTACCATTTCCCACATATTTCTGACCCTGAGGCTACTAAAATTTTAGCTTGTGAGCGGGCTTTGCAGATGGCGCTGGAGCTGAACCTCGAAAGGGTGCATGTCGAGCTTGACAATCCGTCAATAGTGCAAAGAATTACGCAGGAGCAAGAGGACTTGTCGGTGGCCGGTCCGTGGATTAGGGAGATAAAACTGATGCTTGCCTCGCGTGTGGAGTTTAGAGTTTCCTGGGTTAGTAGATATGCAAATGTCGCCGCACATAAGCTAGCGCGAGTTGGTGTTGGGGAGGGTTTATGTATGAACTGGTCCCCCCAGACTATATCTTGGATGTAATCTCGGATGACATTCCGAGCTTTGGTTAAATAAAGCAACGGCATATTCCCTAAAAAACAGCCGGGCGCTCGTCGGTTGGATTATTTTTTTTTTGAACACTACAAGGGCCCAGAAGGACCCAGCACTTCATTGATTATGACGAAGAGACATTATAGCTTACAACAAGGACACTAAAGAAGCTGAAAATAAAAACAAATCCCTGCATCTTATAGAAAGGACCCCAAACATAAAACTGAAAACGCGATCGGGTCCACGCTGTGCCGCAGTGGATACAATCATCGCCGACGCCTGGGACAGACCACTTGGTCCGGCGAGACCTCTGTAGCAAGCCACAGACTCCAATTTGGCACAGCACTGCCTTCCTTCTGGCATCGTGGCTGGGAGGAACAAGTATGGCCGCCCTTCGACCAGAGGAATCGATGGATTGTTGGAGGAGACCGGTGTCGTAGCTCCTTCAGATCCACCATCGAATAAGCTCAGGATCCCCATCACCAGCTTCCAACGAGATAGCGGAAGCCCTTTCCCAGATGCGGGGATAACACCACCTACGCCGGAAGCTCGGATCCGGCGAGGCCCAGCACCACGAGGAGGCCGAGGCGAGATCTCTCCACCTTTCTGCTACCATCACCACGACGGCAAGAAACAGAGGAAGGAACCACCGTGGCTCCTAGATGCTGGACAGACTGAGCTTATTGGGAGGGATACTGCCAGATCCAATGTCCACCAGTCCCCTCCACCATGGAGGCGAGGTAGGAGACAACGACGACCACCACCAGACTCTGCTCACAAGGTCTAGCAGCAGGTATCCCGACTGGCATGAGGCCACACCATGGCATAACGCCAAGTCTAACTAAGTCTACTGCTACTCTAATATACATATGGAAGAACCAGGCACCTCTCCTCAACCATCGCCAGCCAGCATCGCCGACGAACGAGGCATCAGATCGGCCCGGCCGGGGATAAGCGACTCTCAAAAGGGGGCGGTGGAAGAGATGAGAAGGGGAAACAGCCGCGACCTCTTTTTCCAGCAGGTCAGTGTTGAGGGGGCATCGGTTGGATGTATCTATATCTATACTTCTATTCTATTACCAGAGACGTTAGATCAACCCAACTAAATCTCATCTAACAGTTCATATTACATCAAGCGTCCGCCATGCAAATAAACGATCCAGATTAAATGTTCTGCCGCAGACGCGCAGCAGACTGCCCCGCGCCCCGCGCCCCCCTTTCCTCCTCAATTAGTGGAGATTAATGTTTCCTAATTTTCTGTTTCCCTCACAAACTTTGCGGCTCCTCCTCTGCTGCCCCATCAGATGTGAGTGCAGATCACCGCCGCCATCCACCGTCGGCCGCTCCTCCTCTGCTGCCCCATGGGCGCGAGCAAACAGAGCTAACCACTCAAAGCAACCGGAGAGGCGAGCCACGGAGGAAGGGAGAGATGGCGTCGGCAGTAGAGGAGGAGGAGGAGCAGGAGGGGCCGGCAGAAGCAGGGGACGAGGAGCAAGAAGGTCCTGGCGCAAGGCATCCTCGAAGGACCCTGAGGGTCGGGTCTTTTCCGCCACAACGCCCGCCGATGCCGCCGCGCTCCTCGGCGAGCTCCACAACCAGATCCTCGCCGGCCGGGCCTCCTTCGCCGACCTCGCTGCGAAGCACTCCGACTGCTCCTCCGTCCGCCACGGCGGCGACCTAGGTACGTCGCCACTCCCCCTGCCTGCGCGCACGCCCATCCTTTGTTTTTCCTGAGCCGTCGCCTCCTTCGCTGAATCTAGCTCCCGCCGTCGGTCATTAGGCCTCAAATCAGCCCACTACACAGCCGTAGCCAGCCCCTCGGCTCGCCTTGGGCAACCGCTGTGTCGGTCCGTCGACGTTTGGGGCGGCGGAAGCCCAGGTCCAACCCTTCGGCGTCACATACCTCTGCACGGAAGCCGCCATGGGTGCGTGGAAGTCCATCTCCAAGCGCATGCCTGTGGACGTGGAGGACGTGTGCCAGGAGGTGGAAATCATGGCGCCGCACCTAAACGTCATCACCCTCAACGGCGCCCACGATGACGAGAATGTCGTGCACCACGTCATGGAGCTCTGCAAGGGCGGCGAGCTTTTAGACAGGATCCTCTTGCAGGGCCACTACACCGAGCATGTCGCCGCCGCCCTCACCCACACCATCGTTGAGGTGCTCCAGGTAAGAAGGTTGCTTGTTTTTCTTGCTTGCTACTTACTGCTTACAAGTACACCTGTACACTTTCTGTTACTGTTGTTATATGCTTTATATTGGTTCAATTATGATAAGAACTGTTAGCTACTGCTCAAGAAATGTTACTATAGATTGGTAAAGAAGAGGACCTCATGTTAGTCTTTAGCTTAGATGAGCTTCAGATAAGCTTCAAACTAAATTTAGTTGTTCAGTTTTTATGGATTGATAGTAATAGGTTCAGATAAGCCCCATGTTTTGTCGTTGTTAATTGCTTAACCGAACTGGTAATTTGCGAAATAGCCTTGTGGATTATCCCGGTGCACGCTGCAAATATGGCAGTATCCTGATTTCTAAGCATATGTCCATGCAGGATCTGGGATGCACATTGCCAACGCTGCATCATGTGTTTGCGTCATAGTATATTGTGTTATTGGATATTGGGATTATTGTCTGACATCTGACATGTACTTTTGCCATTCTATTTTGATAGATGTGTCACAGGAATGGTGGCATCCCATTTTCTTCTCTGATTCATGTAGTAATTTCAAGCCTCTCAAAGCAAACATGGAAACTTTAATTAAGTTATAATATATTTTCCACTTTATATTACTCCTTGATTTTCCATCCCCGCAAAATGGAGCTAACTTTGTTGATACAGTTTATTGAGAATTTATGTACGCCCACTCGGCGGTTTTGCTTTCCCCAACGGTCAGTTCCTCCTATTCCATTTGATCCGTGTGCGTGTCAATGTTCATGGTATTAGTGTTTGTTGGTCCGATAATGATCAAGCATGCATAACTGAATTTTGTAAAAAAAAAACTAATAGGTTTGCTACAAGGCCATTAATGAGTTAATGACACAGCCTGATAATGTCTAATAATTAGATTGCATGCAATTTAGTTCATAATGTACAATGATCTACTGTTTAACTGAATATGGATGTTCTTTATGACGGTAAGTTCTCCAATTCAGTCTATATTCTCTCTACGTTTTCAACACAATAATTTCAGAAATTATTCAATTGACCTTCATTATTGAATTATTAATCAGAGGTAACTACGATTGTGCGATTACATCACCCATATGCACGCCCAGATTTTTTGCTTAATTGGTAGCCCTCCATCGCCCAGTAATCCGACGTTGTCTATGCCCAGCTGATAGTTCCCCTCCTCCCTACTTTTCATATCAAAATTCCTGGTCGTTCTGCTTTTCTGAATTTTCTCTCCAGACAAAGGTGAACCAGTCTTGAATTGCCCATACTGATTTCTGAAAAATCAGATAGTGTTTCCAGTAGGAATTGCAAGTATATCTGAGGTAATATGGAGCTTAGAGATATTTGTACCTGGTGCTGATGTCATACTTAGAGCTAGACTTCAAATTAGTGGTTTTTCGATGTCAGTTAGGTGTATATATAATATGCGGATATGCAGGTAAGAAGCTCCTAAATATTCTTGTCCCATGCTATCGCCATCACACTCAGGGGCTCCAGTAGCTAAAAACCTCTACTGATCTTTGCAGATCGTGTACATGTGCGTCTCAACCTTCTGTCTCTTTGTTTTATATACAAGCTGCAGAGGTCCAGTTAAGATTAATTACTGAATTTTGCATGTTCATCTACAATTTTGGTTATATTTTCAGTTGTTTAAAAAGCAAGTAGTTTGGTTTGTGTAAAAATTTAGGATTGAATGGATGATGGTCGACACTACCTGTTTGACATGCAATGCCTTATAATCCCTCAATTTCTAAGTATAAGTCTTTTTGGAGATTCCAATATGGACTACGTATGGATGTATATAGACATACTTATAGTGTAGAATCACTCATTTTGCTCCGTATGTAGTCCATATTAGAACTCTAAAAACACTTATATTTAGGAATGGAGAGAGAACTGATTTGTTGCTAAATTATATCATGAGGTATATGATCTGTTATAGGTTTTCGCAAACACTCTCACGAAGACAAGGGATGACTTCAATTATGTTTGGTACGGAGTATTGGCCCTTGTGGCAATAGCACAGCACCACTCCAAGCTAGAAATAGATTGACTTAATATTATCGTTTCTTACCATCGTTGGGGTTCTGATTTGATTTTCTCTCTCTTCCCGTTCCAACTATTCAAGTGCATATATCATGCTGGCGGGAGGCTACATTGTTACACGATGGAAGCAATTCATAGCCGGTAAATCTGGTGATGTTGTTTACTCTTATGCATAGCCAATATTGGGTGGTGGGATGATGATAAGAAGTATGATATTGAGAACTCAAATATGATCATTGGATTCCTGATTATGTACATTACTTCAAGGTTAAGACAGCTAGAGAATTGGGACCTATTTTTTAAATTTTTCATAACTGTCTATTCTATTGGATACACTTTCAGTCATCCACTCTTATGTGGCAATAGCGTGGTAAGCATGTATATTATGATGGTTCTACATAACCTTCTTTTTACATATCAATAAATTGCCTTGGCCTTTTGGTCTTTGGTTGTTGATGAACATGTCTTGGTGAGATGTAGCGTCATAGGCATTTTGTTGGGATCAAATCTTTCATTATGTGAGCATTAACACTCAACCTAGACAAAATCTAAGATCTAGAGATTACTGGTTTTGTGTTTGCTTCTCGACATCAGGTAATAGTCAAAGGGTCTAGCTTCTATTCTTAGGGATCAATCCATTAAGAAAGAGTGGAGTTTAATGATAACTGTGTAAGCAAAGTTAATGGTTGTATTTTTTTTGTCGCCCTTGAACCAAACATATTGTTACATCTAATAAGATACATTTAGTCTTGACACATAGTTTAAAACATAATTTTGCAGCTGAGGACATGTCACGGGACTGTCCTTTATTTGTGGATTACATTTTTTCAATGAAAGAAAATTTTACTTTTGAAATAAGAAGTACACTTGTAAAAAGTAATGGAGAGCAAAACTTATTTTCCTATGCATTTGAATTCTCATGTCTGGCATTAATTTTAGTCGAAACGTGCGTTGCACGTGCATGCTTACTAGTGCTGCAAAATGCAAATACATAGAGATTAATCACTCAAATCAATAGTGTGGTATCTGTGTAGTTATTGTGTGGTGGGGCATACTCACTTATTGACAAGAATACTAAAACTATATTAGACAGGGTGCCCTTGTCAAAGCGAACAGATGGAAGGTAATAACTGAGGGAAAAGAATTCTATGAGATCAGGTCTCACGGGTTAGCAGGTGAGACCCATCCTGATGAATGACACGTGACATTCACAAATCACAAAGCATCTATCCCACCTCCCCCTCCTCCCAACCTAAAATCAGAGGGGGGAGATTAGATGCTTTGTGATTTATGAATGTCACGTGTCATCTATCAGGGCAGGTCTCACCTGCTAACCGTGAGACCTGGTCTCATATAAAAAAAAATTCCATAACTGAGCATCTCAGCTCATGCACGGATACGGATTTTCGATAGTTTTTACTACTCCCTCCGTCCCAAAATTCTTGTCTTAGATTTGTCTAGATATGGATGTATCTAATACTAAAACGTGACTTGATACGGTAGATACATCCATATCTAGACAAATCTAAGACAAGAATTTTGGGACGGAGGGAGTATTTATTTGTCTCTACCTTTTAAACACTCATTTTGAGTGCTTGCAGCTTTAGCTTTAGCCTGATTTTAGTAGTCTTCCAGTTGCCAGGACATGAACTTAGCTTACACAGATACTCGTGGTTTGAGACCATGGTAATATCATGAACTAGGAACACAATCTATCACACACGTCAGTTCACGGGTTTACATGTACACTATGACAACATATGCTAACTACTCCCTCCGTCTAAAATAAGTGTCAACTTTATACTAACTTTAGTACAAAATTGACACTTATTTTGGGAGGAAGTATAAGTTTTCTTCAACACATACTCCAATGCCAGCAACACTTGATATGTGTACAGACAATGAGGGGTGTTTTCATCAAAATTTGTCCCCATACTATTTGTATTACATAAGTTGAACAGCTCAAACTACATCTGAAGTGCAAGCTTTTTCACCACCTTTTTTCATTTCTCTTTTCTTTTTCCTTTTTTTCATTCTCGTCCCAGCTTCCCACAGACCAACGACTACAAGTACAAAAACATGACGGTCGAAATCTACCTATTAGTGCAATTTACAAAGCAGGACAGGTTACTTCTCACCATCCAAGCTTCAAATCTTGTGGTAACATGCATCAGAACTTAATCATGTTCACAAGACACTCTTCGGACATTCTTTCATGAGCTCTGCAGAAAGCACAGATTTGGTGTCACTACCTGTTGTATGCACCATGGGAGACAAAGAACTGATAATCTGGATGGCCGGCACGGCTGTCTCTCAGCCAATCGGCAGCAGCTTGCCTTAAGCAGCTAGCCAGTTTCCAATCACCATCAGTTGAGGACCAGACTGAGTTGCTAAACTTGTAGGAAGCCAAACCAAAAACTGGGAGTGGTATGTTTGGTGTGCTATCAGGAGCCCACAGATTATCTGGACACAGGAATGCAGATAAAATTCAGATGGCGACATTTAGGCAGGTAGGCAGCACAGGATGACTGCATTTAGGTTCCATTATCTCATTGCTCACTAACAAGGTTAACTAACATAGAAGAGGGCATAGACATGCACTGGAAACTATATATAGAGAAAAGCAATAAAAACATAAAGCTCTCTTTTTCTTTCTATAAATGACAACTCACAGTAGGTAAACCTCAGTGCATCCAAAACATTAGAACTTGTTAAAGCAGTGATACAACTACCATATAGTCATTTCATAGCTCAAGAATTCCTAGCATCGAGGTTTGTCAAAATCAAAACCTATTTTTTGCTATTAATTGGGTTTACAGATTCTAGCTGGTCACAGATGTGAGTTGCCAAGGCAGCTAGGCACCGACTGAAAATGTGAGTTGCCAGGATAGCTGTTTTATGTCCCCTATTCATTTCTTTCCCCAGTGCACTGAAAACATGCTAAATGTATGTACATGCCCAACAATCAGAAAAATAAGCACTATAGCCAAAAGTAAGACTCCCCATGTTCATTGGGCGATAATCAAACTTATCCTAAGTACATGTTAGCTACAACTCACACTTGATTAATGATTGTGAATCTACAAACACTTCAGAGTAAGACTAACAAAGTTCGCTATAACAAAGATAAGTGCTACACTTGAACTTGACTCCTGACACTTGCTCACTTTTAAGAACGAGGACTAGAAGAAAGAGAAAGGATAAAGGATATTTAGATATAGAATTCTTTCAGACTTCACATGTCTACTTAATCTGATCATGAACATGATAACTGAATTTACAATAAACATGCATAGTGATGGGGCAGGTTTAGGAGGGAAACTGAGTGTTGGGGGCATCTATCTGAAACAGTACAGGACGATGCTAGTGAAGCAAGCATTACGAGCTAATTCAACCTATGATCCGAGGAACAAAGGTCAAATCTAATTACCTCCTTGCGGGCAATTTGAAAGCTGATGGAAAGTGAGAAAGCAGGCATCTAAATCTTTTAATGTTGGTCCAGTAGGGATACGATAAATTGGGTACCTACACAATGCATAAGGAATGTAACCTATTAGTTGCTGCAATCATCCATCCAGCACCAATTTTGTATATATAGAGAGAACATACCAAGCGATGCTCATCCAACTCCGTGCTGATAAATCACAACTCCTAAGGGTCCTCAATCCTGGAAATCTGGCTGAAAGGCTAGAAATCTGAACAACAAATTTGTCAGAACAGGAAAATACCATGAAAACTACACAAAGTTGTAACTTCTTGCCTTATCAGTCAAAGGTTCACGGCAAAATGGAGAATCAAACTCGAGGTACTGAAAGAGCAAGCGGCCATGAGTAACTCCAGATTCACCAACATCCCTTGAGAAGCCTTCCTGAGCAAAGTGTTTGACCCTTACATGTTCATAATCACTGCTACCATCACTGCTGGAATCATGGAAATCTTCATCACTGTCGTCCATCATATGTCTGCTTCAAAAGGTTGATGCACACATAGTTAAGAATTGCATGCCACGATGGAATATTCTTGAGAAAAATCAATAACTGGCACAATACTTGTTATCACAGGACAATAAATGACAAAGGTAAAATAGATTTATAAATGGAAACAGGTGTGCACGTAAATATGGGAAGAGAACTCCATAGGGCAAGGTGAGGCGGCCGCCCGACTTTGAATTGATGCAAAAGAATAGCTACATGTATGTAGAGGTCGAGTCATTGACTCGTTGAGTCGTCATTCTCACTGGGGACGATAAAAGAAGAATGTGGTCGGGCCAGGTCGCCTGGTGCAGGTTGACCTTATGATTTGGGTTGTGAGCCCATGAACTACTGCTGCTACCACTGATTAGCAAGTACCGAAGCAGACAAAGCTTGTCAGCTGAGCGAACACACGCACTATGAAGCAGTATGGATGAACCCTAGCGGCTGCGGCACACAGGCGGCGGCTGAAGCGCAACGTCAACATCAGCATGGCGTACACAGAGGGAGCAGTGCACAGCAGTGTCGTTTGGCCAGCGGTGGGTGGCACGGAAGCGTTGCCGGTGAAGGTGAAAGGTAGAAGATCAAATGGACATGAATGATAAGGGGCTAGCAAAGGCAAGGGGAAAGGTGTAATTGATTGAAATTCTGAATTGTGCTTTGGTACATTGCGAATTTGTGATGTGAATTTTGGTAGTCAAACAATACTGAGTGATTTTAATACTATTTTCATGTTATGAATTGCAGATATGACTAAACATTTTGAGTTACTTAGTAGTTGCAGTAGGTTTACAGAGATCTTTCAAATTATTCTTGTTTTGCATTGTACTTTTTTTATGCTTTAGAAAACGCCCCCACCTCAAAAATAATCCCCTTAAATCATAAACCCCTTGCAGATGATTATGTCTTGTTTCATCATGAGCACAGGTGAATTGTACAAAGGCTTTAATTAGAGCCACAGATCCTACTCTAAAAACGGAAAACAGAAATAAGAAATGGCTATATGGAATCTGATGACTATAAAAACTTACATAACTGTTATAACGAGGAAGAGGTGCATAAGCAGCTTGAGCTATCTTCTATGGTACTGCTAAAAAATGCTAGAAATGACAAGACAGGCGCTAGCGTTGACATAAACAACAAAACATCAATCTGATTTGTAGTTACTTCTTATTTCCCTTTGAACACAAATATATTTGCTGAATTAATCCAAGCACAAAATATGCTTTTGAGACGGGTAGAAGTCTCATTGTAACATAAGAATACATACCACCAGATAAAAACCACTTGAAGTTCTGAATTCATACTATATTCATTCGTTGATAAAGGATGAACCCCCCCCCCCACACACACACACAAAAGAAACATGTTCAGGCTCGTACAATAGGCTAGGCCAACTTGACGTCAGGAAATAACTAGTAAGTACATAGAAATGTAAATAAGAAATGGCAATCATCCTAAGCACCCATAGGCAACCATAAGAACTGGCAGCGTATTGGAGAACTAAAGATAAATACGTACAATAGGAAATGAGGACAGTGATCTTATGGCTCCATGGATAACATCTACGCATACACACATCACAGAACTATTGGAGATTAAGTGTGCTTCTTTGTACGTACTACTAATATGTAAGTCATTAAGTTAACTCGAACTCAATTACTTCTAGCAGAAAAGAAATCGATGCCATTTACACTTTCTACTTGGACCCGTAGCACTCAAATCAAAACAAAAATAAGCTTTTAGCAGCGTGTATTAGAAGAAACACGAACAACCTTGGGTTGGAAGATGACTGCAGGACTGATGAGTCTCCATAGAGCTCGATGGCGGACAAGTAAGGCACATAGTACTGCACGACCCCGTCGCACCCGTCAAGAACGAGCGGCACCCCGGCACCATACGCACTCCACTCCTTGTACGCCTCCCATAGGTCGTCAAGAACGAAGT
Organism: Triticum dicoccoides; assembly: GCF_002162155.2. Classification (NCBI taxonomy): domain Eukaryota; kingdom Viridiplantae; phylum Streptophyta; class Magnoliopsida; order Poales; family Poaceae; genus Triticum; species Triticum dicoccoides. The sequence continues at coordinate 344,760,936 of NC_041385.1, forward strand.
AGGGCCTCTCCCGGTTGGCATCCACGCCGCAACCCCTCCACTCTCCTCTCTGCATCGCCAAATCCACCAGTGATTCAGGAACAGTCGCACCCTCACAAGTATAACGATCCAATCCTACGGTGTGGCGGGGGTCAATAGGCGAACCTCGGAGGGGTACTCCGCCGGCACGGACAGCGTAACTGCTGCCACGAACCTCTTGAGGTTGCCTGCAACTCCTACGGGGGACGCTGGCAACCGGGAGGACTCCTCCGGCGCCTTCTCCTGGGTAACGGCGGCGGCCGCGCACCTCGACTTGGGAAGGCCATGATGGTGCCCTCGTCGAGCCCTGCCAGCGTCGTAGAAGCGGCTGCCGCCCTGCCTCCGTCCTAGGTCCACGGCAGTGCCCATCATCCCACGCGCAAAGCAAGCTCAGGGACCAGACGCGCTAATATGGGAGGAAGGTACGGAATAGACGAAACCCTAACCCTAAGATTTGGAGAACCAATTCGATTGGAGGAAAGGACAAGGAAGGTAATGGAAAGGGAGAGGAAGCAACGGTGCGCCGCGGGGTAGTTGTTGGCTTTTATAAAGGGCAGGCCAAAGGAGGACTGGAGGAGGCAGACGGGGAGGGATGGGGGCAATTTGACCATGGGTACGGCCGCCCATGGGCACCCGCCGAATGGGTAAGGTATGGGTCTTTATCTTCGCCCATGGATAAAATTTATGGACAATTCCATTAATTATGGGTAGGATATGAGTCTTTATCTCTGCCCATAGGTAATCCGATGGGCTACCCGATTAATATTCATAATCATAAATTTTAATAGATATAATCAAGATATGGTGCATATTCTAGCTATATAGAACCGCAAACACATGCATTAGACAAGTAGGAGTACTTTGTTTTAGCGGTAGACAAGTAGTAGTACTTGAACGTAGTAGTTTTTCTCTTGGCAGTCCAACAATACAGCTATTGGGCCAGGAAAACACATGAGAAGCGTCTGGCCCATCGTCACGTAATCGGCTGGCCACTGGCTGTCGCTAGCCTACTAGTGCTACGATGCCAGTAGCAGCGAAGGTATTGTCTTGGGTATTAGTACCATCTCTAAAGTGGAAGCGCGGTGAGAAAGAATGGACGCCTATATAAGAACCACCTCGGTGCAGAGCTTGCTCGTGCGTTCTAGTCTGGCGATTTTTAAAAGAATTTTTTTTTACACCTTCGTGTTGGAAATGAACGAAATTAGTATATTTGAACACACTAAGAAAGTGTGAAATTAATTCAATTTTTATTAATTACTTGGACCCGATGGGTACCCGAGTGGGTCAGGTTACCCGATGGGTTCGGGCATGGGTCTGAACTTTGACCCATGGGCAGGGTCGTGGGCGGGCGACGGACCCGATAAGGGATTCGGGCATGGGTCCGGGAGTGGTCGACCCGACCAAATCCGACCCGACTGCCAGGTTGAGTTGGGGCAGACCTGGGCAAACGGCACGGCCCGTTGTGGCACGTTTAATAGTCGGGCCGTGCCGTGCCCGCTGGGACACCTTTTTTAGCCTATTGGGTTGTATTTTAGGCCTATTAGACTCTAATTTAGGTCATGTATATATAAAAAATCTCGAAAATAATAAAAATAATAAAAGGGTTGTGTCGTGCCGGCTCACGTGCTCAGCCTCCAAGCCCAGGCATGGCCCATGGCGTGCCACGTGCCGAACCTGGCCCGTTTAGTCCGGGCCTTGTCGTGTCGTTGTAGCGTGCTATCGGGTCGGCCCAGTTAGCATGACCCATTTGGCCAGCTATAGGTTGTGATGGGAAGGGGCAATCCTCAGATTTCACAGCTCGAAGCTGCGCCTGGGGGCGACATTATTGCTATACCTGGCCAAGGGCAGCCCGGCTCGGACGGCCCGAAAATCCCAGACCGGGTTGAGCCCGAGCGTGCCATCGGGGCAGGCTCGGGCCTGGAAATCGAGCCCATCGGGCAGGTCGGGCCAGGCTCGTGCTTGTGTAATACTGATTTTTAGCCGTAGACGGGTCGAGCCGTATCGGGATTTTTGGGCTCGGGCCAGGCTCGGGTCTGATTTAGTAGGCCTGACGATCGAGTCGGGCCGGGCTTGGGCCTAGGTTTTCAGCACCAGGCTTTTTTTGGCCCGGCCAGGCCCGAGGTATGCTCAGGTATAGTTATTGTCAGGTCCACCCGCCAGCTTGGTTGAGGCGGGATGCCACGGCTGATACAACCACGATCACGTGCCTTGTACACCCGCGGCCGTGTTCGTCGCACTACCTGCAGGGCATCTGATGTAGGGTAGAACCCTAGACGCCCGATCTTTCACGTTTGGAGAGAATCCTACCAAGAGCACGAAGAACACGAGGGGAAAACGAGGGGAACACGAGGGAAAACACAAGAGAATCACTCAACCAACGAGATCCGATCACACATGTGCTAGATCCAAGAAACACAAAGAGATACACGGTCCGAATCCAACAAAGGACGATACAAGTGGCGGTAGTTCATCTCCGGGAGGAGGTCTTGAATCCGCGAGGGATCTTCCCGTAAAGGGGTCTTGAATCCAGGCGTATCTTCTCCGAAGAGGTCGCGGTCTCTCACGAGGAGGAGATCTGTATGGATGAGCAAAGCTCTATATGAGCTAAACCTATGCTAACCCTAACTAGGAGGAGGAGGTGGTCTATTTATAGTCTAAGCCACAAAGGGGTAAGTGGGAAAGGGATACATGGGCCCATTCTCTGTGCGCAGACAGGCGTCGGATGTCCGGGCTAGGGGCCAGATGTCCGGGGCTTCGGGACGGGCCGGATTTCTGGGCTGGGAGGCCGGATGTCCGGGCTGGCGGGGTCCAGCTTCTGTAATGGGGCGCCGGATTTCCGGGGGTCAAGCCGGATGTCCGGCCGCTCGCCGTGCGCCGGATGTCCGGGGCCTGGGCAGGATGTCTGGGGCCTGTAGCTTCGGTTGGGCTGCGGCTATAGTAGATGCTCCAGGGGCCGGATGTTTGGGTCCTGGGGACTTCTCCGGTTCCTTCTGTCGCGCTCCTTCATCCGTGTACTTGAGGACTTGTCCATGATCCCGAGCATCTTCGAGAGGGTCTTCTTGGTACCTAAGCACATGTAGTGTCTTTGCATGAGGTAGCAACCATGTCTCACACGAATGGAAAGGGGAAGCATTTAGGAACGGATTCACCTTGTGTCCAATGGCGCACAGTCGAGGTCTCATCTTATGTATCCTTGGGGCTTGGAGAGTAGTCGGAGTGTAAATGGGGATGAACGTGGGATGCTCCGCGTCATATCCCCCCCCCCTCCCGGGGAAAGATCCGACCTCGGATCGTGATCCTCATCACCATGGAAACGGTTGTCGTGGATGGACTTGTAGTTGGACGGAGTTGAAGGCATGACGCAATCCAAGTACTCCAAGGTGTCTCCAGTATGTGGTACATGCAAAATGAGCAAACACAAGCGACACTCGGAGATACAATGGTTAGCCTACACAAAATGTCTATCAATTAAGCGTGAGGTCGTCCAATGGAATTGTTCATGAAAAGGCACGATATGCTTATCCAAATGATGTAAAATGACAGGTAAAGCATTCATGTTGTCAAATTCATTCGAGGCATGTAAAGCTCATATATCATATATCATGGATGATATGTGTTCATGAAAAGGCAAGATATGCTTATCCAAATGATGTAAAATGCTATGTAAAGCATTCATGTTGTCAAATTCATTCGAGGCATGCACAAAGGTGTTGCGAATATGATGAATGCAACCATGGTGCAAAATGATGTCATAGAGGGATGGTGCATCAAAAGCATGAACATGGTAATTGGTGCTCAATGTGAGTATGTGATCATGCAATTGATAGGGGGCAATGTAATCATTATGGATGTATATGCCATCTAGAAAGATCACAACAATTTTGCTAAGAAAATGCACAAGCTCATATATCATGGATGATATGGAAAAATAAGATGCAACAAGGTAATCATAATGTGAGTCAATCCATGCATAGGGTGCAAACTTGCGGTGAGTATGATATGTCCATCGAGCATGACATGTGGGAGCACAATCAACAAATATGGAGGTGTGGGTGCAATGTGCCAAAGGAGTGTTGATGTACCAATGCTCGATGGCGTTGCATGAGTGGAAGTCCGAAGGTGCATCCAATAAGTGATAGAGGCAAAGGTGTCCCGATGTTTCGATAAGATGGTGGCTATCGTTTTTTCTGGGAGTCGACCTTGACGATCCGACTACGAACGCGCGAGACGTCGCGCCTTAACAATCGCTAAACCAACTTCCGAGGGGTTATTGACCACGCCGGAGCACGATCAACCTGACCACGAGGGTCTGTTTTCCTGCGAGCAAACAAAGAACAAGCAAGAAACTGAGATTGCAATCTGGATATTGCGAATATAAGAGGAAAGCTTTATTAATGAAGGAGGGGTTCTGAGACGCCTTTGTCTGGTCGTTGAACACAAACGAAGTATGCGAAGTTGCAGCTATGGTGAACTTTTAATCTAAGCAAAACCCAAAGTCTAAACGGTGCCCTAAGGGCTGTATATATGGAGGAAGGGGGGGGGAATTTCGTGGCCCTTAGTGGAGGGGTCCGAAACCAACCCTATCTCTTGTTTCCCCACACATATGGACTCTAAAAATAGTCTATACTTATGTATTTCAAAATTACATGGGCCTGGCTCAATAAAAAGGTGACACAGCACCTAGAATAGCCTCTGGACGAAATTTATAAAGTGGCATCTTGTATATTTCGGCCAAGGCTTCATGCACTCATTATGGTGGCTTCAAAGTCCTGAAATCATCACTTGTAACTCCGTTGTTGTTCCCCTTGCGCATGCCATCATCTACATGCTTGGTCTTGCTCCAATGTTCATCCTTCTCCAAGCTAGGCCCTTCATTTGTAAGCAAAACAAATGTATCCAATTTAGGCAGCATCATATTCTCATGAACATTAGAATCATTACCAAGAAACGAAAATACCTAGTAATTTAATTGGCGTGCGCGAACTCTAGTAATTGGTCCAATGTGTATAGCAGCAGGGGTTGCGGGTGTAACAATGGTATTGATGTCCTCATCATCCCATCCTTCTTGAAATGAAGTCGTCCTCGACGGAAGTTCATCTTCCTCTCCCAAATAAGGCTTCAAATCTGCAATGTTAAAAGTGGGACTAAACCCAAAATCTGCAGGCAGCTCAAGTTTATATGCATTATCATTTATTTTATCTAACACCTTAAAAGGTCCGTCAGCACGTGGCATTAGCTTTGATTTGCGCAAATCAGGAAATCTATCCTTACGCAAATGTAACCAAACAAGATCTCCAGGTGCAAACACAACATGTTTTCTACCCTTATCTCCAGCAAGTTTATATTTAGCATTCCTACGCTCAATGTTTTCCTTAGTTAACTCATGCATTTTTAAAATCAATTCGGCACATTGTTTAGCATCAAAATTAACCTTCTCCGAAGATGGAAGAGGCAACAAATCAATAGGTGCACGAGGTAGGAAACCATACACAACTTCAAAAGGGCACGTCTTAGTAGTAGAATGCAATGACCGATTATAAGGAAATTCAATATGAGGCAAGCATTCCTCCCACATTTTCTTAGCCCTAAGCATAATGGACAATGTTCTATTGACTACTTCAGTTTGTCCATCAGTTTGGGGGTGACAAGTAGTACTAAAAAGCAGTTTAGTCCCCAACTTAGCCCATAAACATCCCCAAAAGTGGCTAAGAAATTTAGTATCACGATCTGAAACAATAGTATTTGGCACACCATGCAAGCGAATAATTTCACGAAAGAACAAATTAGCAACATTAACAGCATCATCACTTTTATGACGTGGTATAAAGTGTGCCATTTTCGAGAATCTATCCACGACAACAAATATGCTATCCCTCCCCTTCTTTGTTCGAGGTAAACCTAAAACAAAGTCCATAGATATATCCTCCCAAGGAACACTAGGTACAGGCAAAGGCATATATAAACCATGAGGATTGAGTCGTGACTTAGCTTTTTGACATGTAGTGCAGCGAGCAATAAAACTCTCAACATCCTGTCTCATCGTTAGCCAAAAGAAATGTGTAGCAAGTACATCCTCCGTCTTCTTCACGCCAAAGTGTTCCATTAATCCTCCTCCATGCGCCTCCTGCAACAATAAAATACGAATAGAGCTAGCTGGAATGCATAGCTTGTTAGCACGGAACACAAATCCATCATTAACAACGAACTTGTTCCATGTTCTCCCTTCTTCACAATTCTGCAAAACATCTTTAAAATCAGCATCATGCACATATTGATCTTTGATGGTCTCCAAACCAAATTTTTTGAAGTCAAGTTGTGAAAGCATAGTATAGCGACGAGACAATGCATCAGCAATAACATTTTCTTTACCCTTCTTGTGTTTAATGACATAAGGGAAAGTCTCAATGAATTCGACCCATTTAGCATGTCTATGATTCAGTTTAGCTTGACTTTTAATATGTTTCAAAGATTCATGATCAGAATGTATAACAAATTCTTTGGGCCATAAATAATGCTGCCATGTTTCTAAAGTCCGAACAAGAGCATATAATTCTTTATCATAAGTAGAATAATTCAGACTAGGGCCACTCATTTTTTCAGAAAAGTATGCAACAGGTTTGTCATCTTGTAATAACGCACCTCCTAATCCAATTCCACTAGCATCACATTCAAGCTCAAAAGTTTTATTAAAATCAGGAAGTTGGAGTAAAGGAGCATGTGTCAACTTATCTTTCAATACCGTGAAGGCTTCTTCCCGTGCGGTACCCCAAACAAAAGGCACATCTTTATTTGTAAGCTCATTGAGAGGTGCAGCAATGGTGCTGAAATCTCTCACAAAACGCCTATAGAATCCAGCGAGGCCAAGAAAACTCCTCACTTGTGTGACCGTTTTGGGCTGCGGCCAACTCTAAATAGCTTCAATCTTGGCTTTATGAACTTCAATTCCCTGTGGAGTAACAACATAACCAAGAAAAGATACTCGGTTGGTGCAAAAGGTGCACTTCCCAAGGTTACCAAACAAACGTGCATCACGTAGAGCAATGAAAACAACACGTAAATGTTCCAAATGTTCCTCCAAAGATTTGTTATAAATCAGTATATCATCAAAATAGACTACCACAAATCGTCCAATGAAAGCATGTAAAACTTTGTTCATTAATCTCATGAAAGTACTAGGTGCATTAGTTAACCCAAAAGGCATGACTAACCACTCATATAATCCAAACTTAGTTTTAAATGTTGTTTTCCATTCATCCCCCAATTTCATACGAATTTGATGGTATCCACTACGCAAATCAACTTTGGAGAATATTGTAGAGCCACTCAATTCATCAAGCATATCATCTAGCATAGGAATAGGATGACGATAACGAATAGTAATATTATTAGTGCCTCTACAATCAACACACATACGCGATCTACCATCCTTTTTCGACACTAGAATAATAGGAACAGCACAAGGACTAAGGGATTCACGTATATAACCTTTGTCGAGAAGCTCATGTACTTGACGCATAATCTCCTTCGTCTCCTCTGGATTTGTACGGTATGGCGCACGGTTTGGCAGTGAAGCACCGGGAATTAAGTCAATCTGATGCTCAATCCCTCGAATAGGCGGTAATCCCGGTGGCACGTCTTGTGGAAAGACGTCAGTGAACTCCTGCAAAATGTTAGTGACAGCAGGAGGCAAAGAGGAAGGCACGTCCTCGAATGAAAATAATGCCTCTTTGCACACAAAAGCATAGCAAACAGATTTGCTGAAATCTAGCTCATCAATATCATATTTGGTGGCAAGTAAACATGCACTTTTCAATTTAATTTCAGAAGCAACACTAGATGGTTTATTATTAGGCTTCATTTGTTGCTCAAATTCTTTTGCCACTATCTGATTTTCACTCTTATTCTTCTCCTATTTTGCTTTATTGGCTCTATTAATATCATCTTTCAAAATTGAATCAGGAGTCGGAAGCAAAGTAATATTTTTTATCTTTATAAACAAGAGTATACTGATTGTTTCTACCATGGTGTACAGAATTTTTATCAAATTGCCATGGTCGACCAAGTAATAAGGAACATGCTTGCATAGGTACCACATCACAATCAACATAATCAACATATGTAGAGATACTAAAATGCACACGAACAGTACGTGTTACCTTAACCTTGCCATTGTTGTTGAACCATTTGATGTAGTAAGGATGTGGATGTGGTCTTGTGGTGAGAGATTGCTTCTCCACCATCTCCATGCTAGCCAAATTGTTGCAGCTCCCTCCATCTATAATGACGCGAACAGAACGTTCCTTCACAACTCCCTTTGTATGGAACAAATGATGCCTCTGATTTTGCTCGACTTGTGTAACCTACACACTCAAAACACGTTGAGCAGCTAAACATTCATACCTGTCAGCGTCTTCAGGAGCCATGTATTGCGTCTCGTGATCAGAATCATCTCCACCGTGTTCTTTACTTATAATAAGAACCAAAGTCTCCTCATCATAGTCACTAGCGGGCTCATACCCACCATCCTCAGTAGCAATCATCACACGCTGAGATTTGCATTCTCTCGCATAATGACCTCTTCCCTTACAACGAAGACAAATAATATCACTTGTCTGCCCTGTTGATGCCATGGAAGAAGAAGAGCTCTGTGGAGGCTCGGCAGGTGCGCTCTTGGAAAATAGTGGTGGTTGTGCCTGCTTTCTTGTATCACGACTGTAGGTGGCACCTGATGGAGGTGATGATGTACTGGATGTAGAAGATGCACGCGGTGTCCATGATGAAGGTCGACCTACAGAAAAGTTAGTTCGCGCCAATGCCTGTCGATCTTGCACTTCATGTTCAGCTTTACAAGCAAGATGGAATAAACAAGTGATATTAGTATACTCCTTGTACTCTAGAATGGTCTGAATCTCCCTATTTAATCCACCCATAAAACGTGCAAGCATAGCTTCATTCTCCTCAACAATATCACATCTAATCATGCCAGTTTGTAATTCCTGATAATATTCTTCTACAGAATTTTTTCCTTGTCTTGAAGACTGCAAGTTTTGAAGCAATTCACGATGATAATATGGTGGAACCCAATGAGTACACATAGCAGTTTCCAAAGCAGCCCAAGTAGCTGGAATAGGATATAATCTACAATGTTCAGACCACCATACACATGCAAAACTAGTGAAAGCACAAACAGCAGCAGCAACCCGTCTCTCCTCGGGATATTGTAAACATGTAAAATGTTGTTCAGTTTCTAACTCCCTTGTAAGATATATATCAGGAACATATCTACCCTCAAATGGTGGAATATTCAATTTCAGTTTAGGAATATGGTCATTATCTCGTACCCGAGGTGGTGGTGCAGGCCTACCGTTGCGAATATATACCTGAGGTCGACCTGCCGGTGGTGGTGCTGGTGGCTGCACGTAGTTTTGATTTTGATCAACCTCATCCTCATAATCGCCCGCATAATCATCATCCTCCTCGGCACCAGCAGTTGCTATAGCAGGAGCCAAAAATCATCAACAGTAGGTGCAGCGGCACCAGAATTTTGACCAGTCTCAATTGGAACGCGTTGTGCTCATCCCACCTGATTTGGAAGGCGGCGTTGGAGATGTTGTTGTTGTTGTTGTTGTTGTTGTTGTTGTTGTAGAGGTGCGACAGGTGCAACTGGTGGTGGTTGGGGAAGACGCTTGAGCAATTCATTAAACTTGTTATCCAGCTTTGTCTCGAACGACTTCTCAATGCCATCTATTTTCTCCATGGCCTCTTCAAATCGGTTTAGCACATCTTGCACCTGTCCACTCATCATTTGCTGAAATTTATCATGTAGCTGTTTGTTCGTCATGTTCTCCCAATCAGTCTCACCGGCTTATGATCCTGCCATGGTTAGCAGCAATAGAGACACAAAATAATATGATCCTACAGACTACTAGGAAGCGGCGGTGATGGAGGTGTGTCACAAATCCTTCAAGCGAATCTCAAATTCTTACCAGTTCTTACCCAGCAGCAGGTGGTGATCGGCAACCGTTGTAGTCAAAACTCTCAAAGCTTGGATAGAGCGATTACCAGGGAGAGTCAAACGCACGACGTAGATGTATGTGGAGCTGGGAAGGCTTATAATATGGTAGCAAAAAGAGTCAGCAATAATCAATTCAGAGATGCAAAGTTGAATAAATGCTCAACGACGGTACTGTGCTGGTGCTAGGCTAGACCGTACTAGAGACGCGAGCCTAGAACACTAACAAAATCATGGCGCGACAGGTAATCAAGGGAGGAGCACACTCTGAATTTTTTCTCTTTTTTCACTTTTTTTGCACTTTTTTCATCTTTTTTTTGCTCCGCAACAAAAAAATTCGAAAAAGTCTACAAATGGTCTAAAAACTGCCTAGCCAGAATTTTTCAGACTTAGTTTTTTTTAACTGGAACTATTTTTCTTGTATGGGTAGCACAACAATTCGGGAGTCCTACTCTGTCACGACTCGGAGTATGGTGGGATCTCGAAATCCAAAACAGAGTAACAAAATACTGGACTCGGACTAGGACTGGTGGCGGAGATGAATCTAGTGGAACTCAGACTGGTGGCGGAGATGAATCTGGTGGAACTCAGACAGGTGGCGGATATATGTTGCAGGTGGACTCGGATTGGCGGTGAATATGTGGTGGCGGTATATGGCAGCGGCGATGAAGTTGGTGCCGTGGTGGTATATGGCAGCAGCAATGATGATGATGCGGTGGTGATATATGGCAGCGGCGACGTGACTATGTGTGAACAAAACTCGAAACTCTAGAGAACTAGATGCTAAGACCAGCAACTTGACACGATGATGCAATTGCAAATTCAACAAAGCAAAACACTAAAAAGATTATGCAAAGGCTCGGATTGGTTCGGATATGAAGAACTAACCCTAATATTTTTTTTGGCTTTTTCGTGGACTGTAGGTATGAAGAACAGACTCGATCTAAACTATGAAAAACTGTAAAATCTCACCAAGCAACCTGGAAATCTGATACCACTTGATAGAGGCAAAGGTGTCCCGATGTTTCGATGAGCTGGTGGCTATCGTTTTCTATGGGAGTCGACCTTGACAATCTGACTACAAATGTGTGAGACGTCGCGCCTTAGCAATCGCTAAACCAACTTCCAAGGGGTTATTGACCACGCCAGAGCACGATCAACCTGACCACGAGGGTCTGTTTTCCTGCGAGCAAACGAAGAACAAGCAAGAAACTGAGATTGTAATCTGGATATTGTGAATATAAGAGGAAAGCTTTATTAATGAAGGTGGGGTTCTGAGACGCCTTTGTCTGGTTGTTGAACACAAATGAAGTACACGAAGTTGCAGCTATGATGAACTTTTAATCTAAACAAAACCCCAAATCTAAACGGTACCCTAAGGGCTGCATATATGGAGGAAGAGGGGGGAATTTCATGGCCGTTAGTGGAGGGGCCCGAAACCAACCCCATCTCTTGTTTCCCCACACATACGAACTCTAAAAATAGCCTATACTTATGTATTTCGAAATTACATGGGCCTGGCCTAATAAAAAGGTGACGCGGCACCTAGAATAGGCTTGGGACGAAATTTATAAAGTGGCATCTTGTATATTTCAGCCAAGCCTTCATGCACTCATTATGGTGGCTTCAAAGTCCTGAAATCATCACTTGTAACTCCGTTCTTGTTCCCCTTGCGCATGCCATCATCTCCATGCTTGGTCTTGCTCCAATGTTCATCCTTCTCCAAGCTAGGCCCTTCATTTGTAAGCAAAACAAATGTATCCAATTTAGGCAGCATCATATTCTCATGAACATTAGAATCATTACCAAGAAACGAAAGTACCTAGTAATTTAATTGGCGTGCGCAAGCTCTAGTAATTGGTCCAGTATGTATAGAAAGCAAGGGCCGTGGGTGTAACAATGGTATTGATGTCCTCATCAATAAGTCCGAGCGCTCCTCAACTTGAAGGTCCATAGAGGTCCATCTCCAATGTCGTGTCTCCATCCAATAGATATCATGTAGACAAGAAGAAGGAGACAACAATGAAAGAATGACCCATCCAATATGCATACGTGAGGATGGCTCAAATGGAAGGAGGTCACCTTTAGGAGTTTGTCAAGGATGATGGAGTTGCACATCATGTATGCCTTCTCATAACCAAAATGTCTCATGATCGTACTGCCTTGTGAATCCTTCAAAACAAAAGAACATGACAAACAGTCGGAAAAGCAAATGAGGTTAGCGGAAGTGCAAAGCCTATCATTCGTGTGGTAAGATAGCCAACAAGTGTATGCATCATGCTCATCATAAGAAAGTACAAGGGAGCATTTCATAGTATGGAGGCATATGATGCGAGAACAACCAAATAACATAGGCTCAATCAAACAAGCATGCATCACAAGTAAGGTGTCAAAGTCTCCAAGATCAATAAGCATAGTATGGTTGCACTCAATACAAGTGGATATGAAAGAGGCAACTAATGGACACAAGAGACAATGATCAAGATATATCATGTGAGAGCATGAGCATATATGTCATCAACCCAAGAAAGCGAGTAAGAGTGGAACATGGGTGATGCAACATAGCAAGCAGTCATAGCGATCAAGTCAAGCAAGCTAGTAGTGCGAAGATGCAACGTACTAGAAGGAATCATGGCAAGCATGTCATGTGTGCAAATAGTGGTCATGAATAATGCACATGACATATCACAAGCATGAAAGCAAGATATGAGCAAAATATCATCAATGTATTGGCGAGAGGCCATATATAAATAGCAATGGAACATCATGACTCTCCCAACACAACAAACATCAATATCATGGACACAAAGAAATCATGGTAATAACAACAAGTATCTCCACCAAGCATGCAAATACACATAGAAATAGCATAATGGTGAATCAAGGGTAGATGCAAGCAAGGGTCACAATTGCATGGCAACATCATGTAAAGAGGCATAACATGCAAAGTGAACATGATAGTATGGGCATAAGGTGACAAGTGGAAAATAGCCCATAGCCGTGTGATAGACAAGTAAAAGAGATGCGCGTAGTCGTTGCGCGAAGAGAACGGCGGTAAGGATAGTCCACGGGATCCCAAGTCATCGTTTCTCTCAGGAGCTCGTTTCGTCAACTCTTGGGATTGACAGGTTGACGAGTATATGTGAGTACCTACACAAAACAAAGACAAAGGGAAAATTGTGTGTGCATGGTATATGTACACATCATCCATCATGATGCGCACGTGCTTGTGTTGGTTAGCACAAAATATCCAATGCTAAAATAAATGAGATGTGTGATGTAGAAACATGTCATCCATCATGAGAGGTTTGTTATTATGTATAGCATAATGGAGACTCAAATTGTGTAATGCATCACGAGCAATATCTAGAGCATTGTTATTCATGGAATGCATATGGTGTACACTATCATGGGAATCATGCAGAGTATGGAATGCATCAAAATCTCCTAATATGTATGAGGAAACTATGGGGGTCTCCTCATGAGCATTAGTAGAAACATCACATGGAGAATATTGACAACATCCAAAACAATGCATATTTGGAATAATGTGATCATGGCATGACATAGTAGGTGAATTGCGCAAATCATGTAAAGGAAGCATGGCAATATCATCATTAGAGAAGCAAAAGCCAATGACCATCATCTCGTCATCTATGCCATAAGTGCAAATAGGATTTATTTTAATGGGGCATGCATAGTTACTATGTTGAGATTGTAATGATGCAACATGGGAGATCTCACTCATATCATATGACAAGTTTAAAGGATTATCAAACACGAAGTGACCAATAGAATTTTCACATGATATCCTATGAAGCATAGCATCACAACTAGGCAACTCAACATGCTCATCATCATATTCATCGTAAATTGGTAAGTCAAGACATGAATAAGTCGCACTAGCATGAAGCATGGGAATAGGTGGGTCAACATCATGCAAGCAATCGATGTCAAGAGAGTCCACTAGTGGGACAAGAGAAGCACCATCACCTATGTTACCTTTGGAGCGTCGCTGATGTGTTGTAGGTAAGGTATCATCGTGTCGAAGATCCACTCGTTGTCAACTTCATCTTGATGGAACCATGTGGGGGTGCATCATCGTCTACCATGGCCATCGGTTTGTCCATTGGAGGGATGGACTCGTCGAGGGTAGGCATGTCGTCATGTAGGAGAACTAGCACCAAAGAAGAAAACACACTCGGAGTAGAGGTTAAGTTGTTAGAAATTATAGTGGCCTCACGTTTCGTGTCAACTACCTCACTCACTAAGTGTTGTGGCTCACTCACTCCCTCAAGGATGCTCTCACTCATATGGTTGGTGGAGTCACTCAAATGGCGCTTAACCTCACATAGGATGTGTGGCATGCTCTCATGTGTGGGGCTAGTGGTGGTCACACTCATCCTCTCATAGGAAATGCTCTCAATGTCATATATGGTGGAGTTACTCATCTCACTCATGGGGTGGTGGCTCTCCTCACATGACAAATGGAGCATCTCGACATATGTGGGTGTCGGAGAGATGTAGGTGCAAATGTCTCCATGCTCAACTCCTATCACCGTGGTCGAAGGGGATGGCCCTTGCTCGACCTTCTTGTCACCGTCTTAGCGTTGGAGGCCCATATGATGTGGCACCTTGTAGCTCGTCTCCATGACTGAAGGGAATTTCCCATGCTCGGCCATCTTCCTTGAGGGGCTTCCGAAGATGGAAGTGTCGCCCTCGCTCGTAGGTAGTCGCCTTGGAGTTGATGAAGTCGATGTAGGTGTACACGTGGGAAGTAGGCGAAGATGCCGTACGTCCAAAGGCGGAGATGCCTTGATATCACTTGGCGAAGATGCCAAAGTGGTTGTTGTAGCCGTCGCACTGTCTTGGTGGTGGTCGTCTCGCGGTCTTCTTTTGTGCTCTTGAAGCTTGGCCTTGGTGTGAAGTAGGGCTTGTTGGGACTTAAACATTTGCGCTTGTGGAGCATCTTCATGATGACAATGTCATTGTCGTGCTTGAGCTTGTAGTAGATGTCGTTCGTCGTCGTCGTGCACATGTTGCTTGGAGGTGACTTGCCCTTCATGATGATGTGGATCACGAACTTGATGGTGGTCGCCATGTAGATGTGGACGTGGACGAATTGCGCTTGCATCGCTTGGGCGCTCCGAAGATGATCGACTTGGTCGTCGCCGCCTTGAAGATGACGAAGGGGAGGTAGACTTGATTAAGGCCCGAATCTCCTCCATCCTTGCATCTTGCTCCACCTTTTGTGCGGAAAACTTGTTGTCGATTTAGTCCCTTCTCCTTGCTTCGGAGTGACGAAAGTTGATGAAGATGTTCTCGATGCGCTCTCGCAATCTTGATTGTGTGTCTTGTATTTGTCGTTGTAGATCGAAGATGGACGCTTTGGTGGTGTAGTTGTTCGCGCCGTCATTGTTGTCGAAGACCGGAGGTGAAATGCCTTTCCTATCCATCACAAAACTTGAGAAAATATGAGTGGAAGAAAGGAGAGAACTATACCAAATGTACCTTGACCGATGTTGAAAATGGATCAATGATCACTCAATGATGTAACAAGGAAATAGCACCATTGGTACCGATCTCATCGATTTCTCACACCTACACAAGTAAGGCTTATTGTGGAGCTTGGTGAGGATAGTGGCACAAAAAATTTGATGCAAAATGTTAGCAAGAGTCAATAATGTTGAAAGAGATTCACAAATTCGCAAGCAAAACAAGTAGACCAATGGCAATGGGTGGCACACGGAAACACACACACGGATAGATAAATGGGGTCGTGCAACCAAGGAATAAGCACAAAATGTGGAATCTACGGAAAACACTCGTGTTGCACAACTCAAGAGAGACGCTAGCACGATTGCTCAATAAGCGGATACGAAACTTGTGCACAACCTATAAGATGCAAAATGGATAAATTTTCTATCCCAAGTATGCTGTGTATGTATGGTTCCCGGTGTTTCTCTCAAGATGATCCAAGATGATTGGATAGGACAATCTTATATGCAATGTGGTATGATGCTATGGCACTTGCTTACAAGCTTCTTTGCTCTCTTTCTTTTGCTTAAAAGCTTTATTTCTTTTTTTGGATGGCCACTTTTGTACAATGCACAAACCAAGATAGCAATAGTGTATATGCGGGAACAAAATTGTGACACAAGATATGATATGATAGCAAGATGATACCAATATGATATGGTATATATGCAATGGGTGGTGTAGATTAATGATCACTAATGTGCACAAGTAACGTTGTCGGCAATACTCAAATGGCTAGTCTCGATAGGCAAGTGACGCAAAATGGGCTAGGGGGTATCAATGCAATTGCAAGTATAATGTACAATGATGTCGTCGAGGTTACCGTCCGTGGCGATGATGAGAGGCGGTGTTCTTGATGTAGAACCGTTCCTAATTAGCCGAAACACCTTAGAAAACGAAAAAACCACAACTCAAAATCTCAAGGACAAAAGTCAAATGGTGGTAGCGGAAAGCGATGGTGGTTTGCACTTGGCAATGCAGAAGTGGAGTGATGGGCTGTACACATGTCGGAGTTGAAGTTGTCGTCCCTAAGTAACCGAAACACCTTAGGAGACACACGCCGCAACTCAAACAAGCTCAAACAAAATTGGGTTAAGTTGGGGTGGCGAAATGTATGGCGGGCAAGGTTATGCGGAAGTGATGGTGGTGGTTGATGAAGAAGCAACCGTCCCTACATAGACGAAACACCTTAGGAGACTTGAATCGCAACTCAAACAACCACTAATGCTATATGGAACAAAGTGGGTTAGGTTGCGGAAGTCGGTGGTGGTATAGCTGAGGATATGGTGGAAGCCCTAGGCAAAGATGCCAAAGTTTCAAAAATCTGATGGAGTCAAATGATGTTGGTGTTATTTGTGTGGGATGGGGCATGTCAATAGCTTCAAAACGAGCTAAAGAACGTCAAAATTGGACTCCGGATGAATTAATAATGGTCAAAACAATGAAACGGGAAAAGCTGAAATGCCAGGAGTCGGACATCCGGGGGTGGGGGCCGGATGTCCGGGAGCTGATGTCCATAACCGTGCGGATTTTCTGCTCCAGGAGCCGGATGTCCGGCTTGGGGCCTGGATGTCCAGCCTGTGGCTCGAAAGTCCAGCACGACGATTCCAGATTGGGATTTGGACTTCGAAACTCGATTTGGGGCGGAAATTGATGATTTCGGGCGCAAAATTGGAGAGTTTCATGGATGGAAAGTGGCGAAACTTGGGGGAAAGATAGATCCACTAGTAACACAATGAATCCACGGATCAAAATCAACAAAACATCATCTCACCAACAAATCACAAAAAAATTGGGGCTATTTTTGGTGGGGATTCTCGAAATTGAGGAAGAACACAACAAAATTAGGCTAGAAAGCAAGGGGGTAGGGGATCCAAATTCGTGATCAACCTTGATATGATCCAAGATGATATAGGGTAGAACCCTAGACGCCCGATCTTTCACGTTTGGAGGGAATCCTACCAAGAACACGAAGAACACGAGGGGAAAACAAGGGGAACACGAGGGAAAACACAAGAGAATCACTCGAACCACCAAGATCCAGTCACACATATGCTAGATCCAAGAAACACAAAGAGATACATGGTCCAAATCCAACAAAGGATGATACAAGTGGCGGTAGTTCATCTCCTGGAGGAGGTCTTGAATCCGTGAGGGATCTTCCCGTAAAGGTGTCTTGAATCCAGGTGGATCTTCTCCGAAGAGGTCGCGGTCTCTCACGAGGAGGAGATCCGTATGGATGAGCAAAGCTCTATCTCAAATGAGCTAAACCTATACTAACCCTAACTAGGAGGAGGGGGTGGTCTATTTATAGTCTAAGCCATGAAGGGGTAAGTGGGAAAGGGATACATGGGCCCTTGGCCCGTTCTTTGTGCGCAGACAGGTGCTGGATGTTCGGGCTAGGGGCCGGATGTCCGGTGCTTCGGGACGGGCCGGATTTCCGGGCTGGGAGGCCGGATGTCCGGGCTGGCGCGGTCCAGCTTCTGTGATGGGGCGCCGGATTTCCGGCGGTAGAGCCGGATGTCCGACCGCTCGTCGTGCGCCGGATGTCCGGGGCCTGGGCCGGATGTCCGGGGCCTGTAGCTTCGGCTGGGCTGCGGCTGTAGTAGATGCTCCAGGGGTCAGATGTCCGGGGCTTGGGGCCGGATGTCCGGGTCCTGGGGACTTCTCCGGTTCCTTCCGTCGCGCTCCTTCATCCGTGTACTTGAGGACTTGTCCATGATCCCGAGCATCTCTGAGAGGGTCTTCTTGGTACCTAAGCACATGTAGTGTCTTTGCATGAGGTAGCAACCATGTCTCACACGAATGGAAAGGGGAAGCATTTAGGAAAGGGTTCACCTTGTGTCCAATGGCGCATAGTCAAGGTCTCATCTTATGTATCCTTGGGGCATGGAGAGTAGTCGGAGTGTACGTGGGGATGAACGTGGGATGCTCCGCATCAGTACCCAAATTTTCTCCACAACCAGAAACTACCAGTAGTGGAGACAGGGGTGCCAGTCTGGGTTGTGGCACCCCCTAACATCTAGGGATGCAACGCGGTGTCTCGCATAAGCTCGCAAAAGCTGGAATTAGTTCAAAACTAACCCAAATCTCTACAGAAACTTAGAATTAATCTGATCTTTTTATACTACGGAGCGGGGGTGGATTGGGTGCCGCCCTGCATCCGTAAGCAACATCACTGATTTAGGCCTAATATGAGTAGTAATAGTTAATTTTTTCTGCTAAAATGGTATTTTTGATGGATTGACCCGTCCCAGTAAGCTTTAAACTCAGTCCCCTTTGTCATATTTTTCTGGCTCCGCCACTACAAACTCCAAATACGGATACCCTATTTCATACCAACCCATGCATAGTACATAGATCATAGACATAACATAAATTATTAGTTGCGGACATCGAACATGCAATTTGTTCATCCAAAAGGGCTAAGCTAGTTCAAATTAAACATGAAACGAACATAAAAACAACTAAAATCTAAACAAGCATGGCAAGCGGGCGGGGTTCACCACTTCTTGGTTGGGTCCTTGCCCATGCGATGGGCGGCGCGACGGTCCATCTCCTTCATGTATGCGTCGGTGGCGGGAAGGGCGTCGTCGTCCGTGGTGGTGCTGCTCTCCTATGTGGATAAAATGTACCTGGAGAGGCGGCGGAGGTGGCACTGCTGCTCCTTCACATGGCGGGCGCCCTTGGAAGCAGCGGTCTCCTTCTCTCGGGCGAGGCGCTTGGACGCCTCAAGACCGAGGTGGAGCGCCTTTCACGTTCTTGCGCCAAAGGCGCCACGCTTCGGTCTCCATCATGGTCAGCAACCTCTGTATCACCTCGTGGAGAAGCGCCTCCTCCGGGTCAATGGGGACAAAGTGCCGGTGTACTAAGATTTGGGTCCTTATCCCAGACTTGTGCACAGGCAGTGGCAGCCTTCCCGATGGCAAGGTGTAGGATCGAAAGTATGTCTAGAGAGGGGTGATTAGACTACTTGACCAAATAAAAATCTTTCCTTTTCCCAATTTTAGTTCTAGGCAGATTTAGCAATTAGCACAAGTCAAGCAATCAACATACACATGCAACTCTAAGAGTATAGCAGCGGAATGTAAAACATTGCATATGAAGGTAAAGGGAAGGGTTTGGAGAAGGCAAGCGAAATGGAGACACAGAGATTTTTGGCGTGGTTCCGATAGGTGGTGCTATCGTACATCCACGTTGATGGAGACTTCAACCCACGAAGGGTAACAGTTGTGCGAGTTCACGAAGGGCTCCACCCACGAAGGGTCCACGAAGAAGCAACCTTGTCTATCCCACAATGGCCTTAGCCCGGGAAGAACTTGCCTCACTCGGGTAGATCTTCACTAATTAGGCGATCTCCTTGCCCTTACAAAAATTTTGGTTCAACTCCACATCACGACGGAGGCTCCTAGGCTACACATAACCAATCTAGGAGACACCACTCTCCAAAAGGCAATAGACGGTGTGTTGATGATGAACTCCTTGCTCTTGTGCTTCAAATGATAGTCTCCCCAACACTCAACTCTCTCACACATATTGGCTATGGTGGAAGAGGGATTTGAGTGGAAAGCAACTTGGGAAAGGCTAGAAATCAAGGTTCAAATGGTAGGAATGGAATATCTCGATCTCAACACATGAGTAGGTGGTTCTCTCTCAAAAAATGAATGGTGGAAGTGTAAGCACGTTCTGATGGCTCTCACAAATGTAGAAGGGGGTGGACGGGTATATATAGCCTCCACACAAAATCCAGCCGTTACACACATTTGACTCATCTCGGTGGCATCAATTAGTTAAACTCGATGGCACCGATCTGTTTAAAAATATGTATGTTGGGAATATCGCTGGGACCGACTGGAACAATTCAGTGGGACCGATGTGCTAGGGCTTAGGGCAAGCCTCATCTCGGTGGCTCCAATTGCATCAACTCGGTGGGACTGAAGTGAAGCAATATGGCAAAAGAGAATTGGCAAGCCATCTCGGTGAGACCGATTGCAATTCTCGGTGAGACCGAAATAACTGCAACAAGTAACAATGAGTTGGCAAGGCCATCTCGATGGGACCGAGATTCGTATCAGTGTGACCGAATCATTAGGTTTCTCGCAGTGGCTATATCAAATGAACTCAGTGGCTCCGGATAGAAAGAATCGGTGGGGGCGCGTTGGAGTTTTGGTTTTGGACATATTTGGATAGAGAAAGTGGCTGAGGTTTTGGAGCAATATCACTAAGCACTTTGAGCAAGTAGACCATTAAGCAAACCTCATCCCCTATTAATAGTATTGACTTTCCTATGGACTCAATCTGATCTTGGATCACTAAAATAGAAATCAAGAGTCTTGAGCTTTTGCCAAACTTTTTCCTTAGCATTTTAAGGGGTCCACATCTCTATATCATGCCATGTGAATCATTGAATATCCTGAAATAATTATATTGAATGGGTATTAGTTCAATGAGCTATATGTTGTTTTGAATTGTCAAAACCACCCCGGGATTAGTTGCACTTTTAATCTCCCCCTTTTTGGTAATTGATGACAACATATAGATCAAAGCTTCGACAAATGATTAAATGAATGAAATACATCATCACTTTAAGAAGTATGTGATAAGCAAGAGCTCCCCCTAAATTTGTGCATTATTAAAAATTTGCATTTGAACGCAACTGCACAATCGATTAGGATCATGGGTCACTCTTTCATGTCACATACATCTTGGTGGAGCGCACAAAATGATAAGAGTGAAATAACATGCACGCATCACCAAAGACATAAGTGAATGATCATACACAAATAATTGTAGATATAAGCATTGAGCACACATTAAGTAGAGTATGATCAACCACATAGGAACAAATGTAGTATCACGCAAGCATCAAACGATCAAGTAGCACAGATCAAACAAACATAGTAGCAAAAACTCAATAAAACAAAATAGCAAAAAGCGAGACACGCTCTCTCTTTCTCTCCCTCTCTCTCGAAGCCTAATGATCTATACAATTTCTCCCCCTTTGGCAACAAGTACCAAAAATCTTGAAAAGGTATAGAGCTATGTGTCTCTCTAGGCATGATCCTCTGGAGCTCCTGGAGGGTTTTTTGAAGGAAATATGCCCGGGAGGCAATAATAAAGTTGTTATTTTATTTTATTTCCTTACTTCATGATAAATGTTTATTATTCATGCTAGAATTGTATTAACGGAAACTTGATACATGTGCGGATACATAGACAAAATACCATGTCCCTAGTAAGCTTCTACTAGACTAGCTCATTGATCAAAGATGGTTAAGTTTCCTAACCATAGACATGTGTTGTCATTTGATAAACGGGATCACATCATTAGGAGAATGATGTGATGGACAAGACCCATTCATTAGCTTAGCATTATGATCGTTTAGTTTTATTGCTACTGCTTTCTTCATGTCAAATACATATTCCTCCGACTATGCGATTATGCAACTCCCGGATACCAGAGGAATGCCTTGTGCTATCAAACGTCACAGTGTAACTAGGTGATTATAAAGATGCTCTACAGGTATCTCCGAAGGTGTTTGTTGGATTGGCATAGATCGAGATTAGGATTTGTCACTCCAAGTATCGGAGAGGTATCTCTGGGCCCTCTCGCTAATACACATCATAAGAAGCTTTGCAAGCAAAGTGACTAATGATTTAGTTGCAGGATGATGTATTACGAAACAAGTAAAGATACTTGCCAGTAATGAGATTGAACTAGGTATGAAGATACCGACGATCGAATCTCGGGCAAGTAACATACCGATGACAAAGGGAATAATGTATGTTGTCATAACGGTTCGATCGATAATGATCTTCGTAGAATATGTGGGAGCCAGTATGAGCATCTAGGTTCCGCTATTGGTTATTGATCGGAGAGGTGCCTCGGTCATGTCTACATAGTTCTCGAACCCGTCGGGTCCGCACGCTTAACGTTCGATGATGATATTGTATTATATGAGTTATGTGATTTGGTGACCGAATGTTGTTCGGAGTCTTGGATGATATCACAGACATGATGAGGAGTCTCGAAATGGTTGAGAGGTAAATATTGATATATAGGATGAGAGTATTCGGACACCGAAAGTGTTCCGGAAGGTACCGGGTACATATCGGAGTACCGGAGGGGTTACCGGAACCCCGGAAAGAAGATATGGGCCATATGGGCCATAAGAGGGGAGCACACCAGCCCACAAGGGGTGGTGCACCCTAATGACCCACAAGTATAGGGGATCAATCGTAGTCCTTTCGATAAGTAAGAGTGTCGAACCCAACAAGGAACAGAAGGAAATGACAAGCGATTTTCAGCAAGGTAATGTTTGCAAGCACTGAAATTATAAGTAGCGAGTAGTTTGATAGCAAGATAATTTGTAACGAGCTAGTAACGGTAATGGTAACAAAAGTGCATCAAGGTAGCCCAATCCTTTTGAGGCAAAGTACAGTCCAAAACGGTCTCTTATGATAAGCAAAGTGTTCTTGAGGGTACACGGGAATTTCATCTAGTCACTTTCATCATGTTGGTTTGGTTTGTGTTCGCTACTTTGATAATTTGATATGTGGGTGGACCGGTGCTTAGATAATGTTCTTACTTGAACAAACCTCCTGGTTATGATTAACCCCCTCGCAAGCATCCGCAACTATGAGAAAAGTATTAAGAATAAATTCTAACCATAGCATTAAACTTTTGGGTCCAAATCAGCCCCTTGCGGAATAGCGCATAAACTAGGGTTTAAGCTTCTATCACTCTCGCAACCCATCATCTAATAACTACTCCACAATGCATTCCCTTAGGCCCAAATATGGTGAAGTGTCATGTAGTCAATGTTCACATGACACCGCTAAGGGAATCACAACATACATACTATCAAATTATCAAACACATATAAAATTCACAAGATTACTTGCAACAAGATTTCTCCAGTGACCTCAAGAACAAAAGTAACTAGTCACAAATGGTAATCATGCTCAAGATCATAGGGGTATTAAATAGCATAATAGATCTGAACATATAGTCTTCCACCAAATAAACCATATAGTAATCAACTACAAGATGTAATCAACACTACTAGTCACCCACAAGCACCAATCTATAATTCCAGTACAAAGATTGAACACAAGAGATGAACTAGGGTTTGAGAGGCGATGGTGTTGTTGCAGATGTTGATGGAGATTGCCCTCCCTAAGATGGGAGAGTTGTTGGTGATGATGATGACGATGATTTCCCCCTCCGGGAGGGAAGTTCCCTTGGCGGAATCGCTCCGCCGGAGTGCAAAAGTGCTCCTGCCCAAGTTCCGCCTCAAGACGGCGGCGCTTCGTCCTGAAAGTCCTCTCTTTTTTTTCTAGGTCAAAATGACTTAAATACCATAAGAGGGGCACCGGAGGTGGGCTGGGCTGAGCACAACCCACCAGGGCGCGCCTGGGGGCCCTGGCGCGCCCTGGTGTCTTGTACTCACTAGGTGGCCCCCCTCCAATAGTTGTTTGCTCCATTATTTCTTATTTATTCCATAAAAATTCCTCGTGAAGTTTCAGCTCATTTGGAGTTGTGCAGAATAGGTGGCCTGACGTAGGTTTTTGAGGTTCAGATTTCCAGATGCCGTAATTCTCCCTCTTTGTGTGAACCTTGCATATTATGAGAGAAAAGGCATTAGAATTACTCCAAAAAGCATTATTATGCATAAAAACAATATAAATAACAGTAGGTAAACATGATGCAAAATGGACGTATCAACTCCCCCAAGCTCATACCTCGTTTGTCCTCAAGCGAAAACCAAAATCGAAAAACATGTCCACATGTTTAGAGAGAGAGGTGTCGATAAAAACAAAATACAAACATAGTAGCATGATGTAACTTATTATCACATCAATAAACATTAACATAAAACTTTTATCATAGAACTTTTATCATAGACTTCTCATGAACAAGTAAAAATTCATCACAACAACGAAGTATAAAGCATAAACTCTATTGAAAACCAACAAACTATGTTCTCAGTCAACTTTGCAACTACAATTCATCATGTTTTCAGGAAGGGTCACGTATCGGAGCCTTTTTGGCAAGTCCACATACTCATTCATCATATAGTCTGCTATGATTGTTAACACTCGCTGCATACACATGAGCAAAACATTTCAACTGGACACATAGAAAGATAGGGCCTTATAGTTTTGCCTCCCAACATACTCACCTAGAGGGTGATGTCAACAATAATAACTCATGCTAGCCATACCCAACTGGATATATGTGCCTAGATCTTTCCTCGCCACATGATGCTTGCCAAAAGAGAAATATAAAAAGGAATAGAGAGAAAAACTTTGACTCTTGCATGAAAGTAAATACATAAAACTAAAAAGTAGGCCCTTCGCAGAGGGAAGCAGAGGTTGCCATGCGCTTTTTGGTTGTATGCTCAATCCCTTAATGCAAAAGAACGTCATGTTATATTGCCCCTTGTGATAGCAACCTTTATTATGCAGTATGTCGCTTTTATTCTTTGCCATCACAAGTTCGTACAACGCTCAATTTTATTTTATACTAAATGATCTAACACTTTTAGAATCAATTTTTATTACCATATTGCACCAATGACAACTTACTTGAAGGATCTTACTCAATACATAGGTAGGTATGGTGGACTCTTGAAAATAAGATTTTGGTTTAAGGGTTTTTGGATGCACAAGTAGTATCTCTACTTAGTGCGGAATTTTTGGCTAGCAAACATGGGGAGCAAGCACCACATGTTGAAGGATCTATGACAATATAACTGATGACCCACAAGTATAGGGGATCAATCGTAGTCCTTTCGATAAGTAAGAGTGTCGAACCTAATGAGGAGCAGAAGGAAATGACAAGCGGTTTTCAGCAAGGTAATGTCTGCAAGCATTGAAATTATAAGTAATGAGTTAATTTGCAACGAGCAAGTAATGGTAACAGTAGTAAAAGTGCAGCAAGGTAGCCCAATCCTTTTGAGGCAAATGACATGCCAAACCGGTCTCTTATAATAAGCAAAGTGTTCTTGAGGGTACACGGGAATTTCATCTAGTCACTTTCGTCATGTTGGTTTGATTTGTGTTCGCTACTTTGATAATTTGATATGTGGGTGGACCGGTGCTTAGCTGTTGTTCTTACTTGAACAATCCTCCTACTTATGATTAACCCCCTCGCAAGCATCCGCAACTATGAGAAAAGTATTAAGAATAAATTCTAACCATAGCATTAAACTTTTGGATCCAAATCAGCCACTTACAGAATAGCGCATAAACTAGGGTTTAAGCTTCTGTCACTCTCGCAACCCATCATCTAATAACTACTCCACAATTCATTCCCTTAGGCCCAAGTATGGTGAAGTGTCATGTAGTCGACGTTCACATGACACCACTAAGGGAATCACAATGTACATACTATCAAAATATCGAACACATATAAAATTCACATGATTACTTGCAACAAGATTTCTCCCGCGACCTCAAGAACAAAAGTAACTACTCACAAATGATAATCATGCTCAAGATTAGAGGGGTATTAAATAGCATAATGGATCTGAAAATATAATCTTCCACCAAATAAACCATATAGTAATCAATTACAAGATGTAATCAACACTACTAGTCACCCACAAGCACCAATGTATAGTTCCGGTACAAAGATTGAACACAAGAGATGACCTAAGGTTTGAGAGGAGATGGTGTTGTTGAAGATGTTGATGGAGATTGCCCTCCCCAAGATGGGAGAGTTTTTGGTGATGATGATGACAGTGATTTCCCCGGGGAAGTTCCGCCGGCGGAATCGCTCCACCGGAGGGCAAAAGTGCTCCTGCCCAAGTTCCACCTCGAGACGGCAGCGCTTCGTCCCGAAAGTACTCTCCTTATTTTTTCTAGGTCAAAATGACTTAAATACTAGAAGAGGGGCACCGGAGGTGGGCTGGGCTGAGCACAAGCCACCAGGGCGTGCCTGGGGGCTCTTGCGTGCCCTGGTGTCTTGTGCTCACTAGGTGGCCCCCCTCCGGTAGTTATTTGCTCCAGTATTTCTTATTTATTCCATAAAAATCATCGTGAAGTTTCCGCTCATTTGTGCAGAATAGGTATCCTGACATAGCTTTTTCAGGTCCAGATTTCCAGGTGTCGGGATTCTCCCTCCTTGTGTAAACCTTGCATATTATGATAGAAAAGGCATTCAAATTACTCCAAAAGCATTATTATCCATAAAAACAATATAAATAACAGTCGGTAAACATGATGCAAAATGGACGTATCAACTCCCCCAAGCTCAGACCTTACTTGTCCTCAAGCGAAAACTAAAATCGAAAACATGTCCACATGCTTAGAGAGAGAGGTGTCTATAAAAACAAAATATGCACAGAGAAGCATCATGTAACTTATTATAACAACAACATAATTTAACATAAAACTTTTATCATAGAAATTTCGCCATAGACTTCTCATGAACAAGTAACAAATTTTTTTTGACAGAAAGACTGTAAGGGAACCCCCTACAGTAAAATTGGTGCAACAAACCCAAATTGCAAGTACCATGCCTTGAACCTGGGTGGGTAGGAAGGCATCAACCCCTTCCCACCACTAGGCTATGCCTTAGTCTGCAACAAGTAACAATTCATCACAACATCGAAGTATAAATCATAAACTCTATTGAAAACCAACAACTATGTTCCCAGTCAACTTTGCAACTACAGTTCATCATCTTTTCAGGAAGGGTCACGTATAGGAGCCCTTTTGGCAAGTCCACATACTCAACCATCATACAGTCTTCTATGATTGCTAACACTCACCGCATATACATGAGCAAAACATTTCAACCGGACACATAGAAATATAGGGGCTTATAGTTTTGCCTCCCAACATACTCACCTCAAGGGTGATGTTAGCAATAATAACTCATGCCACCCATATCCAACTGGATATATGTGCCTATGAAGGTAATATGCCCTAGAGGCAATAATAAAGTTATTATTTATTTCCTTAATTCATGATAAATGTTTATTATTCATGCTAGAATTATATTAACCGGAAACTTAGTACATGTGTGAATACATAGACAAAACATATAGTCCCTAGTATGCCTCTACTTGACTAGCTCGTTAACGAAAGATGGTTATGTTTCCTAACCATAGACATGTGTTGTCATTTGATGAACGGGATCACATCATTAGGAGAATGATGTGATGGACATGACCCATCTGTTAGCTTAGCATTATGACCGTGTCAGTTTGATTGATATTGCTTTCTTCATGACTTATACAAGTTCCTCAGACTATGAGATTATGCAACTCCTGAATACTGGAGGAACATTTTGTGTGCTACCAAATGTCACAACGTAAAAGGGTGATTATAAAGGTGCTCTACAGGTGTCTCCGAAGGTGTTTGTTGGGTTGGCATATATCGAGATTAGGATTTGTCACTCCGTGTTTCGGAGAGGTATCTCTGGGCCCTCTCAATAATACTCATCACTATAAGCCTTGCAAATTGTAACTAATGAGTTAGTTGTGGGATGAAGTATTATAGAACGAGTAAAGAGACTTGCCGGTAACGAGATTGAACTAGGTATGAAGATACCGACGATCGAATCTCGGGTAAGTAACATACCGATGACGAAGGGAATAACGTATGTTGTCATAAGGTTCGACTGATAAAGATCTTTGTAGAATATATAGGAACCAATATGGGCATCTAGGTTCCACTCTTGGTTATTGACCAGAAAAGTGTCTCGGTCATGTCTACATAGTTCTCGAACCCGTAGGCGCACGCTTAACGTTCATTGACGATATAGTATTATAGGAGTTATGTATGTTGGTGACCGAATGTTGTTCGAAGTCCCGGATGAGATCACGAACATGAGAGGAGCTCCGGAATGGTCCAGAAGTAAAGATTCATATATTGGATGATATGGTTAGGCCAAGGGGTCAGGCCCACGGGGCGATAAGTCGGTGCAAAAGGACTTTTGCGGAGGCCAGTGGGCCAAACGCCGGAGACCTTGGCGTCTGGCCCTGGGCCAGACGCCGAGGCCCATGGCGTCTGGGCCAGACGCCAAGGATTTTTCGTTTGGTCCTAGAGTCCGGGTGGGACTCTTGCCTATCGGGCAAAACCGACTTTGAGGAGGCATTTGCTCCAAGTTTCGACCCCAGGGCTCAACATATAAATAGAGGGGCAGGACTAGCATGAAGGACACATCAAGAAACACCAAACCGTGTGCCGGCAACCCTGTCCCCTCTAGTTTATCCTCCGTCATAGTTTCCTAGTGCTTAGTCGAAGCCCTGCGGAGATTGTTCATCACCAACACCATCACCACGCCGTCGTGCTGCCGGAACTCATCTACTACTTCGCCTGTCTTGCTGGATCAAGAAGGCGAGGACGTCATCGAGCTGAACATGTGCTGAACATGGAGGTGTCGTACGTTCGGTACTTGATCGGGACGGATCGTGAAGGTGTACGACTACATCAACCACGTTGATAAACGCTTCCGCTTAGCGAATCTTCAAGGGTATGAAGATACACTCCCCCTCTCATTGCTATGCATCACATAGATAGATCTTGCATGATCGTAGGAATTTTTTTGAAATTACCGCGTTCCCCAACACCTAGATCTTTCCTCACCACATGATGCTTGCCAACAGAGAAAAAATAAAAAGGAATAATGAGAAAAACTTTGACTCTTGCATGAAAGTAAATACATAAAAGTAAAAGATAGGCCCTTCGCAAGGGAAGCAGAGGTTGCCATGCACTTTTTGGTTGTATGCTAGCGCAAAAGAATGTCACGTTATATTGCCCCTTGTGATAGCAACCTTTATTATGCAGTCTGTCGCTTTTATTCTTTGCCACCACTAGTTCGTACAACACTCAATTTTCTCCTACACTAAATGATCTAACACTTTCTAAATAAATTTGTATTGCCTTATTGCACTGATGATAACTTACTTGAAGGATCTTACTCAATCCTTAGGTAGGTATGGTGGACTCTTGAAAATAAGATTTGGGTTTAAGGGTTTTTGGATGCACAAGTAGTATCTCTACTTAGTGCGGAATTTTTGGCTAGCAAAGATGGGGGAAAAGCACCACATGTTGAAGGATCCATGGCAATATAACTTCTATGTGAATATGAACAAACATAAATCATTACATTGTCTTCCTTGTTCAACGTCAACAATTTTGGCATATAATATTTTGATGGGGGCTCACAATCACAAAAGATTTCCAAGATAGTGTATTTGCATGTGAATCTTCTCTTCCATTATTAATTCTTTCATGAATTGCGTCATTTACCAATGCTATGTTTGTCAATCTCCAATAAATTTTTCTACTTATACTTTTCCTTATGTGATGTCATTACTTACCATAAGATTAGCATATTATCCTTTTCACTTATTTCCTTTCTTTATATTTAAACAAGAAAGTAAAGATAGTAAAACTCAAACTAAACTTTATTATATATATCGCACACGATTACAAGGATAGATCACTAAGCAAACTTTCAAAAGAAAGGATCGAACTAAACTTGTATTTATCTAAAGAAAAAGATAACTATGGATCGAACTAAGATAAGTAAAGGCAAAAGATAGTGGAGGTGATATGATACCGGGGCACCTCCCCCAAGCTTGGCACAAGCCAAGGGGAGTGCCCATACCCGATACTCAATTTTCTTTGGTTGATGAAGAAGGAGGTGGTGGTGATGAAGTGGTAGCGATTGACAACCCACAAGTATATGAGATTGCAACAGTTTTTGAGGGTAGAGTATTCAACCCAAATTTATAGATTCAACAGTTTTTGTGGATGTAGGTTTGCTATATCATATTGTGTGATTTGCCAATACATTTAATGTATTGACCCTTTGTGGCTGCAACTTATCATGTTGTAGGATTTTCAGATGATCAGTGAGATACAGTAGGGTCGCGAGTCTTCACTCAACATGTTCTCCAGTGGGCATTGATGGACTCATCGTTTATTATGCTACCTTTTCACTGTTATTATTGAATAAGTTAGTCATGCGCTATTTAGTCTGTAATACTTTATAAATTATGGATCATACGTTATAGTAAATGATGCACTAGTTATTTGATATTCATATGTACTGTGTGTGCTAGCGAGTCAATCCAGGGACTAGCACAATGAGCACAGAGACATCGAATCTTATTAGGTTCGGGTCATTATAGATGGTATCAGAGCAGTGTGTTGACTGTAGGTCGTGACCCTAGAAAATGGATTAGAAAAGCCATAGGAGTGATAAACTTTACAAGTTGTTGTATACTTGTTAGTTCATACTCTTGTACTCATACCTTTACATTTCAAATATAGATGACCCCTGGAATTATATTAGTGTTATTTAAGGAGTTTAGTTGGCAGACCACCATTCCTAAGTTGTGTTCGATAAATGATTTGCGGTAGTATGATGAGATCATATCTCTTGTGGATATGACCCTACCTGTAGGTTTTGCTTGTGTTGTGTGATATATCATATGTTTGGTTGGTCATTGCTTTTGTGTTGTCATATTTCGTGGATTGTTTGTATTATGCAATTGGGTGCTTTGGTTGATCACATGTGCTCTTTTGATGTGATTGCTTTAGGATGGCTTTGGTGACTTGTGTGAATTGTGTGAATTTAGTGTTTGTTTTTGATATTGTTGGAGTTTTAGTTGCTTGCATGAGCACAAGGGTAGTGTTTTCCCCCCGTAGACCTACTTCTGTCTATATCTTACCCCTGCTTACCCATTAGATGCCACCGAGGCGTAACTCTAGAGGCAGTGGTTCAGGAGACAACAACAACAATGACATACCACTATACATGCAGCAGCTGCTTCAGGGACAGACTCAGTTGATCCAGTTACTTGTTCAGAACCAGAACCAGAACAACAACAACAACAACAACAACAACAACAATAATCCACCACCACCCCCAGTTGATGCACTTACTCATTTCTTGAGGTTGAATCCTCAGAGGTTTTCTAGCACCCCTGAACCTATTGTGGCTGATGATTGGCTTCGCTCAGTTAATAGGAATTTGGAGACAATTGGTTGCACTGATGCAGAGAGAGTGAGGTTTGCCTCACATTTGTTAGAAGGACCAGCTGCAGCATGGTGGGACAATTACTTGGTCACTTATCCTATTGCTACTATCACTTGGGAGCAGTTTCGGGCAGGTTTTTGCGCCGCACATGTGTCTTCTGGTGCCATGAGTCTGAAGAAGATGGAGTTCCGCAGCTTGCGTTAGGGAGGTCGCACTGTGAATGCATATGTGGAGGAATTTAATAATCTTGCACGCTATGCTCCTAACGATGTTAGCACTAATGCAGCTAGACAGGAGAAGTTTCTGGAAGGACTGGATGATGAGTTGAGTATCCAGTTGACAGTGGCAACATTCAACAACTTTCAGGAGCTTATTGATAAGGCTATTGTACTTGAAGGAAAGTTTCAACGGGTGGAGAACCGCAACAGGAAGGCAAGGGACACAGAGTTCAACCCCGGAGGACCCCGGAAGCACCATAATTCGTCAGCATCTTCTAAGTACTATGATTCTGGAGTGGACATTTATAATGGTCATAACCATGATGTGCATAATCACCACAACAACAATGGACACAACCATAATGGTCAGAGGAATGGCAACAACGACCACGACCTTTCGACACCCACAAAGAAGGATCTAAGCCAGTTACTTTGTTACAGATGCAAGAACCCAGGACACTATTCAACAAACTGTCTTGAGCTAAAGAAAATGAATTATGACAATGGGGATTCTGGAGATAAGGAGATAGGTCACTTCGAAAGTGGACATGTGAATCACATGAGGGTAGGAAGACCAGATAATGCATCAGTCTTTGGTAAGATTCTTAATTAAGATCAAGTATTGTGTCCGTTCTTTCAGCATTGATGCATCATATTTAGTCGTGTCAAGGGAGATTTGGAAATATGCAATGAGTAAGCCTCGAAAGTTTTGAGTATGGATTATATCAAGTACACAGCTTTAAACTTTGCTAGCCAACTCGAATCTTGAGGACGAGATTCATTTTAAAGGGGGTAGATTTGTAACATCCTAGATTTTTAAAATTTGGAATGTTAATAGGATCATTCTTTTTATCATGATTTCTATGCTTATTTAAATTTTCTGAATAGTTAAAGTGTTTTCCAACTCAAGGCAATATATTTGGAGTGGAGATAATACGACTTCTCCCCTATTAGTTATACTAGTTGACCCGTTGCGCCAAATGGCGCAGAGACCCGCTAAAGCCATATTGTCGATGAAAATAGTTTCAATTTGCAAGGACATTTTCGATATTGGTAGTAGAAAGCCCATGTGTTAAATCATGCTATACTGACAATATGTTTATCACGCAAGCATTGCCTGCATGCAGAACATAAGATAGCTACATTTGTGCTTTCTTCTCAGACTCAGGTAATTCCCGTAGAAGCTTATCGCAAGATATTTTGCTTATCTGAAGCTTAACACGTTAATGTTATTTCTAGCATGGTTCAGCTAGCCTTCTCTTTGTTATAGATTCGACCTGACCAAGCATTTAAGCAAGGCACTTATATAATAGAGCAACATCACAACAGTTGAAGTTATTAGGACAAGGTTCAAGTGTAGCTTAAAATTTGAACAAGTTGTAGTTATTAGGACAAGGTTCAAGTGTAGCTTAAAATTCGAACAAGTTGTAGTTATTAGGGCAAGGTTCAAGTGTAGCTTAAAATCTGAACAATTAACTTTACTTCTCTTTCTCTTGCTGAAAATCACAATAGTGCATCTGTGCCTACTTATTTTGTGAGCATGGCCATGTGCATGCCTAAACCTGAGATTGTCATTCTTTTTTTTTTTTTGCCTCTGCCTACACACCTAAATCAAGCCCGTAAGTTAGCATGTCATTTATTTATAAAGCAACACCACATCAGTCTAATCTTCCAAGAGCAAGGGCCTAAAATATTCAGAGATGCGCAATTAAGATCATGCTGTCACAAATGAATGATATGATACTAAATCTATAAAGTTTGTTATCCAATCATTTCCCTTCCATAATGATGTTGCCAGTTTAATTGGGGATTTACTTATCTCCTCCCGTCCAATGCGAGGCAACCATAGCGGCAACGCAAGAGGGCCCCACGCCGAAGGGCTGCGCCACAACCAAGCCCCCAACACCGTCGCTCAGCCAACATACACATGATGCACGTTTCTAATTTTGCATTTTTCTTCTCAGATTGTGCCGCTCAATCTGCATTGATGCACACCTTTGAGCAAACTATGTTGCAACTTTATCACTTTTCATAGAAGGAAAAAGCTCATGATTTCTCAGACTCGCCCTCCACCACCGGTTGTTATCCCTTGTCCTCTGTTGGCCCTCCGACGGCCACGATCCGTCATTTGGAGCGCTGGGATCTCACATCTCGCTTCAATGCCGTCGAACTTGACCACTGCTCTTCCACCACGCAACACCGAGTCGGAGGCTGTGGCACTACACAACAGCGATCCCGCGGCCGCGGTGCTGCCCATGCGACATCAGCACCTACGGCCATGGCACTACCTCAATGTGACAGTGTCCCGGCGGCCTTGGTTCTGCTAGCCATTCGAAGCTTCTATCCTGAAGCAGAATGAGTTGTACCGATTACTGAACGAGTGTGGCAAAAGTTGAATTACGAGCATAGCTTAAATCTGTATCTCCTTCTACTGAATGTACTGCTCCCATGTATTCAGCATGACTGGAGCGTGCAGTTGTAATAATAGAAGCTCTGAATTCACAAACAAAAAAGATGAATGT
The DNA here is from genome assembly GCF_002162155.2 of Triticum dicoccoides. Taxonomy (NCBI): domain Eukaryota; kingdom Viridiplantae; phylum Streptophyta; class Magnoliopsida; order Poales; family Poaceae; genus Triticum; species Triticum dicoccoides. Next base: position 344,795,250 of record NC_041385.1, read on the forward strand.
AAAAGTGGTCGTCGACCATTCCTTGTACGTATATGATGTTGCATCTCTACACTCTAAGGACATGATCCAGATGTATTATAAGAAAGTTGCTATGGACCACATGGTACATGATCACATATATTAACAAATTAACTTCAGAAGATTGGATGCAAACCTCCTGACGTAAGAATAATCTTTTGATTTAATAGCTTTGGCAATAGTTGAAACTTGTTCTTTCTAAGGTGGTCACCAAATTGGACCCTCACAAAAGAGCTAACATAGCAGCGATAAAAATAATGAACTGAAGACAACCTCAATTAGGACCTATGAACCTCTCAGAGGTCATGGAGGCCAACTTTCATGATGTTACATGTCATCTTGAATGTAAGTACATCCATACCAACCTCAAGTCCTGTTTTCAGGAGAAATTTCTTCCATCCATGCTTGAACAAGATGCATGCATTCATGTGCTTGTTCGTCACTCAGTCCTAGTGGACCTCTGCTTGCCAAACCATAGTCTCGCCAGTCGATGCTTGGGATATCCAAACGACAAGCTACTTCCTTTGGTTTTTGTAGATGAACATAGACTACATGCAAAAAAGTGTGTGTTATGGTCCCAGTTATGTAAAATAGCACAAGAACAAAAAAAACTGAGGAAAATAAATGGATCCTATAGAGCGACATAGATCGAAAAACAGTGTGTGCAACAAAATGCATTTAACTGAACCTAAGGTTAAAACCAGACCTTGTTCATGAAACAATAAAATCTAGTGAATGGAGAACTTAGTATTCACTTCAGAAGCTAAGCATGAACATTATGAATATACATACAGAAAAAAGAGGGGGAAATAATGACTAAACAAGGACTGAAAAGGTTATATGAGTAGAGGTTAATTATGTAAACATCAAATGTGAATGATCAAGAAGACTCGAAGAAAAAATCACAAGGCAACACAAAAATGAAGCAACTGAAAAACAGGTACTTGTTTCCATCGGGGGCAAAAGAGTGAAGCATAGGACTCCAGAAAAATCGAGAACAAAAGTAATGGAATAAATAAAGCAGCTCCCAAAAAATCTCCGCGTGTCAAAGGGAAGAGATACAAACAATTGCTGAAGTAATTAGGATAAAATAGAAAATAGTGACAAGACTTATACAACGATCTCCTACCTCCGTTGTCAAATAATCAATGTTTTAGCACACGATACACAATAACAAACTGCATGCATCTCATAGCTACATAGAGGAAATCCAGATCATGGCTGCTTAGTTCCAAGTGGATATTAACAAACATAAAAAGGAGAAGTTATCACAGCATCTGTCAAGCTGCAACATTAACTTGCTAATATTTATTAGGTATGCAACACATAACATACTTTAAGCCTCAAGCCATCAACAATTCCAGGTCCAGGAATTATATGAGCATCCATAATACCAAGTATATTGCTCTCATGTGTAGAATATTCATCTTGAAAGGAAAAAAACTAAGCATACTGCACGAATATGCAAATAGAATGGAAGGATAGGGAATAGTACATTTCTCACCATTCGTCTTGCATAATGAATGTGTTTTAAATGTAGCAAACTTGCGGTTCTCGAAGATCAAAAGATTGCGCTTCTCAGCAATCTTCAAAAAAAGTTCATAAGATCCCATTATATAAAGGATGCTGAATTTGCATATTCAATAGTGAACAATTCTAGTAACTAAATAAAGGAGGCACCTACCCATAATCATAAGAGAATTACAGCATGTACTTGCTAAATTGATCATTCTCCTAGTAGTTGGCGTCCTCCCCCTCCATAAACATGGCAGAAATTATCCATCAACAGAGCTTAAAACAGGATGGAAGGTGAAAAAAGCTTGTCATTGAACCCATAAGCATGGACGCTATACGATATTAGAAGAAAAAACATGGAAAATGTCATAGCTAGTAGAGCAGGAGCATTGCTACTCAAACCTAAAAAAATTGAGGATTACAACTCAGATCTAATAAAAACGCCACAACATTGAAGTTCATATGAACATCAATTCACTGTAACTACCTCTCTGGGCAGGTCACCTCGCTCTTGTGTAAACCGCAGCCGCCCAGCGCCGCTGCCTTCCTCTTCTCTCTTGAGCACTTGCCACCGACCTCCGTGCCCTCGCCTCTCGCCTCCGGCCTCAGTGCGAATATCAATTCACTGTAACTACCTTTCTGGGCGGGTTGGTGGACGGAGCAGATGGCTTCGGTGGAATGAATTTGTTATATGTTAAAATGAATCAACCTTCCTGTAGAAATAAGGAAGGAAGTTTCATTCATTCATTTGAAAAACAGCAGCAACAGTGTATGTAGCGTCTTGATCCATGGAAGAAGGTGGGGGAGCAGGAAGGGACCTTGTGCGTGGGGTAGTCATGGCCGTGGTCAGGCTGGACGATGTCTCCATCGAGCTCGTCCATGGAAGGTAGGAAGGAGCTGCTGCAGGTCGCCTGCTGCTGCTTCGGACTGAATCGAACAGAAAAAGAAATCAGGGGTCCGATCCGATCTGATGTGATGTGAGAGAGGAGAGTAGTCGGGGAAAGGGAGAGCTCACCGTTGCAACAGGGCGACCGGAGAGGTGGAGGATGGAGGCAGAGGAGGGGATCCGTGCCTGGGAGCCGTCATGCCACCGCGTCCATGGAGACGCTGCTGCTGGTGCTGCTGCAGATCGAGAAAGCAAAGAAATCAGGGGAAGGATGTGAGAGATAGGAAGGAGAGGAGAGGTTAGGGAGAGCCGAGGTGTTCTACCCCTACTGAGGCGCATCTCTGTTCTAGCGCGGGGAGAAGGAATGGGGCCGGCGGCACAGGGAGCAGGGGAGGGCGCTGAGGCGTGTGAGGAGAGGGTGCGGCGGCGTGGGAGAGGATGGAGTGGGGAGGAGAGGGTTTGGCGGCTAGGGTTTGACCTTTTTCTTGTTCTCGAGGTCGAGCACGGGGCGCGGGCGGAGGGGACTGGCAAATCCCTCGGGGACAAGGGAAAGGCACACCCAGCCAAAATGAGCCCACTGGTCATAGGCCAATGAAAATGACCGTGGGTGAAAATTGGATTTGACCACGAAGTGAATATCTGACGGCCCAAATGCGTATCCGATGTCTAGAAGTGGACCAAATCGAGGGAGCTTTATATGTTTAAATTTGGAAAACGCTAAGAATATATTCTGGTGTCTACCCAAATTATTTTGGCTTTATAGAAACTCAAAATTATTTTATAGTTGTTATTATAATGCTCTTTTATGTGCTTGTTTTGCGCAAAATATTTTTTTCCAAAAATGTATTTGTGTTGTATGTTCACTGTTTTATATAGTAGTAATAATGTTTTACTGTGTGTTGTGGTATTTTTTTGGGAAGTCGCTAGGTATTTTGGTTTAGTCAAATGTATGTTCTGTATATACAGTAATGTTATTAGTTTTTTTTGAGACAATCACGCGAAGCTTTTATTAATCCGTCACAATGTTTACAGGGACGAAAGAAAGATCACCGGGGTGGCCTAACCAGACATGGCGACCGGTCTCCAGTCCCAAAGCATGCTTCGCTAGATTGTGAGCTTCGAAAGTCGAGCTCCTAAACTCATGAACAAAAGCACACGAATTAAAACTACTAGAGTACTCTATGATTTCATGTATAATGGCCCCATAGCTCGGGCTACTCTTCTGCTTGATATCGTTCACCACTTCCATGCAGTCCATCGCCACGTGAATTGCTTGCAACTGGAGATCCTCAGCTAGTGCCATCGATTCTCTGACTCCGCTTCAAGTGTTGTAGGGTCGGAGATACCCTTGAACACAACAGTGGACGCACCCAGAAAAAGACCTTCCCTGCTCCTGCACACTGCTGCTACCGCGCCAACACTTGAACTTCCCATGCAGGCCGCATCAACATTTATTTTGGATATGCCCAATGGCGGCTGCAACCACTGAGTCGGTCGCGCCATTCTGTCCTGCACCACAGCACTGCTCATGTTCTTGACCACTTGAAGATCACTCAGGAAAGAGTTAATAAAAGAGTGTGTTGAGAACGGGCTCTGGAAGATATCTTCGTATATAGCTTTCCTTCTAGCAGCCCACACTGCCCACAAGGTAACGGTCATACACACAAAATGTTCATGCGAGAGAGCATCCTTCAGTGCGAAAATCCATTCCCTTGCATTCTCACCATCATGCTGACTCATATTTTCGACAAGAGAATCGTCAGATAGAGCCCACACGCTGCTTGCCATCGGGCACTCAAGGAAAGCATGCCTCCATGAATCTCTGGCACTGCAAAGCACACATGTTGGTGTAGTCGACATGTTTCTATGGTGGAGTAGTTCCGCTGTTGGGATAGAGCTGCGTGCAAAACGCCACAAGAACAACTTCACCTTCGATGGCACGTACGTCCTCCATGACTTAGACCATTCATTACCCGTGTTGCCAGATGCTGATGCGGTACCACCACTTCCCTGCTCTCCCTCTAACCTTGCTTGCACAACCAGTCTATAAGCAGATTTTACAGAAAAAATACCCTTCTTCTCGCCGCTCCATGCCCAGAAGTCTTCCATGTTGCGCATGCATAGAGGTATAGACAATATTCCTTCTGCATAGACAGGTAAAAAGACAGTCCAGACCAGCTGCTCATTGCATGAAGCCTCCTGAATATTGATAAGCTGCGACACAAGGCGCAGCGGATTCTGAACTAACGGCGACACCAGTCTCATCATTCCTGGTCTTGGAATCCAGTTTTGCTTCCAAACTTCAGTTGTTTGCCCGTTGCCAATTCGCCGGATTATACCCAGCTTCAACATATCCCTCCCGTCCATAATAGCTCTCTAGATTTGCGAGGGTCGGCCCCCAAGCTCTGCCTCAAGAATGGAGGTCCCGGTGAAATATAATGCCTTCAAAATTCATGCACTCAGCGATGTAGGTTCTGTCAAAACTCTCCAGGCCTGTCTTGTGAGTAGAGCTAGATTAAAAACCTCCATATCCCTAAAGCCGAGTCCCCCAAGATGCTTCGGTCGAGTCATAGTATCCCATGCCACCCATGCTGGTTTTCGTTTTCCGGCCTTACTTCCCCACCAAAATTGGCGAATAATAGATGTTATGTTCTCACAGAGTCCCCTTGGGATCCTGAAACAGGCCATGGAGTAAACCGGCAGTGCTTGTGCCACGGCCTTAATTAGCACCTCCTTTCCCCCTGCCGATAGGAGCTTCTCCATCCATCCCCTCACCTTCTCCCACACCCGATCTCTAAGGTACTTAAAAGTTTCCATCTTTGACTGGCCGACATCAGTTGGCATTCCCAAGTAGCGCTCATTCAGAGACTCATTCTGAACATTCAGAGTTGCCTTGATGATCTCTCTCAGTTGTTGTGGACAACCCTTACTAAAAAATATCGAAGATTTATCATGGTTGATCTTCTGCCCCGATGCCTTACAATAAACATCCAATAGGTTTGAAACCGCTAAAGCCCCCTCATTACTCGATTTGAACAACAACAGGCTATCATCCGCAAATAGGAGGTGATTTACAGCCGGAGCTGAAGTTGCCACCTTGATCCCACCCAACACAGATGACTGAGAACTGGTTTTAAGTAGGCACGAAAGGCCCTCTGCTGCGATCAAGAAGAGGTAGGGGGATATCGGATCTCCCTGTCGAATACCTCGTGATGGTGTAAAAGACTCAAGTTTCTCTCCATTAAATAAAACTGAGAATAAGTCTGAACTGATCATACTCATGATGATGTCAACCCACTGTTGTGCAAAACCAAGCTTGATCATCATTGCCTTGAGATACTCCCATTCCACTCTGTCATATGCTTTCATCATGTCCAGTTTCAGAGCACAGTGGCTGTTTGACCTAGACCTGCTCCTCTTCATAAAATATAAGCACTCGTAAGCACAAATAATATTGTCAGTTATAAGCCGGTCTGGAACAAAAGCGGACTGCTCCTTTGATATAATGCCAGGCAAGATAATTTTTAACCTGTTTGCAACTACTTTGGAGGCAATTTTGTATATCACATTGCATAAACTGATAGGCCGGAATTGGGTAAGGAGAGTGGGGTTCATCACCTTAGGAATAAGCACAAGTACTGTGTCATTAACACACGCCGCACTCTCCTCCCCTCTGATTATACGAAAGACAGCTTCCGTCACTTCGTCACCACATATATCCCAGTGCCTCTGATAAAAATGAGCTGGGAAGCCATCCGGTCCCGGTGACTTTGTAGGACCCATCTGGAAAAGTGCCTTCTTAACCTCATCTTTTGTGTACGGAGACGTTAGCATCTCGTTCATGTGCGTCGTTACTTTCCTGGGAACATGTTGGAGCACACGGTCCATGTCAGTCACTCCCTCCATTGTGTACAAGTTTCTATAAAAACCGGTAACCATGTCCCTTAGCTCCACCGGATCCTGAACGTGAACTCCCAATGAGTTTGCCAAGGCTTTAATCATATTCTTTTTCTTCTCATACTTGCACGCAAGTGAAAAAATCTATTATTTTTGTCTCCTGATGCCAGCCACTCAATCCTTGATCTTTGGCGCCACATTAATTCTTCTCGGTGGTAATGTTATTAGTTCCCAGCTTTTACTGCACATCGGGCCTCAGCGCACAGCAGCCGTTATCCCTCGCTCGCGCGCCCAGTCAGCGCAAGCTGCAGCAGTAGGCCGGCATGTGTGCACACAGCAGGCTGGCCCATTTCCGCACACCCTCAGCCCACTCCGCAGCATTTTCCTATTTTTTTCTCTTTCATCTCTCTGCCGCTCACACCTGGGCTCCCCTGGTCATCCCGTTCCTCTGGACGTGTTCTTCACGGACTCCGCTCCCTCCTTCGCTTGATTCGATCGACTCTACACCTCTCGTCCATGCACGACTTCTTATAAATATTCTTATCATTCTTCTCAACCGATTTTTGCCAAAATCGCCACCTCTCGTGCCCTAGAATGGCGCCCAGATCTCGCCGGAGTTCCGCCGCAGAAGCTCCTTCGCCGGTCGGTTCCCTCGACGCAGGAGGTTCCCAGCGCCCCTTACCCTTGGTTGTTTTCGCCTTGACCTCCTCTCGCTCCCTCACCTACTAGTTCTCGCAGAGGAGCACTAGAATGAGCACTAGGACCTCCGCCCGAAGCAGAAGCCACCGTCGCCGCTCCAGTCGGACCTCACCGAGGTTAGCAGAAACCCCGGCCATTGCCGAGGATGGTTTCGAGTTCTCCGCCTCTCTCCGCACATCGTCCCTTTGTCCCCGAGCTTGGGAGGCCTCTCTAGAGAGCGTACGCTCCAAGTCCGAGTCACGCCACGCTGTCTTCCTCAACTCTAGTGGCCACCAAGCCCTCCTTCTCCGGTGAGCAAACGACAACCGCCCGATCTTCTGTAAACGGCCAAGATTAGATATGTGTTGTTTTTAGCCGAACCGTTATCTGTTATGTTGTGGCCGTCTGCTCTTTAGCCACCGCAGCGAAAGGTTAACATCCACTGAAAAAGTGCCACATGGCCCATCCACTGTACTGCAACAGTTCTTCCAGAAATCAGTTTTGGCACAATTTATTTTGGGTAGATTTCATACCAAATTTTTATTTAGGTATATCGTTTAGTCTGTAACTCCAAATTCATAGATTGTTTTTCCTGTGTACTCGTAGTGACCAGGAGAATACTGTAGAGCAAAACTTTCACATGTTTGCACTTTTCAAATTTGAATTTGATCAAATTTCAATTCAAACTTCCGGAGGCCATATCTTTTAAACCGTTGATCCAAATTAGTTGATTCTTTTTGCATTGTGATCCTATTAGCATGTAGATAATATATACCTACTGATATGTTCTGTTATTTCAGTTTTATTGGAATAATTTTATGTTTACTTTATTGTGGGTTATGTGAGTACGGTTTATTTACCGATGCCTTCGTTATCATATAGATTGTCTGGAGTGTGAAGCTGATCAGAATTAATCGTTAGAGTACTTCAACAGAGTTCAAGGCAAGTTTGCACTTTTGGTTTTGCTCATCCTATATTCTGCTATGCAAGTGTGGTTTTGATGCTATGATATATGCTTGGCCTGATATGTGTATTCAGTGTTGCCATGTTTTGTTATTGATTGTGTTATGTGATGGTGTGATCAACTTGATATGGTAGACGCGGGCATGTGTCGAGTGATCCATGAAAGTGGTGAGTGTTTATAGCCGTAGACTCGGGATAATTAACCAGGTGAATCTGTCACAGACAGAGCGCTCTATTGTCCCTAGAGAATGCGCCATTGACAGAGCGCACTTGAGGCGAGGTATATTTTTCGGAAGGTAAATCAGGTGGACGGGTCCTTGGCAGAGCGCTCTATTGTTCCTAGAGAATGTGCCATTGACAGAGCGCACTTGAGATACTTCTGAAGTTCTTGTCATGTTTATTTAGAATCTTTGGGTTATCTTGGGCGAGTAAAGTAGAGAAGGTTGTGAGTTCAGGTAGGTGAAGACTTTCTTTTCTAAATTAATTTGAGTGTTTTGTTTGTCATACTTTACTTGTGGATGTAGGTTTGCTATATCATATTGTGTGATTTGCCAATACATTCAATGTATTGACCCTTTGTGGCTGCAACTTATCATGTTGCAGGATTTTCAGATGATCAGTGAGATACAGTAGGGTCGCGAGTCTTCACTCAACATGTTCTCCAGTGGGCATTGATGGACTCATCGTTTATTATGCTACCTTTCCGCTATTATTATTGAATAAGTTAGTCATGTGCTATTCAGTTTGTAATACTTTATAAATTCTGGATCATACGTTATAGTAAATGATGCACTTGTTATTTGATCTTCATATGTACTGTGTGTGCTAGCGAGTCGATCCAGGGACTAGCAAAGTGAGCACAGAGACATCGAATCTTATTAGGTTCTGGTCGTTACAGTGGGCAAGTCCAGCACGAAACTGGATTACAGGTCAAGATCAAAGGAACATCACTCCTCTCTTTTAAACCTTGTAAGGTGGAATGATACGCTAAGACAATTGTGTATAAAATTGAAAAGAGTAATAGACATTGGCTGCAAACCATGCAGTTCAAGGCACAATTCAGAGTAAGTAGTAGTTAAAAGGCATGAGGATTAAGGACTTACAACAATGGCTTTGACTGGTGTAGTCGTGCCCTTCTTATTGCTGGTGTGACAGTCCTTGAAGATTTCCACAACATTTGGTTCAGGTACTGTTTAGTCCTTGCGGGCTTTCCTCTGCATTTGGAACAAGTCAATATAGATCTAATAATATGGTATAGCAAAAAGAGTGAAACAACAGCTAATTACAAGAGCCTCACAGTGCGCAATATATCTACGAGATCCTGTCGTCTGTTGGAATTTCACTTTCGTATGGTTGGCCTTTTTCTTTAAACAGTTCACCTACAAGAAGATAGATTTGTGTGGCACATGCATAAATAGGACTTCAACATGTGATCTGATCACATATATATAATGTACCTGATACTTCGGATCAGACTAGTGTTTAACAAGGCCTCCCCAGTCTTCATCAGATATATTTTCCTCTGGAGATGTTTGGGCAAGTTCACTGTTAGCCTTGCCTTCAAAGTGAGTTTTCCTCAAGTTATACCGATACTGTCACAGAGCAGACTTGAAAACATGGGTGCAAGATGGTTGCATCATCTTGGATATCCAACTTGAACCTCATCCGTTGAAAATTATGGGAGTCTCATTATCAGCAACGTAGAAAGTATGGGACAGAGCAAGACGATATTACTAGTTTCCATACATAACCGTACTTACAGATAAATGGTCGAGGAAGGTGTTGAGCTGGGTTTCGTCTTTGTCATTCCTATACAGAATCTATGTTGGGAGGATACGTACATGACACCTAACGGCAACCATTGCCTCTAATACTAACTTGGCTGACTCTATAGCATCACGTGGCCTTTTTAAACCCGCCTCAAAATGGATCTCCATTTTTCCTCCTCTAGATTTAGTTAACCTATCGAGCATTATCCCTGATGTTTGTTTCCTCTTGCGCCTAGGTGCTAGTACAACAACGAACATAGGAAGTGTTAGTGTATATCAAACTTTGAGACTACATATAAAGAAGCATGCAACTATAACTTGACTCCAGCAACTACCTTCTTGCTGTTGAAGCTCACAAAGTTCATCTGATCTTGCCAACTCATTTTGTGTCAAGAGTGCTTCGGAAGTAGTGTCAGGTGGCAAGGGAGCTTGGGAATGTGCTGCTAGCTGAGTTGACCAACGAGTAACTCGTGCAGCTGGTGGTACTGTGGAAGGTGTTGCAACAACTAGGGTTGTCTCTTCTTGTTTGGCGGCAGCTATTTGTTTCTGTTTGGCTTGTTCTGCAGCTCGGGTAGCACAGGATACCCTATTTGTAGAATTTTCCGCTGGATTTTGACATTCTATTGCACCATCAGTACCAACAGAATTTGAAGGATTCTTCCGCTTCCCATTCCCTGTCATTCTGTGTTGCTTCCTCTTTGTCTGTGTCATGTTAAGTCAAGCCGACAAGAAAAATGAATAACAATTTAGTTCTTCAGAACAAATTGATGTGTGATACTGACGAACTGAACTTTGATGTTAGACAACCACATGATAGGAGGATGTAATATGTAAGAAAAACAGGACGGCATGAGATAACCAGAACTATGATGTGTAAACTAAGCAGAAGACATTTCACTAAATTAGAAGCAATGCAATGGAAGGTAGACACCATATGAAAGATGCTACAAATATCGCTTTGTCAAGTTAACAGTGTCTCATCATAAGTGGCGTTTAAACAAATTAGAAGTAGTACAAGAAATAAATCATATGCAAGATGCAAACGACATCACATTACCAAGTTAAGGGTCTCTCGTCATTAGCGCCATTGCATATTCATAGCTTATGATGTGTAAATTATGGAGAAGGCATCTCAACAAATTAGAAGCAATGAAAGCTAGACACCATATGAAAGATGCAACGAATATCACTCTACCAAGTTAAAACTGTCTCATCATAAGTGCCATTTCAAAAAATTAGAAGTAGTACAAGCTAGAAAAGAATGCGAGATGTAACCTATATCACACTCCAAGTCAAACGTGTCTTATGATAAGTGATTGTTACAGGTTACACAACAGTAGTACTTTGATGTAAGAACATTGTGTGATAGACAGATATTGTATGTTCTAGAAACAGGAACATGTGTCTTATTCACAAGTATAATGTGTAAAGTAAGCAGATGGAATTCAACAAAATTAGAAGCAATACAAGCTAGACATCATACATAACATGCAACCACATATAACAATGCGAAGTTAGAGGGAGCACCTGTGATGGTGCACTAGGGGAGACATGCTCATCATCAACATAACAACGTTGAGTGTCTATGCATGTGTTGTCTTGCAAATCATCTTGGGGGGGTGGAGGAGTAGAATCTGTAGAGGCCCTCCGTTTGGAAGGAGCACCTTTATCTGCTGCCTTGCTAACTTACTTCCGCTTTATTGATTTTGAATTGTCAAGTAAAACCGACAAGAAAAGGCAATAAAATTCTCTCTTCAGAACTCATTCATGCATGATACTAGCAATCACTACTTTGATGTAAGGCAAACACATGATACCATGATGGAATATGTATGAAAAACAGGACGACATGGCATATTCACAACTGTTTGTGTAAACTAAGCAGAAACCATTCCAACAAATAAGAAGCAATGCAAGCTAGACACCACATGAAAGATGCAACCAATATGACTCTGCTAAGTTAAAAGCGTCCCATCATAAATGACATTTCAACAAATTAGAAGCAGCGCATGCTATAAATCATATGAAAGATGCAACTAATATCACACTGCATATACTAAAGGTGTCTCGTCATATTGATTGATGCGGGATACAAAAAAACAATAGTTTTATGCAAGGACATGCTTAATAGACAGATGTACTATGTACTAACAGGAAGGCATGTCACATTAATAGGTATAATGTATAAAATAAGCAGAATAGCACATGCAATTTAACCAAATTGGAAGAATTACAATCTAGATACCATATGCCACATGCAACCACATATCACGCTGCCAAGTTAGAGCAAGCACCTGCGATGCTAGTGTAGGGGAAATGCGGTAATCAACTACAGAGCTACGTTCACTATCTTCATCTAGCCTTGCTGTTTCTCGAGAATCATGTCGGGAGGCTGATGCTACATTCTTTAAATGAGGATCTTTACTCACAGTAGTCCACTGGCCTGACTGCCTCATCATAAGTGATTGATGAGGTATACACAAGAACATTAGTTTGATGTAAGAACATGGTTAATAGACATATGTATTAGTATGTACCAAAAACAGGAAGGCATGTCATATTCAAAGGTATAATGTGTAAGCTAAGCAGATGGAATTTAACCAAATTGGAAGCAATACAAGCTAGACATCCTGCTGGAGTGGTGTGCATGATCATCTAGGACCCGAGAGCCTAGTGTGAGGCGGGATGCTTCGCCACCATCGTGGCTTTTTAGTTGGCTTCCAGGTGATGCCTATCTGTGCTGAGCTTGTCACTGGCTCAGCCAGTGCCCTGACTAACTATTTGTCTTCTGGTGCTCACAGGATGGTGGTTCATGTAAAAAATATCTTTCCTTATCTTAGTAAGGACCGACTTCAGCCTTTCGAATACAAGCTAGACACCATATGGAACATGCAACCACATATGACACCGCTAAGTTAAAGCAAGCACCTGGGATGGTGGTTCATTGCGAGCGAGGTCATCAACTCCAGAGCTATGTTTACCGTCTCCATCTGCTGACATTGCACCCTTTATAAGGGTGAAACATGTCTGGCCTATCCGCGTACGACGCTGGAGCGACATCTCTCTTTTCTTTTTTGCTTCTCTCATGGCAGTAGAGTCTAAAATACCCTTGCATAAAAACACAATAGTGAGAGTAAGGGTGAAGTGTGTGCAGAACTAGTGCACTGTAAAAATAGCAGATAGCAGGTGGCTGAAAAAAAATGACAGGAGACATATGATAGCTCTACAACATTGCATGGTGTCGGAGTAATGGGCCACGGGTAGGCTAACCCGAGCCCCAGAACCTTTCGAAACATCGGGGCCGACTGCGCCCCTCAAGACCCCACAATGAAGAGCCACCTCCTGGGAGGCGGCGGCGACTGTCGCGCACAGCCGAGTCCCAGGAACAGCTTCGATTTAAGCCGACTCTTGGCTGGCGACTTCGAGACGAGCCGACTCTTAGCTGGCGACTTCAAGGTAAGACGACTATGGGAGTCGGCCCGCGACTCCAACCCTCTCCTTCCTTCGCCACAATGGCGGGGCGGGGTATGGTCATTGCGTGGCCGTCTCTACCCCGCCTATGAGGGGCTGGCATGGCTACAGTGCGCCGTATCGTTGGAGATCTCCATCGTGGCGCGACATTGTTGCCATGCCGGCCCTGACCTCAGCCTCAGTGGGCGGCGCACTGTGACCACGACGCCTACCTGTACGGCCCGAAGACGGCGGGACCGCCTGTCAGCGGGAGAACAGAAGACGGCAAGAGCGCCTCGAAGCCGGACCCATGGGAGTCGGCCCCCTGGAGTCGGCCGGCCCCTCCCACGGGCCCCTCACGCCATTAATCAGACAAGACGGGGAATGGCGACAGTGATCGTCTGCCAGACGGCGGCACTGTTGCCATGACCTCATGACCAAGCCAGCATCATCATGAGCACCGCTACAGTACCAGGTCTGTCTGCGAGGCCCGCCAGTCGGCGGAGAAGACGACGGCCTGAGAGACAGACGGTTGGGACCCGCGCGTAGCCGGATTACCATTGTATCCCTGGGGGGGGGGGCAGGCCTATATAAGCCCCCCGGGGCACCCATGCAAGGGGGATAGCCTCTCTAGTATTAGACCAATCATATAGGAAGGAGGGAGCTAGCCTTGCCCTCTCCTACCTCCAGAACACAGCTCTAGGAGCAACCTTGTAGTCACTTTGCCATAGTGATCATGCGGAGACCCCGCAGAGCGGCAGTAGGGGTGTTATCTCCTCGGAGAGCCCTGAAGCTGGGTAAGATCCGCCGGCGTGCATGTCTTCGCCTCATCTCGCTTCCGGGCACCAGCGACGTTCTACTCGCTCCCACCATGATAAGCCATCCTTTGGCATATGTCATACCCAACCCCCGACATTTGGCGCCCACCGTGGGGCGAGGTGCACCGTCGTCCGGAGACCTGCTCTAGACGGGAACCATGTTCCTCCCTGGCGAGCACAGCCAGCCCGGCATGCCAGACGGAGTCTGCACCGACGCGCTGCACGGCGCTGAGATCGCCTCTCCGACGAGGTTCGCCTCTCCGACGAGCCTGCATCCGACGCAGGCATGGGTGGCCCCGAGAGCCTCCTCGCGGGCCTCCTCGACCAACTCCACGTCGCCAGCGAGCCTGCTGTAGACCTGGAGTCCATAGGCTCCACCGACCCGATGCTGGTCGACTCCGACACCGCGTCGCTCGACGCGTTCCCCACCGATGTGGTGGTCTACGACGAGCCGCTCCCTTGCGCAGGGAGCGGCGGAAGCACCGTCACAGAGGTTCTCGTCCTTGACCACGGCGAGCGCTCCGACGAAGGTGTTCACGACCCGCTCGACGCGGCTCTGCGAGACCTATCCGCACCGATTCCGGGAGACGCTGACGCCGAGACGCTGGAGGCGCGCTGCCTTCAGCTCATCGAGGGCGCGAAGAAGCTGGCAAGCATGCGACGCTTGTCATAAGCCTACCAACGTGAGATGGATCGCGCCGTGGGTGGCTCGTCGGCTCCGACTGGGCCTAGCCGCCTAGGCGCGGTCCGGCAACGCGGCGTGGCAATCGCCAATCTGTTCGGGGCCGATCGCCCTGTGTATGCCACGCCTGCGGAGAACATCCGCGTCGCCCAGGCGGCGGCGGACGAGCTCGACAACTTCGAGGGCAAAGAGCGCCGCCTGATGACGGAGCGAGTTCAGCAGCTCCTCGACGTGGCTGCCGCGCAGAACGAAGCCGGCTGCTGCACAGAGGCGCCGCGGTGACAAAACGACGACCCGCCACCCCGTCGAGATCAAGGCGCGACGTCTTGGACACCGACTGGCGGAGTCCGCGGAAAGAAAGACAAGGAGCCGGCTGTCAGCCACAGTCGGACTCGCATCACCATCGAGCACGACCAAGACGGCTGCTCCAAAGCGGTGGAACGGCAGGACAACTATCTGCCTCCCCCTCCTCGCAGAGAAAGGCGAGTCTCCCCACCACCCGTAGAGCATCCGACTCCCGGTGACCGCCTTGGCTGCCGAGAGGGAGTCGGAGAGAATGACGCCCGCCACCGGATCGACCGACTCCACCGATCCCTGGCACTGGAAGAAGAAGACGAGTTGGGTCCTCCCTGTTTCGGACCCCGCATACGAGATGAGCCTTTTCCCAAAGCGTTCACGCTCCCCCGAGACACGCCCAAGTACACCGGCACCGTGAAGCCGGAGGACTGGCTGATTGATTACTCCACAGCCGTCAATATAGCGAACGGCAACAAGCGTGTTGCCGTAAGATATGTTCCGCTCATGCTCCAGGGCATGGCCCGGACATGGTTGAACAGCTTGAAGCCCCGCAGCATCAACAGCTGGGTCGACTTCACCGAGGCCTTCGTCCGCAACTTCACGAGCATGTACAAGCGACCTCCCAAGCCTCGCCAACTCTCCTTGTGCGTGCAAGGCCCCGACGAGTCCACTCGCGACTACCTCACGCGCTGGGCCGAGCTTCGGAACTCTTGCGAGGGCGTGCACGAGGTGCAGGCTATCGAATACTTTACTGCCGGGTGCAGAGAGGGCACCCTCCTCAAGCACAAGCTCCTCTGCGACGAGCCAGAAACCCTCGACGAGCTGCTGGTCACAGCAGACAAGTACGCCACGGCCGACTCCTCCATGAAGGCGGAGATTCAAGTTAGTGCGACTGGCAAAGTAGCCCCTCAGGCTCCAAGAACTCCGGCTGGGGACACCAGTCGGCGGCAGCAGCAAAGCGATCACAAGCGCAAGGCCCCACAGCCGGCTTCCAACAGCCGGCAAGTGGCGACAGTCGAAGACCAACAACCGGAGGGGCAGCCTCTGACCAAGCGATAGAAAGGCGGCAAGTCCAACTGGTTGCCGGCCTTCTCCTACGAGCAGACTCTAAAATGGCCAAGTACTTACCTTCCCATAGTAGCCAAGCGTTTGATCCAGTGGCAGTCCGCAGAGCGGTTGTCTGGCTGGCAAGGCGGCGACTAAGGGAAGGCAGCAAAGGAAAAAGGCAAAAGAGCAATGAGCAAGGAAAGATAGAACTCAGATATATATTTACATAACATAGGCCCTTGGCCGAATCTTCTAGTAGAAGTTCAAAATACACCCCGCTGGTGGAATTGTTCGAATTAACAAAGTTCTTCAAAGACTACTAAGGCAGATAAAATGAAGATAGAGACGGCAGCCTAGGAGGCGGCATCCGGGTTCGGAGGGTCGGAGGAGATGGCGTTGTCAGGCGCCGGGGCGGCCGGCTGGGCAGTCTTGGCTTGATCGTCTCCGGCGGCAGCCGCCTTCTCCGGACGCGGCTCGTTGCTGGAGGCGCGGTCGAGCTGAGGCTGGTCGCCCGTTCCGTCTTCTGGCGCCTCCGTCTCACCTTCGTCCTCCGCCTCGCCTTCCTCCTCAGCGCTGGAAGCAATCACCTCCACCGAGTCCTCGTCGTAATAAGGGTTCATCCCGAACCACTCCGGCGGCGCCTCCCTGCCGTCTTCAGCCCGATCAGGGACGAAGATGCTGGTGTTGGCGTAGTCGGTGATCATCGCAGCACAAGTAACGAGGGCATCTTCCACAGCTACCAGCTCCGCCTGGGCCTCTGACCAGAACGCGGCCAGACGGTCTAGGTCCAGCCCTGGATACCACGCCTTGACGAATTCCAAGGCCCGGCGCGCTCCAGCCCGGGCCGAGGAACCCTTCCAAGCCTTAAGACGACCGGTTGCGACCTCCAGCCAGTCGGCAGTCCGACTGGCAGTGTGCAAAACCGGCATGTCCGGCCACAGGGCGGCAATGGCCTGGGCGCCGGCACGCTGAAGCCGGCGCAGCATCCGATGGGCCGGTCACAGACGAGCCTCGATGCTCAGAAGCTGCTCGTCAAGGGTCCAGGGGGCGTTGGCGGCAATCTCCCACCATCTGCCCTCCACACCTTGCAATCTGCCTCGATGGCTTGAGTGGCCGCCTGCGAGTGGCCAGGGAAGAAGTCTACCAAGACAAAAAAGAAGCAAGTCAGAATCAGGAGTCGCCCGACCCGCAGTCGGCGGCTCAAAGAAAGTAAAGAAACTTACCGTCGACGATGTCCTCAATCTCATGAAAACCGGAAGTCAGCTGCGCCTCCTTGTCGGTCCAGGAGGAGCGCTCGCTCTCGAACTCGGCCAGGAGCGCAGCCTCTTTCTTCTCTGCCTCCTCCTGCGCCTTCTTCAGCAGCTCCTTTTGCTCCGCCAGCTGCGCAGCCAGTAGATCACGCTCCGCGGTGAGCTTGTCGCACTCCTCCCCCTTGGCGCACAAGGCGGTGTTGGCCTCGCCCAACTGCTGCTGAAGAATGGTGTTGGCCTCTGAAGAATAAAAAAGAAAGACATTAAGTCATCAACAAGAAAGTCGCTGAGAAGATCCGGCCCGACTGCGCAGCAGTCGGCCCGAATCTCGGGGACTACAGCCCGCGGGTGCGCCAGCGCGCCCCCACGAAGAAGAAGGAGGACTCACTCCGACTCTCTGACATGTCGGCAGTCCGCTTGCTCATCTCCTCAACATTGCAGTTGAAGGCAGTGATGCGGAGGTTGTGGTACTCCTGCAATAAGAATTTTTAGACGAAGATAAGTATCGGAACTCGCCAGAAGGAGTTCCGAGCCGCCTGCTCAGCAGCCGGCCCCAAACTCGGGGACTACACCCAGTGGGTGCGCTGGGCGCCGCCACAGAGAAGAACAAAGAAAAGCAAAGTAAAAAATGAAGCATACCCGGACGGCTACGCGCGACACCAGATGCGCCTTGGTGCAGCTCTGGATGGCGTCGCCTTCGGCTCGCAGCTTCGCCTGGACGTCCAGAAGCGCCTGGTTCAGTGGGCCCGTGCCGCCTCCTCGCACCCACCCAACGGGCGCGGCGCTCGTCGCCTCGGCATCTGGGATGGCCGAGCTGGCGGCGCCGGTCTCCAGCGGGCATGGCACCGAAGTCGCCTTCTCGAGGCGGCGGCGCACTGGCGAGGCGACCTGAAGGAGCAGCCTCGCCACGGACTTGTCCTCAGTCGGCGGCACCGGCGGGCCTGCCGGCTGTTTATCTTGCGCACCCTCAGACGGCGGCGGAGGCGGCGGTGGCGGCACGATTGTGTCTGACATAGAGCCGTCGCCGCTCTCCCTCTCCATGACGGGGTTCTCACCGCCGGCTTCCCCAGTCTGCCCCGTGAACTCCAGGGGAGGCTGCGCGGAGTTTAGCGGGGTGACGAGCAATGCCGACTGGAGGAGCGCCGCCTCCTCAGCTTGCCGCCTTGCCGCCACGGCGGCTTCAGCCTCGTCTAGTTTCCTCTGGGCGGAGGCAGCCGCCTTCTCGGCCTCCGCCTTCTCCAGATGGGCGGCTTCGTCCTCGTCGCGCTTCTCCCACGCGTTCCGCTCCGTCGCCTCTCGATGGTCGGCGGCGGGATCTATCCGCCGAGTACTGGCGGAGGTCTCTGCCGATCCCATGACGGAGGCGGCGGCGACCCTCTCGAAGGTGAGGGGAGCCTTGAGGCGAAGAAAGCATGTAAAAGTTTTGGACAAAAATCCACCAAAAACAAACAAGTCAAGAACGGAGGCACTTACGCGGAGACCAGTGGCGGCTTCTTCACCTCCTTGCGGAAGCGGTTGGCCTTCGCGATCGCCTCCTCCCTCTGGGTCATGGCGGCCGCCCGCTTGAGCTTCTTCGGCCGGCCACCAAGAAAGCTTGGCCTGGCCCGGCGCCTCTTCACGCCGCCTTGACCACCCAAGCCGGCGGCGGAACTCGCGCTCAGCTAACCGGCCCTTGATTGGTGGCGTGGGGCGACTTACCCCTTGGCATCGTCATCAGGCCAGTCGGCAAAGGTGGCCGATGGCCTGAAGCCTCCTCCTCCTCCTCCTTCGGCATCGGCCTCCATCGCCGCGGCCCCCAAGTCCGGGTCGTTGATGTCGCTCTCCGCTCGATTGGGGACGAACTGGCGGGCCGAGCCCGCGGTGCTGGCTGAAGGCTGGATGAGGGGGTTCTGACTCAAAAAAACCAAAAAGATTAGAAGTCGGATTTGGCTGCGAAGAAGACAAAAGGAGAAGAAAGACGACTTACGACAAGCGGGGGGTTGGCGCGTGAGTACGGCTCCTTGCCGAACTGCCAAGTCGCCGCGAGGTTGCAGTTTGAGATATAGTTCACCATGTCCGCCACCTCCGCGTGGGGCATGTCCTTGGAGCAGAGCCGACTCAGATCCCGGTGGCCGCTCATCTGACAGATCAGATGAGGTAGGCCTTCAAGCGGGAGGACTCGGCGCGCCACGAAGGCGGCCAACAAGTCGGACCCGGTCAAGCCCTCCGACTGCGTCAGAACTTGGAGTCGCGCGACGGCGGCGGCACCAGCGGGAGTCAGCGTCTTGACCCAGTGGGACCAATTGGGGAGCCTCCCAGCCAGTGCGCCGGCTTCGAAAGGCGGCAGGTTGACCCAGTCGCCGTCTGCGGCGACGTTCTTCACATAGAAGTAAGAACGCTGCCACATCTTCACCGACTTGATCAGCGGGATGGCGGGGAACGGATTGTCAGCCACCGACCTCCGCATCGCGATAAAGGCCCCGCAATGGGCCGGCACACCGGCGACGTGCGTGCCGAGCTTTGACTGAAAGAACTCTCCCCGCAGTTCGATTGTGGGGAGAACACCGAGGAAGCCTTCGCACAAGGTGGCGAAGGCAGCCAGCAGCACCACCGTGTTCGGGGTGAGGTGGTGCGGCTGGAGCCCGTGGAACTCCAACAAGAAGCGGAAGAAGCCGCTCGCCGGCAGCCCCAGGCCGCGCATGAGGTGCGAGCAGAATACGACCCGCTCGCCCTCCTCCGGCGCCGGCAAGATTTCCCTCTCCGGCGCAGCACGGGCTCGCACTAGGTCCGCGCCGGGGAGGCGACGCGTCTTGCGGAGGAACTCGATGACATGGTTGTCCACCTCGGAGCCGTCCCACACGCCAGAGCGCACGGCAGCAGGTGCGGCGGCGGAGGAAGAGCTCATCGTCGCAAGCGTGGCGTAGCTCGGTGCGGCGGCGGCAAGAGGAAGAAGAGGCAAGAAGGAAGCAAGGGGAGTAGGGGAGATGGGCGCGCGTGCTTCGCCGCTCCCTTCCTCCCACCTACTTATAGGCTCATAGGGCTGAGAAGCCGATGGGGCGGGCGTGGGATTAACTGCGCCCCTGCCCCCGCGCCCCCACGATTTACCACACGCAGTAACTGCGTGAGGTTACGGCATGGGAAACCCAACCGTCCGCACGACCGCAGCAAATCCGCTCGCGTGCCGAGGCACGGTAGTGGCGGGCCCCGCTTGAGATCCTGTCCCGTCGCGCGCGTGGGTGGGCAGACTGACCGTGCCACGTGGCGCCACGCGACGGACCCGCAACGGGCGGCTGCCCGGAAGCTTATCAGGCACGCCGCCTGGACCCCGCCGCGATGTTCAAACCCTCTAAGAGGCAAGACGGCCTTCTGCGAATCCGACTCCAGCTAGTCGGCCTAGAGGAAGACGGCGAGCGAGGCCGAGATTCCACCCCGGAGAGATGAAACTGTTGAGGCTCCCCGATGCGTCTCCCGCGGCGCCTCACCAGCTTCGGGGACTACTGTCGGAGTAATGGGCCACGGGTAGGCTAACTCGAGCCCCAGAACCTTTGGAAACATCGGGGCCGACTGCGCCCCTCAAGACCCCACAATGATGAGCCGCCTCCTGGGAGGCGGCGGCGACTGTCGCGCACAGCTGAGTCCCAGGGATGGCTTCAAGTTAAGCCGACTCTTGGCTGGCGACTTCGAGATGAGCCGACTCTTGGCTGACGACTTCAAGATAAGACGACTATGGGAGTCGGCCCGCGACTCCAACCCTCTCCTGCCTTCGCCACGATGGCGGGGCGGGGTATGGTCATTGCGTGGCCGTCTCTACCCCGCCTACGAGGGGCTGGCATGGCTACAGTGCGCCGTATCGTTGGAGATCTCCATCGTGGCGCGGCACTGTTGCCATGCCGGCCCTGACCTCAGCCTCAGTGGGCGGCGCACTGTGCCCACGACGCCTACCTGTACGGCCCGGAGACGGCGGGACCGCCTGTCAGCGGGAGAACAAAAGACGGCAAGAGCGCCTCGAAGCCGGACCCGTGGGAGTCGGCCCCCTGGAGTCGACCGACCCCTCCCACAGGCCCCGCACGCCATTAATCAGACAAGACGGGGAATGGTGACAGTGATCGTCCGCCAGACGGTGGCATTGTTGCCATGACCTCATGACCAAGCCAGCGTCATCATGAGCACCGTTACAGTACCAGGCCTGTCTGCGAGGCCCGCCAGTCGGCGGGCCCCGGTAGTCGGCGGAGAAGATGACGGCCTGAGAGACAGACGGCTGGGACCCGCGCCCAGCTGGATTACCATTGTATCCCTGGGGGGGGGGGCAGGCCTATATAAGCCCCCCGGGGCACTCATGCAAGGGGGATAGCCTCTCTAGTATTAGACCGATCATATAGGAAGGAGGGAGCTAGCCTTGCCATCTCCTACCTCCAGAACACAGCTCTAGGAGCAACCTTGTAGTCACTTTGCCATAGTGATCATGCGGAGACCCCGCAGAGCAGCAGTAGGGGTGTTATATCCTCGGAGAGCCCTGAAGTTGGGTAAGATCCGCCGGCGTGCATGTCTTCGCCTCATCCCGCTTCCGGGCACCGGCGACGTTCTACTCGCTCCCACCATGATAAGCCATCCTTTGGCATATGTCGTACCCAACCCCCGACACATGGCAAACAAAATTAGATTCTATCCATATGATTTTGTAATATATGAGCACAGGAAATGTAGGTACTCCTCCAGCACACCACCACATGTGGTCATATCAAGATAACAGTCGACTGAAATTAAATAGGTCAGTCGATTTTTTTATGAACCGTCCGACCTATAAGGAACGGGCAAATGGCCTTCGTCTACCTCCCGCCAGTCACTGTTGACGATCTTTCTTAAACCGCCAGCGACCACCGGCCAGACCCCTGCCTCCGCCGCCCCACCCTCCCCTCGACCTCACACCACCGCCGTGCTTGGAACCGCCCCGAGGCCATCCCTTTAATCCCGATCGACCTCCAGATTGGGCGCCGGCAAGATAAACACCGAGGCGCTGCTTTCCCGGTGTAATAAGCGGACTAGCTCCTGTTACACCGGGGAATGCTTCTGTTAATTGGGAATCAACTGACCAGGAATTGAAATCCAGGGGGCGACGGACCTCTAGCTAAGGTGAAATAGTATATGAGGAGACACCTTGTGCACCGCGAGTTACTAGGAACATCTAGTATCAAGAAGAAGCAGTCAACTAGTGTCTTCTGTGAGATGAATACCGTGCAAGCAGACACGTAAGATTTGCACGAATAAGGGAAGAGGAATACCATTTCCGGTTGCCAATGTGGTCTCCTCCATATGTCATGTCGATCTTCTTCTTTTTGCCGGGGGAACTAATATTTTGAAGGATGGTGGAGCCTTGGATGAACCCATGGCCAAATTCTTGATTGTGTTGCCGTGGCCGTATGTCGGCGGAGGGAAAGAAGATCCGAGGCGGCAAAGGACGGCGTAGAAGGAACAATTCCGGTGCGGTGGACGGTGGCGATGTTGGAGCGGCAGCGGTGAGGCGCAGGATGGCGTGGTTGAACTGGCTCGGGTACGGACGGCTCGGCCTCGGCTTCAACTAATAGCCGTGGAGGGTGTTGCGGTGGACGACGATGTCGGGGTATCGGCTCCAGCGTGATGGAGGAGGGCAGCGGTTGATGGGTGGGATGGGATGGCGGATGGAGGACGCCGGGGTTTTGCGGCTGGTGGAGAGGTAGTTTTGGCGCCCACGGAGTACGAATGGGGAATCATATGGGTGGGCGGGGGTGGGGGGAGCTAAGGGAGAACCATGTTTCGGTCTGGGACGCGCTTGTTTTTGGCTTTTTTGAACAGATGGGACACGCTTGTTTGAAATTTGGGGAAAGTACAAACTTTGCCCCCCTCTTAAATTTTGGACCTACTACGGATACTCTCAGTCATCAAGACAATTTTACCATCTGGGTAAAAATGTTATGTGGAGTAGAACTGCATCACCATCTCATCATTCCACTTGGTGAGTGAGGGAGTCCTGGATTAGGGGGTGTCCGGATGGCCGGACTATGACCATTGGCCGGACTCCCGGACTATGAAGATACAAGATTGAAGATTTCGTCCCGTGTCTGGATGGGACTTTCCTTGGCGTGGAAGGCAAGCTTGGCGATACGATATGAAGATCTCCTCCCATTGTAACCGACTCTGTGTAATCCTAGCCCTCTTCGGTGTCTATATAAACCGGAGAGTTTTAGTCCGTAGGACAAACAACAATCATACCATAGGCTAGCTTCTATGGTTTAGCCTCTCTGATCTCGTGGTAGATCCACTCTTGTACTACCCATATCATCAATATTAATCAAGAAGGAGTAGGGTTTTACCTCCATCTAGAGGGCCCGAACCTGGGTAAAAACATCGTGTCCCTTGTCTCCTGTTACCATCCGCCTAGACGCACAGTTCGGGACCCCCTACCCGAGATCCGCCGGTTTTGACACCGACATTGGTGCTTTCATTGAGAGTTCCTCTGTGTCATCACCTTTAGGCCCGATGGTTTCTTCGATCATCAATCACGACGCGATCCAGGGTGAGACTTTCCTCCCCGGACAGATCTTCGTATTCGGCGGCTTCGCACTGCGGGCCAACTCGCTTGGCCATCTGGAGCAGATCGAAAGCTATGCCCCTGGCCATCAGGTCAGGTTTGGAAGCTTAAACTACACGGCCGACATCCGCGGGGACTTGATCTTCGACGGATTCGAGCCACGACCGAGCGTGCCGCACTGTTTCGATGGGCATGATCTAGCTCTGCCGCCGGACAGCGCCCAGAGCGCCGCTCAGGTGTCCGCTCCGACCATTAGCCCGGAGCCGACTGCGCTAACCAGGAACAGACGGTTAGACGCCGCCCCAGGAGCCGCAATCTCTACGGCGATAGAGCCAAATACCAGCCTAGTCCTTTGCAAGGCCCGTGACTCCAAGGTGCCGGACTCCGTTCCGGACTCCGAATCTTCCGCACCCCTTCCGACTGAACCCGATTGGGCTCCGATCATGGAATTCACCGCCGCGGACGTCTTTTAGCACTCGCCCCTTGGCGATATCCTGAATTCACTATAGTCTCTCTCTTTGTCAGGAGAGCCCTGGCCGGATTACGGTCAGCATGGTTGGGATGCGGACGACGAAGAAATTCGAGGCCCACCCACCACCCACCTCATAGCCACTATCGACGATTTAACCGACATGCTCGACTTTGACTCCGAAGACATCGACGGTATGGACGCCGATGAAGGAGACGACCAAGAACCAGCACCTATAGGGAACTGGAAAGCCACCTCATCATATGACATATACATGGTGGACACCCCCAAAGCAGGGGATGGCGAGGAAAAAATGGAGGATGACCCCTCCAAGAAGCAACCCAAGCGCCGATGTCAGCGGCGCCGCTCTAAGTCCCGCCAAAGCAAAAACAGCGATTCTGGCACCGGAGATAACAACACGCCGGACAGTGCCAAAGATAACCCCCTCCAGCAGGATCCAATGCAGGAGGACGAAGGAGCCAGCCCTCATGAGAGAGCGGCCGACAGAGAGGTTGAGGACGACAACTATATGCCTCCCTCCGAAGACGAGGCAAGCCCCGACGACGATGAATTCGTCGTGCCAGAGGATCCCGTCGAAAAAGAGCGTTTCAAACGCAGGCTTATGGCCACGGCAAGGAGCCTCAAGAAAAAACAGCAGCAGTTAGAGCTGACCAAGACTTGCTAGCCGACAGATGGACCGAAGTCCTGGCGGCCGAAGAGTATAAACTCGAACGCCCCTCCAAGAGATACCCAAAGCGCAGGCTGCTACCCCAACTTGAGGAGGAAGCAACTAAACCTACATCACCGGCGTATGATGTGCCCGATCGGCCACCCCGTGGCCGCGATAGAGAGGCCTTCAGGCCCTCGACCCAAGCCGCACCCCGGCACCGCTCAAAACATACCAGAGTACGGGGAGACGCAACAGACCTGCGAAACATATTGGAGAATAAGGCAAGGCAAACAAGATCGATCTATAGATCGCATGGGCGCCCCGCTTCACGTGACGCTAGCCGTCACGCTGGACATGATAAATATGGCCAGGCCGAATACAACAGCCCAAGCTCATCCGAGCTGCGTCGTGATATAGCCCAGTACAGGGGCGCCGCACATCCACTATGCTTCACAGACGAAGTAATGGATCATCAAATCCCCGAGGGCTTTAAACCCATAAACATCGAATCATATGATGGCACAATAGATCCTGCAGTATGGATCGAGGATTACCTCCTTCATATCCACATGGCCCGTGGTGATGATCTACACGCCATCAAATACCTCCCGCTCAAGCTTAAAGGACCAGCTCGACATTGGCTTAATAGTCTGCCAGCAGAGTCAATTAGTTGTTGGGAGGACCTGGAATCTGCATTCCTTGACAACTTCCAGGGCACTTATGTGCGACCACCAGACGCCGATGACCTAAGCCACATAATCCAGCAGCCAGAGGAATCGTCCAGACAATTCTGGACACGGTTCCTAACCAAGAAAAATCAAATAGTCGACTGTCCGGATACCGAGGCCCTTGCAGCCTTCAGGCACAACATCCGAGACGAATGGCTTGCCCGGCACCTAGGACAGGAAAAGCCGAAATCTATGGCAGCCCTCACGACAATCATGACCCGCTTTTGCGTGGGAGAAGACAGCTAGCTAGCTCGTAGCAATAACATAACCAAGAGCCCTGGCAATTCGGATACCAAGGACAACAACGGCAGGTCACGTTGCAACAAGCATAAGCGCCACATTAACAGCGACAATACTGAAGATACGTCAGTCAATGCCGGATTCAGAGGCTCTAAACCCGGTCAGCGGAAGAAGCCATTCAAAAGAAACCCTCCGGGCCCATCCAGCTTAGACCGGATACTCGATCGCTCGTGCCAGATACACGGCACCCCCGAACAGCCAGCCAACCACACCAATAGGGATTGTTGGGTGTTCAAGCAGGCAGACAAGTTAAGTGCCGAAACAAGAGACAAGGGGCTGCATAGCGATGACGAGGAGGAGCCCCGGCTGCCGAACAACAGAGGATAGAAGGGATTCCCCCCGCAAGTTCGGACGGCGAACATGATATACGCAACCCACATCCCCAAAAGGGAGCGGAAGTGTGCTCTCAAGGACGTCTATGCGTTGGAGCCAGTCGCCCCAAAGTTCAACCCGTGGTCCTCCTGCCCGATCACTTTTGATCAAAGGGACCACCCCACTAGCATCCGTCACGGCGGATTCGCCGCATTGGTCCTAGACCCAATTATCGACGGATTTCACCTCACTAGAGTCCTAATGGATGGCGGCAGCAGCCTGAACCTGCTTTATCAGGATACAGTGCGAAAAATGGGCATCGATCCCTCAAGGATTAAACCCATAAAGACAACCTTCAAAGGCGTCATACCAGGTGTAGAAGCCAGCTGTACAGGCTCGGTTACACTCGAAGTGGTCTTCGGATCCCCGGATAATTTCCGAAGCGAAGAGTTAATCTTCGACATAGTCCCATTCCGCAGTGGCTATCACGCCCTGCTCGGACGAACTGCATTTGCAAAATTCAACGCGGTGCCGCACTATGCATATCTCAAGCTCAAGATGCCAGGACCTCGCGGAGTCATCACAGTAAATGGAAACACCGAACACTCTCTCCGAACGGAGGAGCACACGGCGGCCCTGGCGGCAGAAGTACAGAGTAGCCTCTCAAGGCAATTCTCCAATCCAGGTGTCAAACGTCCGGACAACGTCAAGCGAGCCCGAAGTAACCAACAATAAATCCGGCTGGCACGTTCCGAGCAAGCATAGCAGTGCGGCCCCAACCCCAGCCCTCGCCAAATGGTGATATCGGTACCACGCGTACATAATTACGCCTTAGAGATACCATGGGCATAAGGGGAGGGGCACAACTATGGCACGCCCAGAATGCGGCTCAACCGCACTAAGGGGCTCCTTATTCCGCCGTTTCCTTCTTACACACTTTGAGGACCCAACTATTCGGAAGGCCTTTCCAGCAATACACTCGCCGAACACACGATGCAACAGCCAGGGAGAGAACAAGCCGCGTCAAATATCCAGGTGGTCTCTATAACAAGCTTAATACCTGTTTTACTTAAAATCCCACAGCTTGCCCCTAGAGGGGAACATGTCAAATACCATCTCTTGCTTATCGCACTACTTGTATCGTTCTGCTTTCGTAGCAGCCCTTTTTTAATAAACAATACATAGATCTTATCTATTATTGTACTCATTTATTTTTTATATACAAATATGTTCAGTCATGATATTCTGCAACCGTACACTTTGGTACGGCCAATACACCAGGGGCTTAAGCACCCCATAACATGGTGTGAGAAGACCGAACACTCTCATGAGTGCGGCACCCCGAACTTATAGCACTATATGCATCGGCTCCGAATCATGTCTTTGGTCAATAGTTGGGTTTGCCCGGCTCCCATGTTTTGATACCTTACATTCCGCAATGTTGGCTAAGGTAGCGCTGGGAGAACTACTGCGATTGTGCCCTAGTTGAGCTGGGTTAACACCTCAGTAGAGAAAGCTAAAACTGACCGTCATGATAGTGCGAGAGACCGGTCGCTGTTCGCGAGGTTTTTCGAGTCCTTAAAGACTTATGCCGCTTAGAGCGAGGAACCGGACTTATCCGACCTAGGCGTGGATAGCGCCCCGAACTCGGTCTTCCGAATACTAGGGGCTTCGCCAAAATTTAAAATTATAGAATTCTATGGCTAAGTGAGAGTGATAAAGCATTATAAGTCTGACGGCCTGGTTCGTTGTGCTGAGCACCTCCTAGATGGACCCAAGAATGGAAACAAGAGCGCTCAGGTTTATCCCGAACACCCCAGCACTCGTGGCATGGGGGTCGAAGCCGACGACTTGCATCTCTCAGATTTGATAAACGGCCGCACAGAAGGTAATATTTTAAATTAACAAGCGTTGCTAAACGCACATGAAAAAAGTTTTCAGCGTACAAGATAACAAATGCGAGTCTACTAAAAAATTACATCTTTGGAGTATTCGTCCGCTATACGGCGAGCACCCTTCAGGACGCCCTTATAATACATCTCGGGCGTGCGATACTCCTTGCCCGGCGGTGGCGCGTCCATCAAAAGCTTCTCAGCGTCCAGCTTGCCCCAGTGCACTTTAGCACGGGCAAGGGCCCGACGGGCACCTTCGACACAGACGGAGCGCTTGATGACCTCAATCCACGGACACGCGTCCACCAGCCGCCGCACCAGACCGAAGTAGCTCCTAGGCATGGCTTCTCCAGGCCACAACCGAGCTATGAGGCCCTTCATGGCCTGTTCGGCCACCTTGTGGTGCTCGACCAACTGCTTCAGCTGGTCGCTCAGGGGCACCGGATGTTCGGCCTCAGCATACTAAGACCAGAACACCTTTTCCGTCGAGCTCCCCTCTTTGGCTCGGTAGTATGCGGCGGCATCAGACACACTACAGGGCAGATCGGCGAACGCTCCTGGAGAGTTCCGGATTCGGGTAAGTAGCAGATAATTAACTTTTATATTCTTGCTTTGCATAAAGAATGCCTTACCCGCCGCTATCTTCTTCATCGCCTCGATCTCCTGGAGGGCCTTCTGGGCTTCGGCCTTAGCGGTCTTGGCACTCTCAAGAGCCAAGGCGAGCTCGGACTCTCGAGTCTTCGAGTCACGCTCCAAACCCTCGTGTTTTTTCACGAGAGCCTGGAGCTCTTGCCGCACCTCTGCCACCCGCGCCTCCTGCTTCTCTTGCTCGGTGCGCTCCAAGGCTGCACTGTTTTCGGCCTTGGAGACCGCCTCCTTCAGGGTCGCCACCTCGGCTGTGGCCGCTGCAACATTTACGTTGGTCCTGTCATTATTCGCAACCAAGTATTTCTATATACATTTACATACGGTATTACATACCCTCCTTGTCCTCGAGCTGCTTCTTGGCACGGCCGAGCTCGTTCTCGGACCGCTCGAGGTTCTCCTTCAAGGCATTGACCTCTGCAGTCAGTGCGGCAGAGGTCAGCAGCGCAGCCTGCATTCCCATATTGACATATTTTTATTAGACTCCTGCGTATATCTTTTTAGATCCTCAGCTTGGCTTTTCTTTCCGATTGCCGAACTGAGCATCAGGGGCTACTGTCTATGCGGTAACATTTTTATATGTTTTTGAACACATACCTCAAAGCCTGTTAACAGGCTTGTACAGGCTTCTGTCAGCCCACTCTTGGCGGACTGAACCTTCTGAATCACCGCACTCATAAAAACGCGGTGTTCCTCATCGATGGAGGCACCGTTAAGCACCTCCAGCAAATTGTCCGGCGCCTCCGGATGGACGGAGGTTGCCGACATCGTAGGCTTGCCCTTCTTATGAAGGCGCCGCCTGTCGGACTATGGAACCATTGATGGTTCCGGAGTAGTGTCCGGCCCGGGGCCGGACTTGGATCCCTCCGGGGCTTTACCCCCTTTGGGCCTGGAGTCCGGGAGGTCGCCTGGCGGCGCCTCTAGGACCACCTCCTCCTGGTTTAGTCCCTTTCGGGACTCCACCTCGGCATCGTCCGTAGGGAGAGGGGAGGAGGCCGTCGGAAGTGAAGCGCTATTCACATCCGACGAATCCAAGGAGCCGCTCGTCGAATCGTCGAGCTGAGCCTTAGGCGGACTGCATGATCAAATATGGCGTCAGAAAATGCCAAATAATGGAGGGGCGTCGCAAGTTATTCGGATAGCCGGACACTTACGATCTTGCCAGGGGCTTGACCCTGGACGGCCATTCCTCCCCACCGCCTTCGGCACCGGAGGCGTAGTCCGGTAGAAGGGTTTTCCCCTTCTTGGACCCTCCGGCCTCCCCAGTTGGGGCGGCCTTTCTTTTCTTTCCTCCCCCTGTCAGGGGGGAGAGGCTTCTTCTTCTTCCTCCTCCTCGTCTTCAGAGGCGGAGGGTGCTTCGGGGTTGTTGGGTGATGAACCCGACACCCCTAGGCGCCGGGAGCGCTTGCGAGTCTCCGTGGCCTTCTTCTTGGCCTTCTTCTCCGGCACCACGTGAGGTGCCGGAACCAGCAGCCCTGTCAAATGGGCGTCCGCTGGGTCTTCTGGTAAGGGAGCCGGACAGATCATCTGCCCGAACGTCTTCAACCAGTCCCGTTAAAGGAAAGGGAGGTTAGACCCCACATAGAATCAGACTATGAAAGATAAAGGTCCCGTCAAGGGTAGAGTAGCTTACCTTGCTGGCCTGGCGCCGCGAGCTGAATCCGCGATCTTCGGTAGTGGATGCGGGTGCCTCAGCGCCCTTAAACAGCACCTTCCAGGCATCTTCGTACGAAGTGTCGAAAAGCTTGCTCAAGGTTTGGTGTTGTGTCGGATCAAACTCCCACAAGTTGAAGGCCCGTTGTTGGCATGAAGGATCCGGCGGATGAGCATGACCTGGACTACGTTGACAAGCTTGAGATTCTTGTTCACTAGCTTTTTGACGCAGGTTTGAAGCCCGGTCAGCTCCTCCGAATCCCCCCATGTTAAGCCCGTCTCTTTCCAGGAAGTGAGCCGTGTGGGGAAGCCAGATCGAAATTCGGGGGCCGCCGCCCATTTGGGATCACGCGGCTCGGTGATGTAGAACCACCCCGATTGCCATCCCTTTATTGTCTCCACGAAGGAGCCCTCGAGCCATAGGACGTTGGCCATCCGGCCCACCATGGCACCTCCGCACTCTGCTTGGCGCCCGCCCACTACTTTCGGCTTGACATTAAAAGTCTTCAGCCATAAGCCGAAGTGGGGCTGGATACAGAGGAAGGCCTCGCACACGACGATAAACGCCGAGATGTTGAAGATGAAGTTCGGGGCCAGATCGTGGAAGTCCAGGCCATAGTAGAACATGAGCCCCCGGATGAACGGGTGAAGAGGAAAACCCAGTCCGCGGAGGAAATGGGGGAGAAATACAACCCTCTCATGGGGCCTAGGGGTGGGGATGAGTTTCCCCTCATCTGGAAGCCGATGCGTGATGTCGTCAGACAAGTATCCGACCTTCCTCAGCTTTTTGATTTGCCCCTCCGTAACGGAGGAAGCCATCCATCTACCTCCCGCTCCGGACATGATTGGAGAAGGTTGAGGTGGGAAGTGCGGGCTTGGGCGTTGGAGCTCGGGCGCACAGGGACGAATAAGCAAAGGAGGAAGAAGGTGTGAATGGAAAGGGCGGATTCTTATCCCCTTATATGGGCGGCCGAAAACTACGAGCCCCCACCAGCCTAATAAAACTTGCTTATCTCCCAAGCGCCGCGGTTAATGGCGCGGTTGGGTTACCCACGCCCGTATTGATGAGAATCCCAGAATAAGGGGACACGATCTCCGCTTTGACAAGACATGCCAAGGAAACCGCCTCGCTAAACGCGCTGAGGTGGAACGGTATAATGAATAAAAGTCTGGCTGTGGCGTGATGTCACATTGCGTAATACGTTAGCAGATCTGATTGGTGCAAATATTATTCTCTCTACGGTGGAATGTGGAACTTATTTTGCAGAGCCGGACACTACCCTGGTGTTCAACATTTTCTATGAAGTATTCAGAGGAGGAACCGGCCTTGCAATGCCGAAGACAACTTGCGCGCCGGACTCGTCGTCATTGAAGCCTAGTTCAGGGGCTACTGAGGGAGTCCTGGATTAGGGGGTGTCCGGATGGCCGGACTATGACCTTTGGCCGGACTCCCGGACTATGAAGATACAAGATTGAAGACTCCGTCCCGTGTCTGGATGGGACTTTCCTTGGCGTGGAAGGCAAGCTTGCCGATACGATATGGAGATCTCCTCCCATTGTAGTGTAACCCTAGCCCTCTCCGATGTCTATATAAACCAGAGAGTTTTAGTCCATAGGACAAACAACAATCATACCATAGGCTAGCTTCTAGGGTTTAGCCTCTCTGATCTCGTGGTAGATCCACTCTTGTACTACCCATATCATCAATATTAATCAAGCAGGAGTAGGGTTTTACCTCCATCGAGAGGGCCCAAACCTGGGTAAAAACATCGTGTCCCTTGTCTCCTGTTACCATCCGCCTAGACGCACAGTTCGGGACCCCCTACCCGAGATCCACCGGTTTTGACACCGACAGTGAGCTTCTGGCCAACAAATTTGTCAACTCCAGTCAGTCTGAAGATGTCATGAACTCCTGGAAAGTGATCTGCATTGTTGTCAATGTAAGTCCAGTCAACGCATCTCATATCATTGACTATGGGCTTCTTGTCCAGGAGCACAGTCTCAGAGTAATCCTGCTATTCCTTTGTGTGGAACCTGTAATCCACAACAGTCCTTCTTCTAGTGGCATATGGGTCTGTCTGCCTCCATAATCTGAGACCTACATCCTTTCTTAGCTTCATATTTTCAGCCACTAGATGTGTATCATCATGATCTGGGATCTTGGGATTTAGTTTTTGGAGCACTTGGGCTTCTTCTTCTTCTTCCACTTCAGGTGCTGGGGCCTTGTTCTTCTCAGCAGCTCGTTGAAGTTGTTTTGCCAAACTCCTTCTTGACAACCTTTTTCTTTGAAGTGACCTCCTCATCAGCCACAAAATCTTCATCTTCTGAATCAGATGTTCTCTTCTTCCTTTGCCTAGTTGCAGCCTTAGGCAGGTTGCTAGAAGTGCTTCTGCTCCCATCATCATAGCTGCTGTCAGAGGGACTAGTGCCCTCACTCATGTGAACCTGTTCCTCAGACCTGTTATGGCTGTCACTATTTTTTGACATGGCTAAAAGCTGAAACCTGACCCTGTGAATGGATGTAGTTGAGACGGAGTGGATAAGCATCACAAAGTGCAGAGATTTTGCAAAACAAATGAGTTAAAAACTTAGTTTTAGTTTTCTACAGAAGTCATTTCGGAGCTACCGATTTGTTAAACTCGGTGACACTGAAGCAACTTTAGAGTCTAAACGTGTGAACTCGGTCAGACCGAGACACAGTTCGGTGACTCAGAGATTGCTAGGGTTTCACTGAGAAATGAACTCTGTCACACTGTCGATGTCAAAACCGGCGGATCTCGGGTAGGGGGTCCCGAACTGTGCGTCTAGGCGGATGGTAACAGGAGACAAGGGACACGATGTTTTTACCCAGGTTCGGGCCCTCTCGATGGAGGTAAAACCCTACTCCTGCTTGATTAATATTGATGATATGGGTAGTACAAGAGTAGATCTACCACGAGATCGGAGTGGCTAAACCCTAGAATCTAGCCTATGGTATGATTGTTGTTCGTCCTACGGACTAAAACTCTCCGGCTTATATAGACACCGGAGAGGGCTAGGGTTACACAGAGTCGGTTACAATGGGAGGAGATCTTCATAGCGTATCGCCAAGCTTGCCTTCCAGGCCAAGGAAAGTCCCATCCGGACACGGGACGGAGTCTTCAATCTTGTATCTTCATAGTCCGGGAGTCCGGCCAAAGGTCATAGTCCGGCCATCCGGACACCCCCTAATCCAGGACTCCCCCAGTAGCCCCTGAACCAGGCTTCAATGACGACAAGTCCGGCGCGCAAGTTGTCTTCGGCATTGCAAGGCGGGTTCCTCCTCCGAATATTTCATAGAAGATGTTGAACACCAGGGTAGTGTCCGGCTCTACAAAATAAGTTCCACATCCCTTCGTAGAGAGAATAATATTTGTATTAATCGGATCTGCTGATGTATTCCGTGGCGTGACATCATGCCACAGCCAGGCTCTTTATTTATTTTATTGTTCCACCTCAGCGCGTTTAGCGAGGCGGTTTCCTTGGCACGTCTTGTCAAAGCAGAGATTGTGTCCCCTTATTCCGGGATTCTCACCAATACGGGTGTGGGTAACCCAACCGCGCCATTAACCGCGGCGCTTGGGGGATAGGCGAGTTTTATTAGGCCAATGGGGGGCTCGTAGTTTTGGCCGCCCATATAAGGGGATAAGAATCCGCCCTTTCCATTCACGCCCTCTTCCTCCTCTGCTTATCTGTCCCTGCACGCTCGAGCTCCGGCGCCCAAGCCCGCACTTCCCACCTCAACCTTCTCCAACCATGTCAGGAGCGGGAGGTAGATGGATGGCCTCCTCCGTCACGGAGGGACAAATCAAAAACCCGAGGGAGTCCGGATACTTGTCTAACGACATTGCGCACCGGCTCCTAGATGCGGGGCAACTCACTCCCACCCCCAGGCCCCATGAGAGGGTTATTTTTTCCCCATTTCCTCCATGGACTGGGTTTTCCTCTTCACCCATTCGTCCGGGGGCTCATGTTCTACTACGGCCTGGACTTCCACGACCTGGTCCCGAACTTCATCCTCAATATCTCGGCATTTATCGTCGTGTGCGAGGCCTTCTTCCGCATCCAGCCCCACTTTGGCCTATGGCTGAAGATCTTCAGTGTCAAGCTGAAGGTCGTGCAAGGCCGACAAGCGGAATGCAGAGGTGCCATGGTGGGCAAGATAGCCAACGTCACCTGGCTCGAGGGTGCCTTCTTGGAAACCATCAAAGGGTGGTAATCTGGGTGGTTTTATATTACCGGGCCGCGTGACCCTAAATGGGCAACGGCCCCTGAATTTCGATCTGGCATCCCCACCCGGCTCCCATCTTGGAAAGAGACGGGCCTGTCGTGGGGCAATCCGAAAGAGGTGACCGGACTCCAAACCTGCGTCCGAGACCTGGTGGCCAAGAAGGTCAAACTTGTCAACATGGTCCAGGTCATGCTCCTCCGCCGGATCCTCCCATGTCAACGACGGGACTTCAATTTGTGGGAGTACGACCCGGCCCGGCACCAGACTCTATCCCGGCTCTTTGAAACGAAACACGAGGACGCCTGGAAGGTGCTTTTCAAAAGCTCCGAGGTCTCCCCTCCTGTCACCGAGGATCGCGGGTTCTGCGCCAAACGTCAAGCTTCCGAAGTAAGCTTACCTTTAGTCCCTTACGGGATATCCGCATTTCATAGTGTGACCTTATGTGGGATCTAAACTCCCGTTCCTTTGACAGGATTGGGAGAGGACATCCGGACAGTTTGACTGTCTGACCCCTTTGCCCAAAGGCCCAGTAGACGCACACTTAGCGAAGCTACTGGTTCCGGCACCCCATGTGGTGCCGGAGAAGAAGGCCAAGGAGAAGGCCACGGGGACCCGAAGGAGTTCCCGGCGCCCGGTGTCGTCGGATTTGCCCGACGGCTCCAACGCGCCCTCCGCCTCCGAAGATGAGGAGGAGGAAGAAGAAGATGCCTCTCCCCCTCCAGCGGGGGGAGGAAAGAAGAGAAAGGCCGCCCCAACTGGGGAAGCCGAAGGGTCCAAGAAGGGGAAGCCCCTTCTGCCGGACTATGCCCCCGACGCCGAAGACGGCGAGGAGGACTGGCCATCCAGGGTCAAGCCCCTGACAAAGTCGTAAGTGTCCGGCTACCCGAATGAATTATTGCACTCCTTTATTATTTGATAGATTCTAACACCAAAGCTAATCATGCAGTCCGCCCAGAGCTCAGCTCGGTGATTCGTCGAGCGGATCTCTGAATTCGTCGGATGTGAATAGCGCTTCACTTCCAATGGCCTCCTCCCCTCTCCCTACAGACGATGCTGAGGCGGAGTCCCGTAGGGGACAAAACCAGGAGGAGGTGGTCCTGGAAGCGCCGCAAGGCGACCTTTCGGACTCCCAGCCCAAAGGGGGTAAAGCCCCGGAGGGATCTAAGTCCGGCCGTGGGCCGGACACTGCTCCGGAACCATCAGTGGTTCCAGAGCCCGACAGGCAGTGCCTTCACAAGAAGGGCAAGTCCGCGACACCGGCGAGTTCCGTCCACCCGGAGGCGCCGGACAATTTGCTGGAGGCGCTCAACGGCGCCTCTATCGACGAAGAACACCGCACTGTTATGAGTGCGGTGATTCAGAAGGTTCAGTCCACCAAGAGCGGGCTGACGGAAGCCTGCACAAGCCTGTTAACGGGCTTTGAGGTATGTGTTCAAAAACATATATAAAAAATGTTACCGCATAGACAGTAGCCCCTGATGCTTAGTTCGGTGTTTGGAAAGAAAAGCCGAACTGAGTATCTCAAAAGATATACGCAGGAGTCTAATAGAAATATGTCAATATGGGAATGCAGGCTGCGCTGTTGACCTCTGCCGCACTGACTGCGGAGGTCAATGCCTTGAAGGAAAGCCTCGAGCGGTCCGAGAGCGAGCTCGTCCGTGCCACGAAGCAGCTCGAGGATAAAGAGGGTACGTAGTACCTCCTGTAAATGTATATAGAAATACTTGGTTGCATAATAATAATAACATGACCAACGTTAATGTTGCAGGAGCCACGACCGAGGTGGCGACCCTGAAAGAGGCGGTCTCCAAGGCTGAAAAGAGTGCGGCCTTGGAGCGCGCCGAGCGAGAGAAGTAGGAGGCGCGGGTGGCGGAGGTGCGGCAAGAGCTCCAGGCTCTCGTGGAAAAAGACGAGAGTTTGGAGCGTGACTTGAAGGCTCGAGAGTCCGAGCTTGCCTTGGCTCTTGAGAGTGCCAAGACCGCTAAGGCCGAAGCCCAAGGCCCTTCAGGAGATCGAGGCGATGAAGAAGATAGCGGCGGGTAAGGCATTCTTTATGCAAAGCAAAAATATAAAAGTTAATTATCTGCTACTTACCCGAATCCGGAGCTCTCCAGGAGCGTTCGCCGATCTGCCCTGTAGTGTGCCTGATGCCTCCGCATACTACCGAGCCGAAGAGGGGAGCTCGACGGAAAAAGTGTTCTGGTCTCAGTATGCTGAGGCCGAACATCCGGTGCCCCTGAGCGACCAGCTGAAGCAGCTGGTTGAGCTCCACAAGGTGGCCGAACAGGCCATGAAGGGCCTCATAGCTCGGCTGTGGCCTGGAGAAGTCATGCCTGGGAGCTACTTCGTTCTAGTGCGGCGGATGGTGGATGCGTGTCCGTGGATTGAGGTTGTCAAGCGCTCCGTTTGCATTGAAGGTGCCCGTCGGGCCCTTGCCCATGCTAAGGTGCACTGGGGCAAGCTAGACGCGGAGAGGCTGTTGACGGACGCGCCACCACCGGGCAAGGAGTATCGTACGCCCGAGATGTATTATAATGGCGTTCTGAAGGGTGCCCGCCGCATAGCGGATGAGTGCTCCAAAGATGTAATTTTTGAGTAAACTCGCATTTGTTATCCTGTACGCTGAAGCTTTGTTCATATGCGTTAAGCAACGCTTGTTGATTTAAAATATTACCTTCTGTGCGGCCGTTTATCAAATCTGAGAGATGCAAGTCGTCGGCTTCGACCCCCATGCCACGAGTGTTGGGGTGTTCGGGATAAACCTGAGCGCTCTTGTTCCCATTCTTGGGTCCGTCTAGGGAGGCGTTTAGCACAACGAACCTGGCCGTCGGACTTATAATGCTTTATCACTCTCACTTAGCCATAGAATTCTATGATTTTAAATTTCAGTGAAGCCCCTAGTATTCGGAAGACCGAGTTCGGGGCGCTATCCACGCCTAGGCCGGATAAGTCCGGTTCTTCGCTTGAAGCGACATAAGTCTTTAAGGACTCAAAAAAACCTCGCGACAGCGACCAGTCTCTCGCACTATCATGACAGTCAGTTTTAGCTTTCTCTACTGAGGTGTTAACCCAACTCAACTGGGGCACAATCGCAGTAGTTCTCCCAGCGCTACCTTAGCCAACAATGCGGAACGTAAGGTACCAAAACATGGGAGCCGGGCAAACCCAACTATTGACCAAAGACATGATTCGGAGCCGATGCATATAGTGCTATAAGTTCGGGGTGCCGCACTTGTTAGAGTGTTCGGTCTTCTCACACCATGTTATGGGGTGTTGTAAGCCCCTGGTGTATTATCCGTACCAAAGTGTACGGTCGCATAGTGTCATGACTGAACATATTTGCATATAAAAATATATAAGTACAATAATAGGTAAGAGCTATATATTGTTCATTAAAAAAAGGGGCTGCTGCGAAAGCAGAATGATACAAAGAGTGCGGTAAGCAAGAGATGGGAGTATTTGACATATTCCCCTTCAGGGGCAAGCTGCAGGATTATAAGAGAAACAGGTATTAAACTCGTTATAGAGACCACCTTGACTTTTGACGTAGCTTGCTTCCTCCCTGGCTATTGCATCGTTGGTTCGGCGATAGTATTGCCGGACA
Organism: Triticum dicoccoides; assembly: GCF_002162155.2. Taxonomy (NCBI): domain Eukaryota; kingdom Viridiplantae; phylum Streptophyta; class Magnoliopsida; order Poales; family Poaceae; genus Triticum; species Triticum dicoccoides. Next base: position 344,833,586 of record NC_041385.1, read on the forward strand.
GGCCTTCCGAATAGTTGGGTCCTGAAAGTGTGTGAAGAAAGGAAAACGGCGAAATAGGGAGCCTCCTAGTGCGATTAAGCTGCATTCTGGGCGTGCCGTTGTTGTGCCCCTCCCCTTATGCCCATGGTATCTCTAAGGCGTAATTATGTACGCGTGGTACCAGCATTGCCCTTTGGCGGGGGCTGGGGTCGGGGCCGCACTGCTATGCTTGCTCGGAACGTGCCAGCCGGATTTGTTATAGGTTACTTCGGGCTCGCTTGACGTTGTCCGGACGTTTGGCGCCTGGATTGGAGAACTGCCTTGAGAGGCTACTCTGTACTTCCGCCACCAGGGCCGCCGTGTGCTCCTCCATTCGGAGAGAGCGTTCGGTGTTTCCATTTACCGTGATGACTCCACGAGGTCCTGGCATCTTGAGCTTGAGATATGCGTAGTGCGGCACCGCATTGAATTTTGCAAATGCGGTTCGTCCGAGCAGGGCGTGATAGCCGCTGCGGAATGGGACTATGTCGAAGATTAACTCCTCGCTTCGGAAGTTATCTGGTGATCCGAGACCACCTCGAGTGTGACCGAGCCTGTACAGCTGGCTTCTACCCCTGGTATGACACCTTTGAAGGTTGTCTTTGTGGGTTTAATCCTTGAAGGATCGATGCCCATTTTTCGCACTGTGTCCTGGTAAAGCAGGTTCAGGCTACTGCCGCCGTCCATTAGGACTCTGGTAAGGTGAAATCCGTTGATAATTGGGTCTAGGACTAGTGCGGCGAATCCGCCGTGACGGATGCTGGTGGGATGGTCCCGTCGATCGAAAGTGATTGGGCAGGAGGACCATGGGTTGAACTTTGGAGCGACTGGCTCCAGCGCATAGACGTCCTTGAGAGCATGCTCCCGCTCCCTTTTGGGGATGTGGGTTGCGTATATCATATTCACCGTCCGAACTTGCAGGGGAAATCCCTTCTGTCCTTTGTTGTTCGGCGACCGAGGCCCCTCCTCGTCATCGCTATGGAGCCCCTTGTCTCTGGTCTCAGCGCTTATCTTGCCTGCCTGCTTGAACACCCAACAATCCCTGTTGGTGTGATTGGCTGGCTGTTCGGGGGTGCCGTGTATCTGGCACGAGCGATCAAGTATCCGGTCTAAGCTGGATGGGCCCTGAGGGTTTCGTTTGAATGGCTTCTTCCGCTGACCCGGTTTAGAGCCTCTGAATCCGGCATTGACTGCCATATCTTCAGTATTGTCACTGTTAATGCGGCGCTTATGCTTGTTGCGGCGTGACCTGCCGTTGTAATCCTTGGTATCCGAATTGCCGGGGCTCTTGCTTATGTTATTGCTACGAGCTAGCCAGCTGTCTTCTCCCGCACAGAAGCGGGTCATGAGTGTCGTGAGGGCTGCCATAGACTTCGGCTTTTCCTGTCCTAGGTGCCAGGCAAGCCATTCGTCTCGGATGTTGTGCCTGAAGGCTGCGAGGGCCTCGGCGTCCGGACAATTGACTATTTGGTTTTTCTTTGTCAGGAACCGTGTCCAGAATTGTCTGGCCGATTCCTCTGGTTGCTGGATTATGTGGCTTAGGTCATTGGCGTCTGGTGGTCGCACATATGTGCCCTGGAAGTTGTCAAGGAATGCGGATTCCAGGTCCTCCCAACAACTGATTGACTCTGCTGGCAGGCTATTAAGCCAATGCCGTGCTGGTCCTTTAAGCTTGAGCGGGAGGTATTTGATGGCGTGTAGATCATCGCCACGGGCCATGTGGATGTGAAGGAGATAATCCTCGATCCATACCGCAGGATCTGTTGTGCCATCGTATGATTCGATGTTTACGGGTTTGAAGCCCTCGGGGATTCGATGATCCATTACTTCGTCTGTGAAGCATAGTGGGTGTGCGGCGCCACTGTACTGAGCTATATCGCGACGCAGCTCGGACGAGCTTGGTCTGTTGTATTCGGCCGGGCCATACTTATTATGTCCGGCGTGACGGCTAGCGTCACATGAAGCGGGGCGCCCATGCGATCCGTAGATCGATCTTGTTTGCCTTGCCTTATTCTCCAAGATGTCTTGCAGGTCTGTTGCGTCTCCCCGTACTCTGGTATGTTTTGAGCGGTGTCGGGGTGTGGCTTGGGTCAAGGGCCTGAAGGCCTCTCTATCACGACCACGGGGTGGCCGATCGGGTGCATCGTACGCCGGTGATGTAGGTTTAGTTGCTTCCTCCTCAAGTTGGGGAAGCAGCCTGCGCTTCGGGTAGCTCTTGGATGGGCGTTCTAGTTCATACTCTTCGGCCGCCAAGACTTCGGTCCACCTGTCGGCTAGCAAGTCTTGGTCAGCTCTAAGCTGCTGCTGTTTCTTCTTGAGGCTGCTTGCCGTGGCTACGAGTCTGTGTTTGAAACGCTCTTGCTCGACGGGATCCTCTGGCACGACGAATTCATCATCGTCGAGGCTTGCCTCGTCTTCGGAGGGAGGCATGTAATTGTCGTCCTCATCCTCTTTGTTGGCCGCTGTCTCACGAGGGCTGGCTCCTTTGTCCTCCTGCACTGAATCCTGCTGGAGGGGGTTGTCTTCGGCACTGTCCGGCGTATTGTTATCTCCGGTGCCGGAATCGCCGTTTTTGCTTTGGCGGGACTTAGAGCGGTGCCACTGACGTCGGCGCTTGGGTTGCTTCTTGGAGGGGTCATCCTCTGTTTTCTCCTCGCCATCCCCCGCTTTAGGGGTGTCCACCATGTATATGTCATATGACGAGGTGGCTTTCCAGTTCCCTATAGGCACTGGTTCTTGATCGTCTCCTTCATCGGCGTCCATGCCGTCGATGTCTTCGGAGTCGAAGTCGAGCATGTCAGTTAAATCGCCGACAGTGGCTACAAAGTGGGTGGTGGGTGGGCTACGAATTTCTTCGTCGTCTGTATCCCAACCATGTTGGCCGTAGTCCGGCCAAGGCTCTCCTGACAAAGAGAGGGACTGTAATGAATTCAGGATGTTGCCGAAAGGTGAGTGCTGAAAGACATCCGCGGCGGTGAACTCCATGACCGAAGCCCAATCGGGCTTAATCGGAAGAGGTGCGGGGTTTACGGAGTCTGGATCGGAGTCCGGCACCTTGGAGTCACGGGCCTTGCGAGGGACTAAGCTGGTATCCGGCTCTATCGCCGTAGAGATTGCAGTTTTCGGGGTGGCGTCTAACCGTCCGTCCCCGACTGGTGTAGTGGGCTCCGAGTTAATGGTCGGAGCGGACACCGGAGTGACGCTCTGGGTGCTGTCCGATGACAGAGCTAAATCGTGCCCATCATGACAGTGCGGCGCGCCTGGTTGTGGCTTGAATCCGTCGAAGATCAAGTCCCCGCGGATGTCGGCCGTGTAGTTCAAGCTTCCAAACCTTACCTGATGGCCAAGGGCGTAGCTGTCGATCTGCTCCAGATGGCCGAACGAGTCAGCCCGCAGTGTGAAGCCGCCAAATACGAAGATCTGTCCAGGGAGAAAAGTCTCATCCCGGACCGCATAGCGATTGATGAGCGAAGAAGCCATCGGGCCTAAAAGGCGACGACACAGAGGAACTCTCAATGAAAGCACCAATGTCGGTGTCAAAACCGGCGGATCTCGGGTAGGGGGCCCCGAACTGTGCGTCTAGGCGGATGGTAACAGGAGACAAGGGACACGATGTTTTTACCCAGGTTCGGGCCCTCTCGATGGAGGTAAAACCCTACTCCTGCTTGATTAATATTGATGATATGGGTAGTACAAGAGTAGATCTACCACGAGATCGGAGTGGCTAAACCCTAGAATCTAGCCTATGGTATGATTGTTGTTCGTCCTACGGACTAAAACTCTCCGGTTTATATAGACATCGGAGAGGGCTAGGGTTACACAGAGTCGGTTACAATGGGAGGAGATCTTCATAGCGTATCGCCAAGCTTGCCTTCCATGCCAAGGAAAGTCCCATCCGGACATGGGACAGAGTCTTCAATCTTGTATCTTCATAGTCCGGGAGTCCGGCCAAAGGTCATAGTCCGGCCATCTGGACACCCCCTAATCCAGGACTCCCTCACACACCGATTTGTAAGTTACGGTCAGACCAAAAATCACAAATGCAATGGCCTAGGACAAATCGGTGAGAGCGAATTCTCCAACTCGGTCAGTCCGAGATGAGTTTGGCCGAAACCTAACCCTAAGTTTTCAAATCAAAACTAATCTAAAGGGTTTTTTTGATTGGATAGAAGTATCTCAAACGTGGTAATAATCATGGCATTGACCTTAGTGCAAGAATCAGAGGAAAAGATTGGACAAACTGGTCGAGTTCATACCCTATCTCAACGGTGAACTCGCTACGGTGACAACAACAGCGAATATTCCATTGACGGAGGCAGAGACCAGTGGAGACCGAGGGAGTCCTGGATTAGGGGGTATCCGGACAACCGGACTATATACATCGTCCAGACTATTGAAGCGTGAAGATACAAGACTCAAGACTTCATACCGTGTCCGGATGGGACTCTCCTTGGCGTGGAAGGCAAGCTTGGCGATCCGGATATTATATTTCCTTCCTTATAACCGACTCCATGTAAACCCTAGCCCTCTCCGGTGCCTATATAAACCGGAGAGGTTGGTCCTTAGAATGCCGATCACAATTACAATCATAATCATCATAGGCTAGCTTCTAGGGTTTAGCCTCTACGATCTCGTGGTAGATCTACTCTTGTACTACTCATATCTTCAATATTAATCAAGTAGGAAGTAGGGTTTTACCTCCATCGAGAGGGCCCGAACCTAGGTAAACGTTGTGTCCCTTGCTTCCTGTTACCATCAGCCTAAGACGCACAGATCAGGCCCCCTACCCGAGATCCGCCGGTATTGACACCGACATTGGTGCTTTCATTGAGAGTTCCTCTGTGTCGTCGCTACAAGGCTTGATGGCTCGTCTTGTCGTCAAAGACAACATTACCTCTAGGGGAGCTCTGGCTGTACGCCAAACTCTCCGACTTGGCGGCTTCGTCATGGCTGCCCCATCGGTCGTCGCACCGACGATGGCCTCTCGGGTCGTCACTCATGACCTTGGCATCAATCCAGAACTCGCCGAACAGATGGACCCGATAGAGCTCTCCTCCCTTAATGAGCTCTTGGATCGCATCGCCGCTCTTGGAGTCGCTACGGACTATGACCGGATCGGGCTTAAACCCGACCAAAGGGACATTAAATCCCCGCCGGCCACCCATGAGATAGCGGTAGTGGAGGAACCACACGCGGATTATCCCTCAATTTTGAGGATGAATTATGTCCGGATCACCGAGCTCCGTGAGCCGGGCACCCTCCCCAGGGAAGATATGACCCGGGTCCCGGACTTAGAACCGGGCACTGGGCCGGAGAAATTGGGCAGCACCCCGGATTCCGAGCCATCGGACTCGAAAGCTCCCATGCCCCTGGGTACTAGATCGGATCAGAATCCGGACTCAGCAACTACCGCGCACCCAGACTTAAACCGTCTCTCCCATATCTGGCAAGAGCCCCAGGAGACAGTACATCGCTACTGGGCCAGATTCCTCCTTGTGCTGAACAAGGTCCAGGACTGCCGCGAGGAGGACGTAGTCTCACTTTTCTGCAAAAACTGCACGAACAAAGGAATCCTTAATGCTATAAGTCACCGTGACATAGTACACTTTGCTGACTTGGCAACCATAGTACAGAAGTACTTTGCGACAGAAATCGCCTGGAAAACCCAAACAGAATTTTGGGATAGTCCGGCTCTCACCAAAACCTTTGTCCGAACTAAAAGGGCGAACTCTTGTAAGTCGCTCGATTCAATCCCCAAGAAACCAAAGCCCACCCCAGGGCGGGGAACCGTATTGGAAGAATGGCTCAATGGGCCATGTAAGCTCCACAGTACTCCGGACACAACACCAACTCATAGCCTTAGGGCATGTTGGATACTCCGGCAGGTTGCAAAAAGTGGCGAGGATCTTCTTGCAAGCCATAAAGCAGAACAACATACCACCAACAAAGACAATACGGTACTAACAGTTTTCGAGACTTTTGCCTCAAACAATAGGCGCAAGCGAGCTCATCGAAGCTCCGCTGAAATTTGTCATGTGGCAAAAATAAACCCCTGGAACGACACTGCTATAACTTTCAATGCCAGTGATGAACCTTGATTCCAGACTGTCCGGGCACCGGCCGCTCTGGTCCTTAGCCCAATCGTGGACGGCTTTTGGCTCACTAAAGTACTCATGGACGGCGAAAGCGGATTAAATTTGATCTATGAAGAAACGCTCAACAAGATGGAAGTTGATAAAAGCCACATTGAACAAAGCGACACAACCTTCAGGGGAATTATTCCCAGCGGGAAGCGCGGTGTGCGGGAAAAATCACACTCGATGTGGTATTCGGCACCCCGGAGAATTATAGGTCTGAAGAAATCACATTCCAAGTGGCTCCTTTTAGCAGCGGATACCACGCCCTTCTAGGGCGGGACGCGTTTGCAAGCTTTCAAGCTATACCCCATTACGGGTACATGAAGCTTAAAATGCTCGGACCCAATGGAATCATCACTCTAGCCAGTGATCCGGATGTTGCACTTCGCGCCGAAAACAAAACTGCAACACTAGCCCTGGAAGCATTATCCGAAGCCCTAGCGGCCGAAGAATTAACAACAATGCAGGCCACCATGGACAAGGACGACGTGATACTCGACAAGCGACCCAAGTCCACCTCATTTAAACCCGCGGACGAGATAGTCAAATTCCAAGTCCATCCAACGGACCCTACAAAGACAGCTTCCATCGGGACACAGTTGAGCGCCGCGATGGACGCCGCATTACGAGACTTCTTACGTGAGAATTGGGACATTTTTGCCTGGCACCCATCGGACATGCCGGGCATCCCACGTGGATTGGCCTAACATAGCCTTAACATACTAAAGGGATACAAACCTGTCAAACAGACCCTAAGGCGATTCTCAGAGCCCAAACAACAAGCAATGGGGGAAGAGCTAGCCAAGCTACTTGAGGCCGGATTCACCAGAGATATCAAACATCTGGATTGGCTGGCAAATTTGGTAATGGTACCAAAGAAGGATGAATCCTGGTGCCTATGCGTCGACTTCAAAGACCTCAACAAGGCTTGCCCCAAGGATCCCTTTACCCTCCCTCGCATCGATCAAATCATCGATGCCACAGCTGGACATGACTCGCTGTGTTTTCTCGACGCATACTCTGGATACCATCAAATAAAGATGGCAGCGTCTGACCAAGCTGCAACAGCTTTCATAACGCCATATGGCCCTTTTTGCTTCAACACTATGCCTTTCGGGCTTAAGAACGCCGACGCAACCTATCAACACATGATTCAAACATGCCTGGAAAAACAAATCGGCAAAACAGTGGAGGCATATGTGGATGACATGGTCATAAAAATAAGACACGTCGAAACCCTAATAGATGACTTGAGGCTTACATTCGATAACCTCCGAACATACGACATCAAGTTGAATCCGGAAAAATGCGTTTTCAGCGTCCCCTCGGGGAAACTGCTGGGCTTCATTGTTTCCAATAGAGGAATTGAAGCGAATCCGGCAAAAATCCGAGCTTTGTCGTAGTTGGCTATACCAACAGACCTCAAGCACATCCAGAAACTAGCTGGATGCGTGGCCGCTTTAAGCCGCTTGATCTCCAGGTTAGGAGAAAAGGCATTACCTCTTTACCGCCTCCTTCGGCGTACCGAACACTTCATGTCGACGGATGCAGCCGCGACCGGACTCGATGAAATAAAGACCTTACTGGCTAGTAATCCATACCTAACAGCGCCAAATATCGGTGAGCCTATGCTACTGTACATAGCTGTAACACATCAAGTGGTAAGCGCGGTGCTCGTCATCGAACGAGAGGTTGACGGATACAAATTCCCGCTTCAAAAGCCGGTTTATTACGTATCCACGGTCCTCACCCCATGCAAATCCCGATACCCACACTATCAAAAAATAGCATACGCGGTCTTCATGGCATCCCGGAAGCTATGACACTACTTTCAAGAGTGTTCGATTATGGTGGCCTTCGAAGTACCACTAAATGACATAATAAATAACCGCGACGCTACGGGCCGGATTGCTAAATGGGCTATCGAGCTCCTTCTGTTCGACATAATATATAAACCACAACGAGCCATCAAGTCGCAAGTATTGGCTGACTTTGTCGCCGAATGGACAGAAGCCGAACTCCCTAAAGAGTACGGCGCGTACTCCAACTGGATCATGCACTTTGACGGCTCTAAAATGCTGGCCAGATTGGGAGCAGGTGTATTCCTGACGTCTCCCACCGGAGACACGGTCCAGTACGTCCTCCAAATATTATACACAGACTCCAACAATGCAGTCAAATACGAGCCTTTGTTTCATGGTCTTCGGATGGCAGTCTCTATGGGCATCCAACGCCTGGTAGTGCGCGGGGATTCGAACCTCGCAATATCAAAAATAAACGAGGATGACTCTGTTGCCATGGTTCTCAGGACCACTGATCCAGCCACGATCTTCAGTCTGCCTCTTTCGGTCCAGGCTAGGGAGGAGATCAGAGAGATACAACAAGGGTCCTCGCATGTCAGTCTGGAAAACGGCTCGCCCAACGTTTGGGTCTGTGACCTAGGACGTTATTCGTCAAAGAAGTACTACAACCACTGTTTCAGGTAGGTGAAAGCTGATGAGGCCTTTGGATGGCTATGGAAAGCCAAATGCCCGATCAAGTTTAAGATGTTTGGGTGGCTGCTTATGGTCGATCGTTTGAACACCAGGAACATGCTGAAGCAGCGGCACTTTGCTGTAGCCGGGGGCAACTACACTTGCATGCTCTGCAAAAACCCGCCAGAGGAAACCGTGGAACATCTCTTCTTCGAGTGCCCTTTTGCCAAACAATGCTGGAGTAAGGTTGGTCTGACCTGGCCAGGAGGAACCAATAGGCTAGCCATCTTGCATGGTGGGAGAGAGAGCTGGCGCCGGCCGCTTTTCATGGATATCTTCCTGCTTGCTGCTTGGAGCCTGTGGATGGAAAGAAACAACCAACATTTCAGGGGGATCCCGCGCTTGTTTGTGGCGTGGTTAGCTAGGTTCAAACATCTGCTGGGTTTGGTGATCCATAACTGTCCTGAGAAAGTTCATCCTTTTCTCTTTGATTTCATTGTAAGTTTGGACCGCTAGTTTTTGTTTCTGCAACCCTTACGGCTGGGGGGCCTAAAACCCATTGTAACACACTTGTAACTGTTATGTTGTGAGTAATACAAAGTCAGTGGGAGCCTCTCCCACTGTCACTAATTCCTCAAAAAAAATATCAAAAATAAACAGAGAGTTTGATGCCAAGGATCCGAAAATGGCGGCCTACCGTAATGCCGTCCTCAAAATGTCAGCTCAGTTCGAGGGGCTTGAATTCCACCATGTGGCTCGAGAAAACAATCAAGCGGCGGACGTCCTCGCCCGCATCGGTGCTAAACGCGACCCAGTCCCACCTAACATATTCCTGGAAAGGTTATTCAAGCCATCCGTAGTATGGGAAGGGGAGTCCGGCAATACTAGCACGGATCCGAGCACACCCCCAGATTCCGAACCATCAGACACAATCGGAGGCCCTGCCACCGAAATAACATCTTCGGCCCATGAAATCATGGCCGTAATCGCCCTGTGGAATGAGCCTTTCTTGGCCTACCTAAATAGGCAGGAGCTCCCCGAAGACCAAAATGAAGCACGCTGCATCGTCTGGCATTCTAAAGCTTACAAAGTCCACGAAGGGGAACTCTACAAGAAAAGTGCTACCGGAGTGCTCCAAAGATGCATCTCCGAAGAGGAAGTGCGGCAGCTCTTGGCTGAAATCGATGCCGGACTGGGCGGGCACCACACCGCGGCTCGAGCACTAGTCAGCAAGGCCTTCCGTACAGGCTTCTATTGTCCGACGGCCCGAGCAGACGCACAGGACCTTGTCCAACATTGCGTCGGTTGCCAGCTCTTTGCCAATCAGAGTCATATGCCCCCTACCGCTCTCCAAACAATCCCCATAACTTGGCCCTTCGCGGTCTGGGGCTGGATATGGTCGGACCTCTTAAATGGGGAAGCCATAAGAAAAAATACTTATTGGTCATGGTGGACAAGTTCACCAAATGGATAGAAGCCAAACCAGTCAAAACGGCCGAATCCGGACCAGTAATAGACTTCATATCCGGGGTCATACACCGGTACGGTGTCCCCCACAGCATCATCACTGATAATGGCTCAAATTTCACAGCCGATGAAGTGAAAACTTGGTGCGGAAAAATGGGCATTAAGCTTGATTACGCTTCCGTCTACCATCCCCAAACAAACGGCCAGGTAGAGCCGGCAAATGGTCTCATCATGAGCGGCATCAAACCCAGACTAGTGCGATCCTTGACAGAGTCGGATATGCACTGGGTCGAAGAACTCGACTCCGTACTCTGGGGGCTGCGGACCACACCGAATCGCACCACCAGATATACACCACTTTTCATGGTATACGGCACGGAAGCAATACTATCCTGCGACATAATACATGATTCGCCACGTGTACGCATGTACGAAGAGAAGGAAGCCGAGTTAGATCGGCAGGATAACTTGGATTCCCTGGAGGAGGAGCGCGACGTCACAAAAGCCCGCTCCGCATTCTATCAGCAGCAGGCTCGACGATATCAAAGCAGAGAAGTGCGGGCCAAAACTTACAATATTGGCAATCTCGTTCTACGCCTAGCGGAGAAGAAGAAGGACAAGCTCAAACCCAAGTGGGAAGGTCCCTTCGTCATTGACAAAGTTCTCACTGGCGGAGTGTACCACTTACTAATGCATCCGATAACAGACTCGAGCCGAACCCATGGAACGCGGCAAGACTCCGGAGATTCTACGCCTAACGCCGAACTTAGTGTTCGTCTCCTTACCCCTCATTTTTAGTTATGCTCCACCCCTTTTCCTTTCTCGACCTTTTTCCTCTTCACACAAAGTATTTAATACAGTGCAGACTCCCGGATCACTCCGGCCGCACTATGTGTGTAAGCAATACCTGGGGGCTTCCTATACGGAAGCTAAAATAATTACTCAAATGGCTTTTTGCCCATAACATATGCGTTTCTTTTTTCATATGTGCCTTTTCTTGACCATTATATGCATCGATATGACTTAAGATGTGGCCAAGCTGGGTTGCCTGGCTCTTGTGTTTATGCCCTACGTTCCCGTTAATTCGGCTAGGGCATAAGCGGAGCACCTCTGCGATTGTTACTGCCGGTTCAGCCGGATGTGTACCTCAGACTGGGTGAAGCCGAAAGCTAGTTTCCTTAAGAGAATATTCGGTCGGTGAACAAAAGATGTATTCGTTTATTACAACGAGAATCCCCAGAAGTCTTGTATCCCGCGCCATCGTTCGCAGTCCGGACATGTGCATTGTCGCATGCGTACCCAGGGAAAGGAACCCCTAACGGAACTATTCTCCCTGGAAGATGTTTCTTACTATCCATGTAATATAACATAACTAGTTGGGTACTTGTCTATTCAAGCACTTATGACCCCCACTCCTGGTTTCCACGCATACCCCGATTTTATATAACTGAGTGGGTATTCGGACACACCCCAGACTGTAGGATCCGGGGGCTGAGCGAAAAGGTCCGCCATGACAAATGATTTTAATCCGGCTAGGGACTAATTATGTCCATTGAATTACATAGTCACTTGGACTGATTATATTCCTCCTCTATACCATCCAACATGCTATCTAGCTTACAATCCTGTTGAGAATACTTAGCGGCTAACGCTACCTGGTCATATACCAGACTCACGGGAATTTCTTGCCCATCGGGCCCCGCCGGTCCTACTTCGGCCATATGGTTCGGGTCCAGCTTGGTGTAGCGCATCTTCACCATAGCCCAGGCTTCTCTTGCACCTTGCCGGCAAGCTGACATCTTCCACAGTCGGCGGTGCCGCCGTGCTCCTTGAAGCATATCCACAAGCTCCCCCATGCCATTCGGCAGTAAGCTTGATGGCCACAAGGCTTGAGAAACACCCTGCATCACTTGCCGAGCTCGCTCGTGCAGTTGCGAGAGGTCTTACAGTAAATCACCTGCAGATGAGGGCATCTCCTTCTCAGGGCGACCCGTTAACATTCCTGCAAGCAAAATTCTTTCAATATACTTCCTCGCCGAACTATCATACAGTTCGTCTAGGCACTCACCATAAATGTCGCGTCGAAGCCTTTGGTTCTCCTTCACAGAGTCCGCCAACTGGGCGCGGAAGTCTTTTAATTCTACGTCCAGCCAGACATTGGCATCTTGAAGATTGTTCTTCTCCTGCCTAACTTGCATAAGAATGCGCTCGCCAGCCTTTAGCTGCCTTTTGAGATGCGAGTCGTCATCTCTTACGCCCTCCGGATTCACCCCGGGATTGTCTGCATAATCCTCTGTTAGACTTGTTATACCAACCATTTACTAACTGGTGCATCTTCGTACAATTGAGACAAATGTTACCAGATGAGGCCTTCTGGGATTCCTCTAACTTGGCAACCGTGTCCCTCAGCTGGGCCTTGCATTCCTCCAGCTCCCGAGCCAATTGCTCATTCTTATCTACAAGGACCTGTGCATAAATTGATCCTTAAAACAGTTGTTCCAACCATTTCAAGTCTCAGGGGCTACTGCTATACATGCTTATCAAAATTTCTTACCCGTATATCTTTGGTATACTGGTCCGTCGCTCGGGCAAGCCCGCCTTGAGCAGCTTGGATGTATGCGTCTCTCGAATTGAAGGCATTAAATGCCTCTTCGGAAAAGATGTTGTTCCGAAGCACGGCCCGTCGGCGCCGGTGATTCATGGCGCTCTCTACTTCGGAGTTCGTGGCTGAGAGCATATCCGCGTCCTCTATCGGAGAACTACGCGACATCGGCCCTGTGTCCGCCTCCGCTCTCGAAGCCGGTTCTGGAACCCGGCTGGTGGAGGCGTGATTGGCGGGATCCCCGGATATAGTCCAGCTACTCCTCTTCCTGCCCGGACACCAAGGGCGCTGTTATACTTCAAATACCATAATCGCAGGACAGGTTTTTGCCTTACCTCTGCAGTGGCGTGTCGACCCTTACCGCCTTCCTCTTGAGCCTGCCCGATCCGGACGCCCGTGGTCGACGAGTCCCTAGGGGCTCGGCCCCGCGCTTCGACCGTCGTCTCTGCAAAAAATACGACACTTCAAAGGTAAGGCATAACATCTGAAGGGAGTCCTCTTCGGAGGATAGGGTTTTTCGGTTTGGCTTACACGTGACGTAGGTAGCAGTCCAGGATAGTCGGCAATAATGGCCACTGAGGCGCCATCACAGCTCGCTTGATAAAATATCTCGTTGACAAGCTCCACGGTAATATCCGGATCTTCTTCAAGTCCTGGATCTAGGGCCCTTCCGGGGTCCTCGGGCTGCGGGGAGGGGCTGGAGATTCCTTCTACGGCCCTCCTCAGTTCCTGCTCGGAACTATCGAAGCAGACAATCTTAGCGAAGAATGCCGCGATAAGTGATGCAGGGAAAGGAATAACAACTTACCCAGTTTGGGGGGTTGTACATGGAGAATCCATCCCGCGGTTTAATGTGAAGGAATTCTTCCTCTTCTCCTTTGTATAAATCACACAATATCCTTGCCAGAGCAGTGGCGGAGTCCGGACCCTTACGGCCACAGCGGGTGGCATCATCTTCCCCGTTGAAGTGCCACATGGGTTTCCCCTGATATTGAAGCGGTTGCACCCCCCGTATTATGCATATTGCCATAACCTCGACTATCGTCAGTACGAACTTGGCCAGTAACTTTATCCTGCTCATCAGGAAGTGTATGTCCCTAGTATCCTCCTCTTGAGGGCCTCGGGGGCGCCAGCTTAGACGTGCCCTCGGTGGGGCGTAACTGAACTTGGGGAGACCTGTCCGGACTGGATCCGAAGGGGAACGTCATCAATGTAAAACCACTCCGAAGGCCAGTTCTCGGGTGCCTTCTTAGGAGTGTCGGATAGGTATCCGGTCTCGGCAATGCGCCATACTTCGGCCCCGCCCAATTGACATAGGGATTCTCCCTGGTTGTGGGGGATAAGGCAGAACAGCTTCTTCCATAACCCGAAGTGAGGCTCGCAGCCTAAAAATAGCTCGCAAAGGGCAACGTACCCTGCTATGTGTAGTACGGAGGCAGGGGTAAGGTTGTGCAACTAGAGACCGTAGAACTCTAGGAGCCCGTGAAGGAACGGGTGGATGGGAAACCCGACGCCCTAGCAGATGCGGGATGAGGCATATTCACTCCTCTAGAGAAGGATTAGGAGATCCCTCCGCTTGTTCCCCTCTATTATAAGTGGCTATTCCTGCTCGGATGGGGACCATGAACGCCGGTGGGAGAAACCCTTGGGTTTGTAACTCTATCAAACGACTATGAGGAACTGAACACTCTTCCCAATCTCCTGGCTTGGAGCGAGGAGAGCGAGCACAAGAGCTGGGACGGCCGGCCATGTTGGAATGGTTTTTACCAGAACGCTCTGTTGGATGCTTGCTCGAGGGGGGAGAGTGAGGTTTGGATCTGAGAATCCCCGTCTCTTCAAGTAGACGGTCAGCCCGAAGGATTGAGGGTGGCGAATGCAAAAATGCCCCGGCTCCTCGCATTTGCTCGACACGTGGAGATGGTCATTATTGAGGCATTGAAGCTGAGGAGTACAACATTGATGGGAAGTCGGACACTATTCGTCGTAACAGGTACTTTGGAGTATTCGGAGATGGAACCTGCCTTGCAATGCCGAAGACAAGACTGCGCGCTGGACTCATCGTCATTGAAGCCTGGTTCAGGGGCTACTAAGGGAGTCCTGGATTAGGGGTTATCCGGACAGCCGGACTATATACATCGTCTGGACTATTAAAGCGTGAAGATACAAGACTCAAGACTTCGTACCGTGTCCGGATGGGACTCTCCTTGGCGTGGAAGGCAAGCTTGGAAATCCGGATATTATATTTCCTTCCTTATAACCGACTCCATGTAAACCCTAGCCCTCTCCGGTGCCTATATAAACCGGAGAGGTTGGTCCTTAGAAGGCCGATCACAATTACAATCATAATCATCATAGGCTAGCTTCTAGGGTTTAGCCTCTACGATCTCGTGGTAGATCTACTCTTGTACTACTCATATCTTCAATATTAATCAAGCAGGAAGTAGGGTTTTACCTCCATCGAGAGGGCCCGAACCTGGGTAAACATTGTGTCCCTTGCTTCCTGTTACCATCAGCCTAAGACACACAGATCGGGACCCCCTACCCGAGATCCGCCGGTTTTGACACCGACATTGGTGCTTCCATTGAGAGGTCCTCTGTGTCGTCGCTTCAAGGTTCGATGGCTCCTTCAATCATCAACAACAACACGGTCGAGGGTGAGACCTTTCTCCCCGGACAGATCTTCGTGTTCGGCGGCTTCGCACTGCGGGCCAATTTGCTTGGCCATCTGGAGCAGATCGACAGCTACGCCCCTGGACACCAGGTCAGGTCCGGAAACTTGAACCACACGACTGATATCCGCGGAGACTTGATCTTCGATGAATTCGGGCCTATGCCAGGTGCGCCGAACAGTCACGACTAGCACGGCTTAGACCTGCTGTCTGGCAATACTTGGGATATTGCACCCGCAGGAGCTCCGGACCTAAATCCGGGGCAGATCGTGTCATCCGAGGACAGGTGGATGGACCCCCCGGAGGCCGCACACTCATCGGCAATAGAGCCGAACATCCGCTTCACCCCCAAGGAAGCCTGTGACACCGGACCCTCGGACTCGTGTTCGGCCATAGGTTCCAGTCCGCGCATCCCCGAGCCCGCCGAATATGGTTGGGCTCCGGTAATGGAGTTCACCGCTGCGGATATCTTCCAGCACTCGCCCTTGGGCGACATGCTGAACTCGTTAAAGTCTCTCTCTCTCTTTGTCAAGAGACTCTTGGTCGAACTATGTCCAGCTCGAGTGGGAAGCAGGCGGCAAGGGAATTCGCTGCGCACCCACCACCCACTTCATTGCCATGATCGATGATTTGACCGACGTGCGTGACTTCGACTTTGCAGACATCGACGGTGTGGACGACGATGTAGGAGAAGAACAGGAACCACCGCCCACAGGGCGCTGGACATCCACCTCTTCGCATGATATACATATGGTGGACACTTCCAAAGAAAACAATGGCGAGGAGGCAATGGAGGATAGCCCCTCAAGGAAGAAGGTAGAGTACGGGCGTCATCAACGCCGCTCCAAGCCCCGCCACAACAATACCAGCACAGGAGTCAAAAACAATTCGGACGGTGCCGAAGATGAATACAATCCCGATCAGCCTGCCTTCGAGTAGGCCGTACAGGCGACGGACGGATACTCGGAGGAGGATAACTACATGCCCCCTCCAAAGACGAGGTGAGCCTCGGCGACGATGAATTCAGCGTGCCTGAGGATCCCGTAGAGCAAGTTCGCTTTAAGCGACGACTTATGGCCATGGCGAAACGCCTGAAAAAGAAGCAGCAGCAGCTCAAAGCTGACCAAGATTTGCTTATAGACAGATGGACCAAGGTACACAAAGCACAATCCGCTACCTCAACCTAAGGAGGAGGACCTAAAGCCCACACCCCGACGCCAATACATCACGGTCCGGGGCAATACACAGGAAACGTGAGGCAACATCCAGAAACCTCGATGCAACAGTCATAAGCATCACAAAACTAATGATGACGACCAAGACAAGGGAGTTGGTGCCGAATTCAGCGGCCCCCTGTCCGGTCAGCGGAAAAACAACAGCTCAAGCCCATCCGGCCCGAGCAGCATACTCGACCAACCATGTGAAATTCATGGTACCCCTAGAAGGGCGGCCAAGCATACCAACAAAGAATGCCGGATCCTCAAAACAAAATGGCCGGTCGTGCGCCGAAAACAATGAAAGGAAGTCTCAAACAACGAGAAGCCAACCAAACATGGTAAGGTCAAAGGAAGATCCTCCACAGTACAAAAATACGGCCGATCATCTCCGGTCACATCGACCGTCCGAACAACATCAACCATAGCAATTTAATTGCACTTACCATTGACCCAATAGTTTGTGGCTTCCATCTCACACGAACCCCTATGGGCATAAACCCATCAATAAACATCTTCTAAAAAGATGCAGGTGCAAAGGCCAAGTTTTACAGGCCCACCACCCTAGCGGTTGTCTTCGGATCACCAAACAAATACCATGCCAAAGAATAAGTCTTCGGCATTGTCCCCTTATACAATAAACTACCATATACTATCGGGACGAACCGCGTTGGCTAGACCCAACGGGGTACAACATCAGGCCAAACCCGCGTGACATAGTCACAATTATGGGCAAGGCCGAACTCCACCCTCAGAGTGGAAATCATACCCCCGCTGGAATAGCGAGTTGTGCCCATTCATCAAATTTCGATTCGGCAGCCATCCTCCCGGACACCAATTGAGGAGTCCGAGCTACTTTATGGCATGATAGCCTGGTTTGCCCAGGCTCCGATCAGGCACCCGCGGTTCAACCAAAATATGACATGCAGCTGCCCTTAAGCATTTGTCTTTCCAGACTAACTTTCGCACAGAACAGGACTGGCGACATGGAATCAGCTCGGACGCACAAGGCAGGAACACACAAGTACGCCCCCCAAGGAGATAGTCTGGATACACTTCGGATCCACACACAACCTCCTTCAGTCCGGCCATGACAGGTTCCGCCAGCACACCTCTTTTAATACGCATAAATCGTACTCATACGCATAGACGTGTCACTCTACTACAATTCGTAGACTAAAATAACACTCACCGGCCGTCGTTCCTCATTGATGCTCTTTCCTTCGTCATAACGGCACCCGCAAATAGTGTCATGCCCCACTATGCCAGGGGCTTCATAATACTCATAATATGGCAACAAAGTCCGGCCACCTTTTCGGTCGCTCGGCACCCCGAACTTATAGCACTATATGCATCAGCTCCGAATCATGTCTTGGGTCATTGGTTGGGTTTGCCCGACTCCCATGTTTTGGTACCTTACGTTCCGCTCCATCGGCTAAGGTAGCACTGGGAGAACTACTGCGATTGTGTCCCGGTTCTTTCGGACGAGCACCTCAGTAGAGAAAGCCGAAAACTGACAGTCATGATATAGTGAGAGCTGGTCAGCTATTCGAGAGGTTGTAAAATCTTTAAATATTTATTCCGCATAATGCCATTATAAATGCAAAGTTTGACGGATCGGTCTTCCAATCAGGCGCCGTTAGAGCCCCTCGTACGGTCTTCCGAACACTAGGGGCTGCGCCCACCATACTCGAATTCCTATGGCTAAGTGAGAATGATAAAGCCCTATAGTCTGATTGCCTACTTCACGGTGATGAACACCTCCTTCAAGGACCCAAAAATGGGACAAAGAGTGTTCAGGTATGTCCTGAGCACCCCCGTACTTTTTACGTGGGGGCAGAAGCGGACGACTGGCCAACTCTCAGGATTTATATATACTCAATGGCTGCACAGGAAGAAAAATGTTCATATAACAGGCAGTAAACAATAAAAGTGCCAGTATCCCATATTACAAAGGACAGCATGACTGCCTTCAGGGAAATACAGTGTCTTTCGTACACTGTTCCGCCACAAGGCGGGCTCCTTTCAGAACACCTTCATAGTATAATTCGGGCTTGCGATGCTCCTTACCCTCCGGCGGTCCCTCAGTCATCAGCTTCTCAGCATCAAGCTTCCCCCAGTGCACCTTCGCACGGGCAAACGCCATGCGTGCACCCTCTATGCAGACCGATCTCTTAATGACGTCGAGCCAAGGGCAAGCACCAACAATCCGCTTCACGAGTCCGAAGTAACTGCTTGGAATTGGCTCAACGGACCACAGCAAGACAACTAAGTCCTTCATGGCTAGTTCGGCCGCCTGGTGTAGTTCGACCAGCTGCTTGAGCTGATTGATAAAGGGCACCGTAAAATTTGGCGCCAAATACTACAAACAGAAATGCTTCTCTTCAGACTTCTTCTCCTCAGCCCGGTAGAATTGGGCAGCATCAGATATGCTACACGGCAGGTCTGCAAACGCCCCTGGAGAAACAAGAATTCAGCTTGTCGCTTAGAGTTACTCCCATTACTATGTAAAAATTGCTTTGAGTACAAAGGGCCTTACCAGCTGCAACCTTCCGTGCCTCCTGAATGTCCTTCAATGCACCTCGGGCTTCCGCCCGAGCATCATCTGCGGCTTGGACAGCTTGGGCAAGTTCGGACTCTTTCCCTGCTAGACTCTGCTCCAAGGTCTCGCTTTTCTTCACTGCCTCCTGGAGCTCTCACTCAGCTTCAATGACCCTAGCCTCGTGTTTCTCGCGAAGAACCTGCTCGGCGGCGGCCTTCTTGTCGGCTTCGGCCACAACCTTCTTTAGTGCCTCAGTTTCGGCACTCGCTTCTAGAGCATACAATACAAATGTTTTCATCAGGCACAACTACTAATTTGTGCTCAACTGAGCAAACGGTTTCGACATACCTTGCTTGTCCTCCAACTGCTTCTTCACGTGGCCAAGTTCTTCTTCGGCCCGTTCCAGACTCCGCTTTAGTCCGGACACCTCTGCATTATGAGAGGCGGTCGTCGCTACAGACGCTTGTTTTCAAACAAAGGAATATACGTCATTAACCGAGTCTCCTGCAAAGCGGAAATTTGATCCCTATCCGACTCTTTCTCTTTCACCGGACAGTGCATCAGGGGCTACTACTCATACTATGACAACCCTTCAAAGGTTTCTAAAAACATACCTCAAAGCCTTTTATAAGGCTAAGGCAGGATTCATTCAGTCCGCTCTCAGCGGACTGAATCTTTTCAGTCACCGCGCCCATGAGGGCGTGATGCTCATTGACGATGGACGCACTATTTAGCGCTGTCGATAGACCGCCCGACAACTCTGCTTGGATAGAGGTTGCTGTTGGAACGGGCTTGCCTCTCTCTATAAAGGGGGGCTGCTCGCCTGATCCTGGAGCTTTAAAGGTCTCCAGGACCGTGTCCGGCTGCGGGCCGAATAGACCTCAAGCAAATCCGGAAATTAACTGGATGCATGGCTGCCCTAGGCCGCTTTATCTCCCGATTGGGAAAAAGGCACTACCTCTTCAAAGCCTTCTTCGACGCACCGAACACTTAGAGTGGACGGATGCGGCTACGACCAGACTAGAAGAAATAAAGGCCCTCTTGGCCAGCAATCCAATCCTGGCCGCGCCAAATATCGATGAACCCATGCTGTTATATATAGCTGCAACATACCAGGTTGTAAGCGTAGTGCCCATCGTCGAACGAGAGACGGACGGACATAAGTTCCTGCTTCAAAAGCCGGTATACTACGGATCCACTCTCCTCACTCCATGCAAGTCACGGTACCCACATTATCAAAAGATAGCATACGCGGTCTTCATGGCATCCCGGAAAATACGACACTACTTTCAAGAGTGTTCAATCACGGTGGCCTCTGAAGTACCACTAAATGATATAATAAATAACCGCGATGCCACGGGCCAGATTGCTAAGTGTGCTATCGAACTCCTCCCGTTCGACAACATATACAAGCCACGGCAAGCCATTAAGGCGCAAGTACTGGCTGACTTCATCGCCGAATGGACAGAAGTCGAACTCCCTAAAGAGTACGACGCATACTCCAATTGGATCATGCACTTTGACGGCTCTTAGATGCTGGCTGGTCTGGGAGCAGGCGTTGTCCTAACATCCCCCACCGGAGACATAGTCCAATACGTACTCCAAATATTATACACAGACTCCAACAATGCAGCCGAATACGAGGCTCTGTTGCATGGTCTTCGGATGGCAGTCTCCATGGGCATTCAACACCTAGAAGTGCGTGGGGATTCGAACCTCACAATATCTCAAATAAATGGAGACTTTGACGCCAAGGACCCAAAAATGGCAGCT
Source organism: Triticum dicoccoides (assembly GCF_002162155.2). NCBI lineage: Eukaryota > Viridiplantae > Streptophyta > Magnoliopsida > Poales > Poaceae > Triticum > Triticum dicoccoides. The sequence continues at coordinate 344,854,482 of NC_041385.1, forward strand.
TACCGCAATGCCATCCTCAAAATGTCAGCTCGGTTTGAGGGGCTCGAATTCCACCATGTGGTCCGAGAAAACAATCAAGCGGCGGATATCCTCGCCCGCATAGGTGCTAAGCACGACCCCGTCCCACCTAATATCTTCTTGGAAAGGCTGTTCAAGCCATTCGTGGTGTGGGAAGGAGAGACTGGCAATACCAGTCCGGATCCGAACACAGCCCCAGATCCCGAACACTCTGACATAATCGGAGGCTCCGCCACCAAAATAACACCTTTGGCCCACGTGATTATGGTTGTCATCGCCCCATGGACAGAACCCTTCTTAGCCTACCTAAATAGGCAAGAACTCCCTGAGGACCAAAATGAGGCACGTTGCATTATGCGGTGCTCTAAAGCCTACAAGGTTCACGAGCGAGAGCTTTATAAGAAAAGCGCGACCGGAGTGCTCGAAAGGTGCATCTTCAAAGAGGAAGGACGACAGCTACTAGCCGAAATTCATGCTGGACTCGGTGGCCACCACGCCGTAGCTCGGGCCCTTGGAAGCAAGGCCTTCCGTACAGGTTTCTACTGGCCGACAGCCCGAGCAGACGCATAGGACCTCGTCCAACATTGCGTCGGTTGCCAGCTTTTTTCAAATTAAAGCCATATGCCACCTACCGCTCTCCAAACAATCCCCATAACTTGGCCCTTTGTGGTCTGGGGGCTCGATATGGTTGGACCCCTTAAAGGGGGAAGCAATAAGAAAAAATACTTGTTGGTAATGGTGGATAAATTCACCTAATGGATAGAAGCCAAACCAGTTAAAACGGCCAAATCCGGACCAGTGATAGACTTCATATCCGGGGTCGTACACCGTTATGGTGTCCCCCACAACATCATCACCGATAACGGCTCCAACTTCACAGACGACGAGGTTAAAACTTGGTGCAACAACATGGGCATTAAGCTCGATTATGCCTCCGTCTATCACCCCCAAACAAACGGTCAAGTCAAACGAGCAAATGGTCTTATTATGAGTGGCATCAAACCCATACTAGTGCGATCCTTGAAGGAATCAGATACGCACTGGGTCGAGGAGCTCGACTCCGTACTATGGGGGCTGCGGACCACGCCGAATCGCACTACCGGATACACACCATTTTTATGGTGTACGGCGCAAAGGCGGTATTACCCTGCGATATCATTCACGACTCACCTCGAGTGCTCATGTATGAAGAGACAGAAGCCAAGCTTGATCGGGAGGACAGTTTAGATGCCCTGGAGGAGGAGCGCGACGTTGCAAAAGCCCATTCCGCATTCTATCAGCAACATGCTTGAAGGTATCAAAGCAGAGAAGTACGGGCCAAAACTTACAATGTTGGCGAACTCGTTCTACGCCTACCGGAGAAGAAAAAGGACAAGCTCAAGCCCAAGTGGGAGGGTCCCTTCATCATCGACAAAGTTCTCACTAGAGGAGCGTACCGTCTACGTGATGCGTCAGATAATCGACTCGAGCCGAACCCATGGAATGCGGCCAGACTCCGGAGATTCTACGCCTAGTGCCGAACTCTGTGTTCGTCTCCTTACCTCCGCCTTTTTTTAAGTTATATCCTCCTTCTTTCTTTCTTTCTTCCTTCCTTCCTTTTTTATAGCCTTAAAAGCTTCAAGTGTGCCTCGACTACACACTCTTGCCGCGCTATGCACGCTCAAATATACCTGGGGGCTTCTTATACAGAAGCTTAATATAATTATCTTCCGGGCTTCATGCCCACTACATATGCGTCACTTTCCCATATGTACCTTTTATTCGCCATTATATGCATCGATATGACTTAAGTTTTGGCCAAGCTGGGTTGCCTGGCTCCTGTGTTTATGCCCTACGTTCCCATTAGTTCGGCTAGGGCATAAGGGGAGCACCTCTGCGATTGTTACTGTCGGGTCAGCCGGATGTGTACCTCAGACTGGGTGAAGTCGAAAGCTAGCATTCTTAAGGGAATATTTGGTCGGTGAACAAAAGATGTTTCTTACCTATTACAATATATGCCCCCAGATATTTTATCCTGCGTCCCTTTTCATAGTTCGGACATGCACATTAATGCATGCGTGCCCAGGGAAAGGAACCCTTAACGGAACTATTCTCCCTGGAAGATGTTTCTTACTATCCATGTAATATAACATAGCTAGTTGGGTACTTGTCTATTCAAGCACTTATGACCCCTACGCCTGGTTTCCACACGTACCCCGGTTTTTACATAACTGGGCGGGTATTCGGATACACTCCGGACTGTCGGGTCCGGAGGTTGAAGCGAAAAGGTCCGCCATGACAAATGATTTACAATCCGGCTAGGGACAAAATATGTCACTCGAAGTACACAGTCACTTAGACTGACTAAATTCTTCTTCTATACCATCCAACTGACTGTCTAGCCTACAATCCTATTGGGAATACTTTGCAGCTAATCCTACCTGGTCATATACCAGACTAACGGGGATCTCTTTCCCATCTGACCCTACAGGTCCGACCTCGGCCATGTGATTCGGGTCAACCTTGGTGTACCGCGTCTTCTTCACCATGGCCCTGGCTTCCCTTGCACCTTGTCGACAGGCTGATATCTTCCATAATCGGAAGCGCCGGCGCGCTCCCTTGAGCATGTCTACCAGCTCCCCCATGCCTCCGGGCAGGGAGGCGGAGGGCCACAAGGCCTGAGCAATACCCTGCATCACCTGCCAAACTTGTTCGTGCAGTTGTGAGAGCTCTTGCAGAAGATCGCCTACGGATCCGGACATCTCCTCTTCAGGACGACCTGTCAGCATACCTATAGACATAACTCTGTTAGCCTGCTTCTTTTCTGAACTGTATAAAGGTTCATTCGAGCACTTACTAAAAATTCCGCGTCGAAGCCTCTTATTCTCCTTCACGGAGTCAGCCAGATGGGCCCGAACATCTTTTAGTTCAACGCCCAACTGGGTATGGGCATCTTGGAGATCATTTTTCTCTCGAATAACCCATGTAAGCACGCGCTCGCTAGCCTCTAGCTGTCGTTGAGCATGTTGCTCATCCCCCGGTACGATCTCCGGATTACCTCCGGGATTGTCTGTAGAATCTATTGTTAGATTTGCATGCATGCCGAATACTAACTCGTACATGTCATTACATTCTTTTCAATCAAGACAAGTATTACCAGATGAGGCCTTATTGGATTCCTCCATTCCGGCAACTGCGGCCCGTAGCTGAGCTTTGCACTCCTCCAGCTCTTGAGACAACTGCGTATTCTTCTCCGTAAGAACCTATGCATACAATGATCCTTAAATCAGTTGTGCCAACTGTTTCAAGTCTCAGGGGCTACTGATATACATAATTATCAGATTTTCTTACCCGTATATCCTTTACATACTGGTCTGTGGCTCTAGCAAGACCATCTTGAGCAGCTCGGATGTACGCGTCTCCTGAGTTGAAGGCATTGAACGCCTCTCCGGAGAAATTAGGGTCGCGGAGTACGGCCCGTCGACGCCTGTGTTTCATGGCGCTCTCCACTTTGGAATTTGTAGCGGACATTCTATCCGCATCCTCATAGGAGGACTGTACGGTGTTGTCCCCGCGTTAGCCTCCACCCCTGAGTCCGGCCCTGGAGTCCGGCTGGTGGAGGCGTGGCCGGCAGGCTCTCCAGACATAGTCCGGCGAGCGTTTTTTCTGCAAGGGACCACGGACATTGTTATATTTTACAGACGATAATCACAGAGCAAGTTTTTAATCATACCTCTGCGACGGCGTCTCGGTCCTGACCGCCTTTCTTTTAAGCCTACTCGGCTTCGGTGCCCCTTGTTGGCGAGTCACCGCGGGTTCGGCACGGCGCCCCGATGGCCTTCCCTGTAAGACGCAATACATGTGCGGTGGGTAAAACACAAATAAGGGATCCTTCTCAGAAGTTGGGGCTCCGGTTTTACTTACATGTGATGCAGGGAGTAAGCCAGAGTAATAAGTTATGATGGCCACCAAGGCACCGCCATAGCTTAGCTGATAGAACATCCTGTCGACGAGCTCCACAAATACGTCCGGATTTTCTTCGAGTCCGGGGTCGAGGGCCCGGTCAGGGTCCTCTGGCTGTGGAGACGGGCTGTGGACCTCCCTCACAGGTTTCGCAGTTCCTGCTATGAATTGACAAGGTAAATATTTGTGATGAAGAATGCGGGAATGACTGGAGTAAAAGATAGCAGCTCACCCAGCTTGGGGGGTTGTACATGGAAAATCCATCCCGTGGCTTAATACGGATAAACTCCTCTTCTTCTCCTTTGTACAAATCGAACAGTATTTTCGCCAGAGCGGTGGCGGAGTCCGGACCTTTACGACCGCAGCGGGTGGCATCGTCTTCTCTGTTGAAGTGCCACATGGGTTTTCCCCAATACTGAAGTGGCTGCACCTCCCACATTATACATATTGACATAACCTTGATTATTGTCAGTCCTGATTTGGCCAGCGTTTTTATCCTGCCCATCAGGTAAAGGACCTCTCTGTTATCTTCCTCCTGGGGGCTTCGGGGGCGCCAGCGGTGGCGTTTCTTTAGCGGGGTATTAGCAAACTCAGGAAGGCCCATCCGAATAGGGTCCGGAAGGGGGACTTCCTCCATATAAAACCACTCTGAAGGCCAGTCTTTGGATGTCTTCTTTGGAGTACCGGACAGGTATCCGGTCCCGGCGATACACCATATTTCGGCTCCGCCCACTTGATATATTGATCCCTCCTGAGTGCAGGGGACGAGGCAGAATAGCCTCTTCCATAACTCGAAATGAGCTTCGCAACCTAGAAATAGCTCGCAAAGGGCGACGTAGCCCGCGATGTGTAGTAGGGAGGCAGGAGTGAAGTTATGCAGCTGGAGGCCGTAGTACTCCAAGAGCCCGCGGAGGAACAGATGGATTGGAAATCCGAGGCCCCTCAGCAAGTAAGGGACAAGGCATACCCGCTCCCCCTGGATGGGTTGGGAAAACTCTCTACTTGCTCCCCGCCATTGTAAGTGGCTAGTCTGGCTCGGACGAGGACCATATATGCAGGCGGGAGAAACCCCTGGGTCTGCAACTCCACCAATCGGCCGTGGGGGACAAAACACTTCTCCCAATCACCTGGCTTAGCGCTACAGGAGCGAGAGGAGGAGCTACGGCGGCCGGCCATGATGGGATGGCTTTTTCCGGGCGCACACTGATGGATACTCGCTGAGGGAAGATGGTGTCATTTGGATCTGAGGATCCCCGTCTCTTTAATAGACGATTTACTTACATGGTCAGGGTGGCAAATGAAAAATGCCCCGACTTCTCACATTCGCTCGACACGTGGAGACTGCCATTATTAAGGCACAGAAGCCGAGGAGTGCAACATTAATGGGAAGCCAGACACTGCTCGTTACAACAGGTACTCAGGGACTTTGGAGAAGAAGCCGCCTTGCAATGCCGAAGACAATCTGCGCGCCGGACTCATCATCATTGAAGCCTGGTTCAGGGGCTACTGAGGGAGTCCTGGATTAGGGGGTCCTCGGACAACCGGACTATATACTTTGGCCGGACTGTTGGACTATGAAAATAGAAGATCGAAGACTTCGTCCCGTGTCCGAGTGGGACTCTCCTTTGCGTGGAAGGCAAGCTTGGCGATTCGGATATGTAGATCTCCTTCTCTGTAACCGACTCTGTGTAACCCTAGCCCCCTCCGGTGTCTATATAAACTGGAGGGTTTAGTCCGTAGAAGAACGATCATAATCATAGGCTAGCTTCTAGGGTTTAGCCTCTACGATCTTGTGGTAGATCAAATTTTGTAATACTCATATCATCAAGATCAATCAAGCAGGAAGTAGGGTATTACCTCCATCAAGAGGGCCCGAACCTGGGTAAATATTGTGTCCCCCGCCTCCTGTTACCATTAGTCTTAGACGCACAGTTCGGGACCCCCTACCTGAGATCCGCCGGTTTTGACACCGACAATGGGCATTGTCTATACCCTCGATGCTGCCATGTCATACAACGCCTCTACTGCCTGTGACTGCGCCATCCACCATGGACGCGCACGTAGTCGGACCATGCAGGTAGAAAAAGCAGCCACCGCGGATGTCGATGAGGTAATGACCAGCACGTACCCGCCCACCACCATCATCGAGGAGAAGTACAACATGGGAGGCCGCCGCCGATTGTATTTCTGCAAATAGGGTTGTCTATCTCCATATGGTGTCTATTTGTGCAAATGGAAGCACAAACCTCAATTTTAGTGGACCCTGCTGTCAGCCGACCTCACGGTGCTCCAGGTATTCCTACATTCGGAACTAGGTAGAATGACTAACGCAAGATGAAATAAGCTTATTCGTACGCTGACTTGTTGTTTGCAATGTGGAACGAGCCTGTCATGTGTGGAGGAGCAAATAAGCACTGCAGCGTGCCGTCAATGAAAGATAAAAGGGTCCGAGTCATTGATATCCTGGCCGGCGAGTAGGGGTCTTGCAAACTTCGGTGCATTATTTTGGTGGAACTGCACAAAAAAGATATTGGGGTTAGTCGGACAAATTTTCTACAGCCACACGGAAGGAATTGCGCTCATCGATTGGATACAATTTCCTCCGTGCCATCATAGGAGATCCCAAGGTGGAAATCAACTAACCACCTATAAAGTTATGCATAGTCTTCCTCACGCAAGTCAGTATCCCCTTCGTCCAAATGATCATGTTTTGTCATGCCGAGCTATTGATATGTGCTACTGTTTCGCAACACCGTTTAAGTACAGCGCTTTCCTATATTTTCACATTCAGGACAATGAAGATGATTTCAGTGGAACTGCCCAAAATGGCCTGATGTTTACTGATCTCTATTGCCTCTTCTGTTTGCTGCAATGTGTCAGCGTAAATTGCAAGATGAGCCAACATGCTCAAAGTGCATGCAACATTGAGTAGAAAGAAGCATGCCCAGGAATTTAATGCATGCGTGCTACGTCTCGAGCTTGTGTTGGTCTTCCCCGAAGAGGAGAGGATGATGCAGTGCAGTAGCGTAAGTATTTCCCTCAGTTTTTGAGAACCAAGGTATCAATCTAGTAGGAGGTCACGCGCAAGTCCCTCGTACCTGCACAAAATGATAGCTACTCGCAACCAACGTGATTAGGGGTTGTCAATCCCTTCACGGTCACTTACGAGAGTGAGATCTGATAGAGATAATATTTTTGGTATTTTTGGTATAAAGATGCAAAGTAAAAAGTAAAAGCAAAACAAGTAAATAAAGTGATGGAGATTGATATGATGAGAATAGACCCGGGGGCCATAGGTTTCACTAGTGGCTTCTCTCAAGACCATAAGTATTCTACGGTGGGTGAACAAATTACTGTTGAGCAATTGATAGAATTGAGCATAGTTATGAGGTTATCTAGGTATGATCATGTATATAGGCATCACGTCTGTGACAAGTAGATAAGCTGGATCATAAACCCACAATTCATCGGTCTCAACAAACACACCGCAAAAAGAAGAAGATTACATCGAATAGATTTTCCACGAGAGAGGGAGAACATTGTATTGAGATCCAAAAAGAGAGAAGAAGCCATCTAGCTACTAGCTATGGACCCGAAGGTCTGAAGTAAACTACTCACACTTCATCGGAGGGGATATGGTGATGATGTAGAAGCCGTCCATGGTGAATGCCCCCTCCAGCGGAGCTCCGGAACAGGCCCCAAGATGGGATCTCGTGGATACAGAAGGTTGCAGCGGTGGAATTAGGTTTTTGGCTCCTGTTCTGATTGTTCGGGGGTACGTAGGTATATATAGGAGGATGGAATACGTCGGTGGAGCTCCGAGGGGCCCACGAGGTAGGGGGCGCCCCTAGGGGGGTGGGGCGCCCTCCACCCTCGTGACCTCCTCGGAAGCTTCTTGGAGTAGGGTCCAATTCTCCTGGATCACGTTCGATTGGAAAATCACGATCCCGAAGGTTTCATTCCGTTTGGACTCCGTTTGATATTCTGTTTCTTCGAAATACTGAAATAGGCAAAAAACAACAATTCTGGGCTGGGCCTCCGGTTAATAGGTTAGTCCCAAAAATAATATAAAAGTGGAAAATAAAGCCCATTATAGTCCAAAACAATAGGTAAAGTAGCATGGAGCAATCGAAAATTATAGATACGTTGGAGACGTATCAGGCATCCCCTCGCTTGCTCACGAAGACCTAGGGAATTTTGAGGAATCCCATCATTGGAATATACAAGCCAAGTTCTATAATGAAAAATTCCCACTAGTATATGAAAGTGACGAAATGAGAGACTCTCTATCATGAAGATCATGGTGCTACTTTGAAGCACAAGTGTGGTAAAAGGATAGTAGCATTGTCCCTTCTCTCTTTTTCTCTCATTTTTTTATTTGGGCCTTTTCTCTTTTTTATGGCCTCCCTTTATTTTTTATTTTTTTTTCGTCCGGAGTCTCATCCCGACTTGTGGGGGAATCATAGACTCCATCATCCTTTCCTCACTTGGGACAATGCTCTAATAATGATGATCATCACACTTTTAATTTTCTTACAACTCAACAATTACAACTTGATACTTAGAACAAAAATATGACTCTATATGAATGCCTCCGACGGTGTACCGGGATATGCAATGAATCACGAGTGACATGTATGAAAGAATTATGAACGGTGGCTTTGCCACAAATACAATGTCAACTACATGATCATGCTAGCAATATGACAATGATGGAGCGTGTCATAATAAACGGAACGGTGGAAAGTTGCATGGCAATAGATATCGGAATGGCTATGGAAATGCCATGATAGGTAGGTATGGTGGCTGTTTTGAGGAAGGTTTATGGTGGGTGTATGATACCGGCGAAAGGTGCGCGGTATTAGAGAGGCTAGCAATGGTGGAAGGATGGGAAAAAGTGCGTATAATCCATGGACTCAACATTAGTCATAAAGAACTCATATACTTATTGCAAAAATCTAGAAGTTATCAAAGCAAAGTATTACGCGCATTCTCCTAGGGGGATAGATTGGTAGGAAAAGACCATCACTCGTCCCCGACCGCCACTCATAAGGAAGACAATCAATAAATAAATCATGCTCCGAGTTCATCACATAACGGTTCACCATACGTGCATGCTACGGGAATCACAAACTTCAACACAAGTATTCTTTAAATTCACAACTACTCAGCTAGCATGACTCTAATATTATCACCTTCATATCTCAAAACAATTATCAAGCATCAAACTTATCTTAGTATTCAATGCACTCAAAAGAAAATTTCACATATCTTGAATACCAAGTATATTAACATTAAGCAAATTACCATGCTATTAACAACTCTTAAAATAATCTAAGTGAATCATGAGAGATCAAGTTTCTTTAAAACAAATCCACCACCGTGCTCTAAAAGATCTAAGTGAAGCACCAGAGCAAAAATTATCACGCTCAAAAGATATAAGTGAAGCACCATGAGCAAACTATCAAGCTCAAAATATATAAGTGAAGCACATAGAGTATTCTATAAAATTTCAATTCATGTATGGCTCTCTCAAAAGGTGTGTACAGCAAGGATGATTGTGGTAAACTAACAAGCAAAGACACAAATAATACAAGACGCTCCAAGCAAAACACATATCATGTTGGTGAATAAAAATATAGCTCCAAGTAAATTACCGATGGAAGTGGAAGAAAGAGGGGATGCCTTCCGGGGCATCCCCAATCTTTGACTTTTTGGTGTCCTTAGATTATCTTGGGGGTGCCATGGGCATCCCCAAGCTTAGGTTTTTGCCACTCCTTGTTCCATAATCCATCAAAAGAATTCACCCAAAACTTGAAAACTTCACAACACAAAACTCAACAGAAATCTCGTGAGCTCCGTTAGAGAAAGAAAACAAAAGACTACTTCAAGGTACTGTAATGAACTCATTCTTTATTTATATTGGTGTTAAACCTACTGTATTCCAACTTCTCTATGGTTTATAAACTATTTTACTAGCCATAGATTCATCAAAATAAGCAAACAACACACGAAAAACAGAATCTGTCAAAAACAGAACAGTCTGTAGTAATATGTAACTAACGCAAACTTCTGGAACTCTAGAAATTCTACAAAAATAGGAAGTCCTTTAAAATTTGTTTATTTAGCATCAGCAAAAAGAATCAACGCAAAATCACGTTCCTGTAATTTATCATAACTAAATTCGTGCGCGCAAAGTTTCTGTTTTTCAGCAGAATCAAATCAACTATCATCGTAGGTTATCCTATAGGTCCTACTTGGTACAAACACTAATTAAAACATGAAACCACATCCAAACATAAGGTAGATGGATTATTTATTACTAAGCAGCAAGTAAAAATATTGGGTTGTCTCCCAACAAGCGCTTTTCTTTAAAGGCTTTTTAGCTAGGCATTGAGATTCAATGATGCTCACAAGAAAGACAAGAATTGAGGCACAAAAAGAGCATCATAAAACATGTGACAAACACACTTAAGTCTAACATACTTCCTATGAATAGGCATATTATAGGCAAACAAATTATCGTAGCAAGCAAAAACTAGCATATGCAAGGAAGCGGAAAGGAACAATAACAATCTCAACATAACGAGAGGTAATTTAGCAACATGAAAATTTCTATAACCATATTTTCCTCTCTCATAATAGTTACATGTAGGATCATAAGCAAATTCAACAAAATAGCTATCACAAAGTATATTCTCAACACGATCCACATGCATGCAAAGTGGACACTCTTCCACGATAGTGGGATTAACATTAATTAAAGTCATGACCTTCCCGAACCCACTTTTATCAAAAATATCATAAGATTGAACATACTCCAAATATGTGGGATCTAAAGTTGACACTCTTCCAAACCCACTTTCAATATTGTTTCATACACTATTATCAATCTCATATTCATCATGGGGCTTAAATAAATTTTCAAGATCATAAGAAGAATCACCCCAATCATGATCATTACAACAAGTAGTAGACATAGCAAAACTAGCATCCCCAAGCTTAGGGTTTTGCATCTTATTAGCACAATTGACATCAAAAGAATTTATAATAAAATCATTGCAATCATGCTTTTTATTCAAAGATCTAATGTGTGACACTTCACGGATTTTAGGCAAAACCTTATAAAGATAATCTAGTGCATCCAAATCACTAGGAATTTGTTCATCATAATTGGATCTCTTAAAAAGATTGGCAAGCGGATCAGGATCCATAGATATTGGCTTCTTTGTTTAGGATAAATAAGCATCTAATCCAACACACGAGCAAACAAACGGACGAGTAAAAAGGCAAAGGAAAAAGAGGAGGAGATTGGGAAAGAGAGGGCGAATAAAACGGCAAGGGTGAAGTGGGGGAGAGGAAAACGAGAGGCAAATGGCAAATAATGTGATGCGAGAGATAGGGATTGCGATGGGTACTTGGTATGTTGACTTCTGCGTAAGCCTCCCTGGCAACGGCACCAGAAATCCTTCTTGCTACGTCTCGAGCTTGCGTTGGTTTTCCCCGAAGAGGAGAGGATGATGCAGCACAGTAGCGTAAGTATTTCCCTCAGTTTTTGAGAACCAAGGTATCAATCCAGTAGGAGGTCACGCGCAAGTCCCTCGTACCTGCACAAAATGATAGCTACTCGCAACCAACGCGATTAGGGGTTGTCAATCCCTTCACGGTCACTTACGAGAGTGAGATCTGATAGAGATAATGTTTTTGGTATTTTTGGTATAAAGATGCAAAGTAAAAAAGTAAAAGCAAAGCAAGTAAATAAAGTGATGGAGATTGATATGATGAGAATAGACTCGGGGGCCATAGGTTTCACTAGTGGCTTCTCTCAAGAGCATAAGTATTCTACGGTGGGTGAACAAATTACTGTTGAGCAATTGATAGAATTGAGCATAGTTATGAGGTTATCTAGGTATGATCATGTATATAGGCATCACGTCCGTGACAAGTAGATCGAAACGATTCTGCATCTACTACTATTACTCCACTCATCGACCGCTATCCAGCATGCATCTAGAGTATTAAGTTAAAAACAGAGTAACGCCTTAAGCAAGATGACATGATGTAGAGGAATAAATTCATGCAATATGATAAATACCCCATCTTGTTATCCTTGATGGAAACAATACAATACGTGCCTTGCAACTCTTTCTGTCACTGAGTAAGGACACCGCAAGATTGAACCCAAAGCCATGCACTTCTCCCATTGCAAGGACTACCAATCTAGTTGGCCAAACGAAACGGATAATTCAAAGAGACTTGCAAAGATAACTCAATCACACATAAAAGAATTCAGAGAAGATTCAAATATTATTCATAGATAAGCTGGATCATAAACCCACAATTCATCGGTCTCAACAAACACATCGCAAAAAGAAGAAGATTACATCGAATAGATCTCCACGAGAGAGGGGGAGAACATTGTATTGAGATCCAAAAAGAGATAAGAAGCCATCTAGCTACTAGCTATGGACCCGAAGGTCTGAAGTAAACTACTCACACTTCATCGGAGGGGATATGGTGATGATCTAGAAGCCGTCCATGGTGAATGCCCCCTCCAGCGGAGCTCCGGAACAGGCCCCAATATGGGATCTCGTGGATACAGAAGGTTGCGGCGGTGGAACTAGGTTTTTGGCTCCTGTTCTGATGGTTCGGGGGTACGTAGGTATATATAGGAGGATGGAGTACATCGGTGGAGCTCCGAGGGGCCCACGAGGTAGGGGGCGCCCCTAGGGGGGTGGGGCGCCCTCCACCCTCGTGACCTCCTCGGAAGCTTCTTGGAGTAGGGTCCAATTCTCCTGGATCACGTTCGATTGGAAAATCACGATCCCGAAGGTTTCATTCCGTTTGGACTCCGTTTGATATTCTGTTTCTTCGAAATACTGAAATAGGCAAAAAACAACAATTCTGGGCTGGGCCTCCGGTTAATAGGTTAGTCCCAAAAATAATATAAAAGTGGAAAATAAAGCCCATTATAGTCCAAAACAATAGGTAAAGTAGCATGGAGCAATCGAAAATTATAGATACGTTGGAGACGTATCAGGCATCCCCAAGCTTAATTCCTACTCGTCCTCGAGTAGGTAAATGATAAAAAAAAGAATTTTTGATGCGGAGTGATACTTTGGCATAATTTCAATGTAAATCTTCTTAATCATGGTATGAATATTCAGATCCGGAAGATTCAAGACAAAAGTTCATATTGACATAAAAATAATAATACTTCAAGCATACTAACAAAGCAATTATGTCTTCTCAAAATAACATGGCCAAAGAAAGTTATCCCTACAAAATCATATAGTCTGGCTATGCTCCATCTTCCCCACACAAAGTATTTAAATCATGCACAACCCCGATGACAAGCCAAGCAATTGTTTCATACTTTAACATTTTCAAAACTTTTTTCAATCTTCACGCAATACATGAGCGTGAGCCATGGATATAGCACTATATGTGGAATAGAATGGTGGTTGCGGAGAAGACAAAAAGAGGGAAGATAGTCTCACATCAACTAGGCATATCAACGGGCTATGGAGATGCCCATCAATAGACATCAATGTGAGTGAGTAGGGATTGCCATGCAACAGATGCACTAGAGCTATAAGTATATGAAAGCTCAACAAAAGAAACTAAGTGGGTGTGCATCCAACTCGCTTGCTCACGAAGACCTAGGGAATTTTGAGGAATCCCATCATTGAAATATACAAGCCAAGTTCTATAATGAAAAATTCCCACTAGTATATGAAAGTGACGAAATGAGAGACTCTCTATCATGAAGATCATGGTGCTACTTTGAAGCACAAGTGTGGTAAAAGGATAGTAGCATTGTCCCTTCTCTCTTTTTCTCTCATTTTTTTATTTGGGCCTTTTCTCTTTTTTATGGCCTCCCTTTATTTTTTATTTTTTTTCGTCCGGAGTCTCATCCCGACTTGTGGGGGAATCATAGACTCCATCATCCTTTCCTCACTTGGGACAATGCTCTAATAATGATGATCATCACACTTTTAATTTTCTTACAACTCAACAATTACAACTTGATACTTAGAACAAAAATATGACTCTATATGAATGCCTCCGACGGTGTACCGGGATATGCAATGAATCACGAGTGACATGTATGAAAGAATTATGAACGGTGGCTTTGCCACAAATACAATGTCAACTACATGATCATGCTAGCAATATGACAATGATGGAGCGTGTCATAATAAACGGAACGGTGGAAAGTTGCATGGCAATAGATATCGGAATGGCTATGGAAATGCCATGATAGGTAGGTATGGTGGCTGTTTTGAGGAAGGTTTATGGTGGGTGTATGATACCGGCGAAAGGTGCGCGGTATTAGAGAGGCTAGCAATGGTGGAAGGATGGGAAAAAGTGCGTATAATCCATGGACTCAACATTAGTCATAAAGAACTCATATACTTATTGCAAAAATCTAGAAGTTATCAAAGCAAAGTATTACGCGCATTCTCCTAGGGGGATAGATTGGTAGGAAAAGACCATCACTCGTCCCCGACCGCCACTCATAAGGAAGACAATCAATAAATAAATCATGCTCCGAGTTCATCACATAACGGTTCACCATACGTGCATGCTACGGGAATCACAAACTTCAACACAAGTATTCTTTAAATTCACAACTACTTAGCTAGCATGACTCTAATATTATCACCTTCATATCTCAAAACAATTATCAAGCATCAAACTTATCTTAGTATTCAATGCACTCAAAAGAAAGTTTCACATATCTTGAATACCAAGTATATTAACATTAAGCAAATTACCATGCTATTAACGACTCTTAAAATAATCTAAGTGAAGCATGAGAGATCAAGTTTCTTTAAAACAAATCCACCACCGTGCTCTAAAAGATCTAAGTGAAGCACCAGAGCAAAAATTATCACGCTCAAAAGATATAAGTGAAGCACTATGAGCAAACTATCAAGCTCAAAATATATAAGTGAAGCACATAGAGTATTCTATAAAATTTCAATTCATGTATGGCTCTCTCAAAAGGTGTGTACAGCAAGGATGATTGTGGTAAACTAACAAGCAAATACACAAATAATACAAGACGCTCCAAGCAAAACACATATCATGTTGGTGAATAAAAATATAGCTCCAAGTAGATTACCGATGGAAGTGGAAGAAAGAGGGGATGCCTTCCGGGGCATCCCCAAGCTTTGACTTTTTGGTGTCCTTAGATTATCTTGGGGGTGCCATGGGCATCCCCAAGCTTAGGCTTTTGCCACTCCTTGTTCCATAATCCATCAAAAGAATTCACCCAAAACTTGAAAACTTCACAACACAAAACTCAACAGAAATCTCGTGAGCTCCGTTAGAGAAAGAAAACAAAAGACTACTTCAAGGTACTGTAATGAACTCATTCTTTATTTATATTGGTGTTAAACCTACTGTATTCCAACTTCTCTATGGTTTATAAACTATTTTACTAGCCATAGATTCATCAAAATAAGCAAACAACACACGAAAAACAGAATCTGTAAAAAACAGAACAGTCTGTAGTAATATGTAACTAACGCAAACTTCTGGAACTCTAGAAATTCTACAAAAATAGGAAGTCCTTTACAATTTGTTTATTGAGCATCAGCAAAAAGAATCAACGCAAAATCACGTTCCTGTAATTTATCATAACTAAATTCGTGCGCGCAAAGTTTCTGTTTTTCAGCAGAATCAAATCAACTATCATCGTAGGTTATCCTATAGGTCCTACTTGGTACAAACACTAATTAAAACATGAAACCACATCCAAACATAAGGTAGATGGATTATTTATTACTAAGCAGCAAGTAAAAATATTGGGTTGTCTCCCAACAAGCGCTTTTCTTTAAAGGCTTTTTAGCTAGGCATTGAGATTCAATGATGCTCACAAGAAAGACAAGAATTGAGGCACAAAAAGAGCATCATAAAACATGTGACAAACACACTTAAGTCTAACATACTTCCTATGAATAGGCATATTATAGGCAAACAAATTATCGTAGCAAGCAAAAACTAGCATATGCAAGGAAGCGGAAAGGAACAATAACAATCTCAACATAACGAGAGGTAATTTAGCAACATGAAAATTTCTATAACCATATTTTCCTCTCTCATAATAGTTACATGTAGGATCATAAGCAAATTCAACAAAATAGCTATCACAAAGTATATTCTCAACACGATCCACATGCATGCAAAGTTGACACTCTTCCACGATAGTGGGATTAACATTAATTAAAGTCATGACCTTCCCGAACCCACTTTTATCAAAAATATCATAAGATTGAACATACTCCAAATATGTGGGATCTAAAGTTGACACTCTTCCAAACCCACTTTCAATATTGTTTCATACACTATTATCAATCTCATATTCATCATGGGGCTTAAATAAATTTTCAAGATCATAAGAAGAATCACCCCAATCATGATCATTACAACAAGTAGTAGACATAGCAAAACTAGCATCCCCAAGCTTAGGGTTTTGCATCTTATTACCACAATTGACATCAAAAGAATTTATAATAAAATCATTGCAATCATGCTTTTTATTCAAAGATCTAACGTGTGACACTTCACGGATTTTAGGCAAAACCTTATAAAGATAATCTAGTGCATCCAAATCACTAGGAATTGGTTCATCATAATTGGATCTCTTAAAAAGATTGGCAAGCGGATCAGGATCCATAGATATTGGCTTCTTTGTTTAGGATAAATAAGCATCTAATCCAACACACGAGCAAACAAACGGACGAGTAAAAAGGCAAAGGAAAAAGAGGAGGAGATTGGGAAAGAGAGGGCGAATAAAACGGCAAGGGTGAAGTGGGGGAGAGGAAAACGAGAGGCAAATGGCAAGTAATGTAATGCGAGAGATAGGGATTGCGATGGGTACTTGGTATGTTGACTTTTGTGTAAGCCTCCCTGGCAACGGCGCCAGAAATCCTTCTTGCTACGTCTCGAGCTTGCGTTGGTTTTCCCCGAAGAGGAGAGGATGATGCAGCGCAGTAGCGTAAGTATTTCCCTCAGTTTTTGAGAACCAAGGTATCAATCCAGTAGGAGGTCACGCGCAAGTCCCTCGTACCTGCACAAAATGATAGCTACTCGCAACCAACGCGATTAGGGGTTGTCAATCCCTTCACGGTCACTTACGAGAGTGAGATCTGATAGAGATAATGTTTTTGGTATTTTTGGTATAAAGATGCAAAGTAAAAAAGTAAAAGCAAAGCAAGTAAATAAAGTGATGGAGATTGATATGATGAGAATAGACTCGGGGGCCATAGGTTTCACTAGTGGCTTCTCTCAAGAGCATAAGTATTCTACGGTGGGTGAACAAATTACTGTTGAGCAATTGATAGAATTGAGCATAGTTATGAGGTTATCTAGGTATGATCATGTATATAGGCATCACGTCCGTGACAAGTAGATCGAAACGATTCTGCATCTACTACTATTACTCCACTCATCGACCGCTATCCAGCATGCATCTAGAGTATTAAGTTAAAAACAGAGTAACGCCTTAAGCAAGATGACATGATGTAGAGGAATAAATTCATGCAATATGATAAATACCCCATCTTGTTATCCTTGATGGAAACAATACAATACGTGCCTTGCAACTCTTTCTGTCACTGAGTAAGGACACCGCAAGATTGAACCCAAAGCCATGCACTTCTCCCATTGCAAGGACTACCAATCTAGTTGGCCAAACCAAACGGATAATTCGAAGAGACTTGCAAAGATAACTCAATCACACATAAAAGAATTCAGAGAAGATTCAAATATTATTCATAGATAAGCTGGATCATAAACCCACAATTCATCCGTCTCAACAAACACACCGCAAAAAGAAGAAGATTACATCGAATAGATCTCCACGAGAGAGGGGGAGAACATTGTATTGAGATCCAAAAAGAGATAAGAAGCCATCTAGCTACTAGCTATGGACCCGAAGGTCTGAAGTAAACTACTCACACTTCATCGGAGGGGATATGGTGATGATCTAGAAGCCGTCCATGGTGAATGCCCCCTCCGGCGGAGCTCCGGAACAGGCCCCAAGATGGGATCTCGTGGATACAGAAGGTTGCGGCGGTGGAATTAGGTTTTTGGCTCCTGTTCTGATCGTTCGGGGGTACGTAGGTATATATAGGAGGATGGAGTACGTCGGTGGAGCTCCGAGGGGCCCACGAGGTAGGGGGCGCCCCTAGGGGGGTGGGGCGCCCTCCACCCTCGTGACCTCCTCGGAAGCTTCTTGGAGTAGGGTCCAGTTCTCCTGGATCACGTTCGATTGGAAAATCACGATCCCGAAGGTTTCATTCCGTTTGGACTCCGTTTGATATTCTGTTTCTTCAAAATACTGAAATAGGCAAAAAACAACAATTCTGGGCTGGGCCTCCGGTTAATAGGTTAGTCCCAAAAATAATATAAAAGTGGAAAATAAAGCCCATTATAGTCCAAAACAATAGATAAAGTAGCATGGAGCAATCAAAAATTATAGATACGTTGGAGACGTATCAGTGCGTAGGGAGGCCCTTTGCTCAGAGAAGCATCGATCATTTTTTTCTTTAGTTCTACACCTTCTCATAGCTTTGTCTTGGTTATAGTCTTGTGAATCATTTATATGCGTAAACATGTTGAACTTAAGTGCTTGTGAATATTAGCTAGTATGCATACCGTATCTTGTGAAGCTTAGTTTGAATGTTAGAGTGTCAACCTTTACAATCTATGTATATTGTGGGCATGTTATTTGACCCCTCATTTTGCTGTGCTACGACTAGTGTGAGTGTCTGCATGCAGTAACCATCCTCTAATTTGGTGGATGCCAAGTCGGCCCGAAAAGGAGCAATAACTTTTTTTAAGTTGAAAAATGTTACGGATGAGGAGCCATAATTAAGATAGAGTCGTCTCTTTTTTCTTTCGAATGAGCAATAAGCTGGAGAGTGTCTCTAATAGGCTGCTTCTGGTGTTAAGGGCCTCAAGTACGAAACACAGGCAACCGACTAGGTCGATGCAAAATCCTATCCATCTTAAAGCCCATTTGTTTTTTTGCAAGGAAACACCCATATTTGTTAAAGAGGGGGCGATCCCAGAAAAACCCTCCTTCCTGCTTGCTTCCATTTATACTACAACTCGCTGGACTCTCTCGCTTCCATCGCCCCCAATTCCCCCCACAGCCTATCTTCCTCACTCGTACAGAAAACCCCCGCTCACCTTCTTCCTCACTCGTACAGAAAATGCTTGCTCCTCTTCTTCCACTCCAACGGAAAACCTGAGCCCTCCTTCTTCCCCACTCACAGTGCCACTAGGCTCATCTCTGGATACTCTGCTCAAACCCGTGAGCTCGGCGTGACGCCCACAAGGAAAATGGAGTCGGCTGGCCCCAGTGCGAAGAAGATGAGGCTTCCGCCAGCGGCGACGCCGGTTGTAGATCCCACACCCGACAGCGCGGGGAGAAGCATCGAGCCCCCCCACCCAGATCTGAGGAACCCATAGAATCTCCGGTGGACCGCATCAGCGATCTCCCGGACGACATCCTAGGGAGATCATCTTGCTTTTCCCCACCAAGGATTGCTGCCGCACACAAGTCCTCTCAACTCGGTGGCGCCCTCTACGGCACACCGCGCCCCACAATCTCAACTGTCATTAGATATTTGTGCTTCCTGAATTTGATCTCCTCGGAGCCATCGTCTCCTCTCACCAGCAGGGCCCGTTCAATGCCTCTGCATCCCGACACACTACCAGCTGTCCATATCCTTCATGGTGGACGCTTGGCTGACATCCCCTGAATTCGAAAAACTCCAACAGTTTGAGTTCTACCATTACCATGAAAGTTTCATACCACGAACCGAACACCAAGAATTTGTGCCCACACCTCCATTGTCTATCTCGTGGTTTTCCTCCTCTCTCCACACCGCCACCTTCACCCGGTGCCATCTACCATACAATCTGGTACAAATGCTTTGACTCCCACTGCTAAAAAAAACTTTCGCTTATGGTGGTTTATCTGTCGGAGGCCTCACTGCACAACAATATCCACTCCAGTTGCCCTGCCCTAGATCGCTTGCTGATTTTTTTGGGAATAGAAATCCCTATCAGTTGTCTCCAAATAAAGTAGCACCACCTTAAAAGCATTGGAATTTGTTTTGAAGGACAGTAGCTCATCATCGAAGATGCCCCTTCACTTCAAAGGTTGCTCCTTGATAAATTTTTTAAACCTTCGCAAATAATTGTTGTCTCTTCGCCCAAACTGGAGACCTTGGGTGTAATTTGTGATCCGTTTAATGATCACGACAAGTTGGTGTTTGGCTCCTCACTTTTTCAAGTACTATATATTATCATCTACATATTTGTAATCATAAGCTTCATTTTCATTTGTGTGTATAAGTTTTATATCATCTTGGAGTACACTTTGGGTACTAATAGTATGTTATATGCTCAATGAAGAGTTCGTCCATGGATAGCCTATCAATGTTGTTGGATTCTATCAAGATCTTATAGATCAGAATGTTTAGTTATGATCTGAACATAATTATTGGCTTGATGCGATGCTTTCGATGTCTGGAGAATTTATATATAGAGGTGATGATTTCATGCACATTGAAAGCCCATATATAGTGTGCTATAATTAACCGTTCAGTTGTCTCTCTTTTGACATGCTCTTTTTTCAGACCTTAACTATTTTCAATCTTCATGTCTACTTAGGCACCAACACATGGAGAATAACATATAACCAATCGGCGGCGTAATAAGCATCATGATTTTCTCAGTTCTCATGACATTCATTTTGAGGACAATAATGATGAAGGATATGCATCCAACCAGGCAAACGGAAGCTTTGTCATATTCTTCCTGTTGAATGCGAGGTTACTATTGCCATGAGGATTAAGTTTCTCAACAAGAGATTTCTCACGGACGGACATGTTGAATAGCAAAAAAAGAAGTTTCAGGTGGAAAATGGGCTTCTGAATGTGCTCGGCTTCTATTTACAACAACTTGTAGTCATCCTCCAATAGATTTTTTGCACAGGATGTTGATTTTATGGATCAGACCGATCCATTTGTTTGTGACTGCGAAAAGAGTGGTTGGGTTAGATGTTATTTCCATGTTCAATCTGGTTTTGTCTAAATTTGTTGAACAATTAATCCTTGGGCTTTTTGTACCATTTGTAAGCTTGAGTTACATGTTGTTGCCCTCGTACTCAAAGGAGGTTCTAGGCCCCAGGCAGCCATGGCCTTGGCCTGGGGCGTGGTGGATTTTTTATGAGAGGGAACAAATTATATTCCACTTAAACTTGGGAAGCCATAGCAGCATTCACCAAGACAGAAACAAAGTCTGGGGCAACATTCTCCCACACATGAAGGGGTTCAGTAGCACCCATAGCAAACTGGTCCAAAGCATGCGCCACATGGTTACAGTTCCGTGGATAAAACATGAATTCAGAGAAAACAAAATAGGCATGACACATGCTTCTTGCTTCTATGAAGAGAACTTCCAGCTCCGCAGCATCATAGTCCCGCCCTTTAAGTGTAGAAATCATTGTCAAACAGTCCGATTCAAAACTGATACATTGTGCACCAAGGTCAGCTGTCCCTTCAATAGCTCGCATACAAGCGATGACTTCCACGTGCAGTGCTAATCTTACATGGTCCATCTTGCCAGCAGTAGCCGCCAGGAAATCGCCAGTTTCGTCTCTCTCAATGAAACCCCATGCACCAGTCTCAGACTCCACATGAAAAGCAGCATCCATATTGATCTTGATCAAGTTTGTAGCTAGAGGGATCCAAACCTGGGGTTGTTGCGGCTGGGGCGTTTTCTGAATGTTCACCGAAGTGAAATCAGTCAAGTGTTTTGTGATGAAAGAACTGATTTCTGCTGTCGTCTTCTATACTTCACCTGCATTGGCTTTGTTCCTCGACGTCCACCAGTCCCAAAGGAGCACAACAATGTGTAGCTTCTTTTCTTGCTGCATAGCGCAAACATGGCGTACTGTAGCAGAAATGGCACTGTAGCTCACTGTAGTTGCATTGCTTGCCTGGGACATAGGATGAACCTAGCTCCGCTACTGCTCGTACTCCCCTCCGCCTGCCACTACACTGCCGCATCTTCCATGGCTCCTGTTTGTTCCCGTCCGGGGCCTCGCGGTTGTTCTCCACCTTGGTTCGCCCGCTGTGCCGCCGCCGTCTGACGTTGTTAACATGGTCAACAATAGAGACGAATTAGGAGATGACTGTACGTGGAGAGGCTGACAATAGGGACCCACCAGGGTCATTGCATTAAACAAGCAGGTGCCTCGTTATTACAAGCCAAAAAAGTACTTCCTCCTAATTGTTTGACAACTAGGTCCCACGCCATTGTCAATGTAGTCAATAAACAAGAAAATTACACAACGAGCAGATAACACTAGGGGCCCAGTAGCTCGCCTAGTTGTTTTTTTAGTTTTAGAGACGGAGCTCAATAGCGGGTTGTGCGGGGGTTGTGGCCCGTCTAGCCCATGCTTATGCTTTTATTTAAAAACATGACGAGCCCAGTTGATATCTTTTTTCTTTTTGAAAATGACTAGCTCAATTTTTTTGGAGAATACCCAACCGAGGCCTACTTGCTTTTCTCAGCCCTGCTAGGCTGCAAATCTTTCAAGATGAGGAGGGATGTAAGTAGTAAGAAATGGGCTTCCCCAAAAAATGGGCTATAAGTAGTAAGAAATGCGCTATAATTTTTAAACCAAAGCCAACCGGCAATTACATTCAAATATTATTTTTTCTGGATTTCTCTACTCTTACAAAAAGTAGAAAATGGTGGAAGGAGGAGCTTGTCCTGCGTCCTGCTCCTAAACGGACATGCATGGCTGGAGTGGGTTTCTCGCATTCCACGCAGGTTTCTCTATCTCTTCCCTATCTCTACTATTATAAAAAACAGAGTTGGTGATGATGGTGTGCCTTCCATCCTGCAATATAGGCCGTTCGATCTATATGTAATGGATAGGAAGGAAACTATGACAATTTACCCACACTCCTCTCCACATTTGCAAATAAGGCCTTCCCTCGTTCATCCTTTTTCTCCCACAAGATAAACTACCATACAAATGCATCTTGATGTTCCGTGTAACTCACGGGAATCTTGCTAGTCAAGATTTTAATTTTCAATCTTTTTTGTGGAGATTTTTTTAATTTTATTTTGATAAAAGTTTTTAAAAATTAGTTTTAATGTGACTCAAAATTTCGTGATTAAAAGAGTTCGGACCCCATGGGAATATGCAAAATTTCGTTGAATTTTTTAGCAGTGCCCATAATATGGTTTGTAATGCTAATAAAAAGAATATGAGCTTCAAGATATCCTTAAGAATTAGCAAATGGGCTATAAATTATTGAAAATAATAGCTAATGGGTTGTATGCTGTTTTCCACAGATTTGGAGGCTGACTTCTGGGCCTACTTGGTTGACGATGACGTTGTCCTAAAAAAATTGTGACGCGTACGCAAGGCTTTGTCAATTTAGTCTAGACAGAGCAGTGATTGTTGTATATCCATCCAACGGCCATCATGCTTCTTCAATCTCTGATCTTCCTACTCCAATCGCCCAAATGCTTCGTCGGCGGGACTGCCTGCTCCCTCCTCCCGTGGCCGGCTGTGCTGCCGCCAGGCCATCCCTCTACCCACCCGCACATCCTGTTATTTTCTGGTGACGTCAGCCTCACCCCGTAGCCAACCAGTCAGCCCTCGTACTCCCCTCAACATGGGCATCCACTGATGTGGCTTCACTGGCTTCGGGTCATTCCCTTCCCAGGCCTCGCCCTCGTCCACCACATTTGTGCTCTCGGCGAAGCATGGTCAACATGGTCAACAAACAACAACCATCGAAAGAGGGATGTAAGTGGAGAGGCTGACAGTAGGGACCCACACAAGAAAATGCCTCCTTATTATGCGAAAATAGTGGGGCTTGTTCGGGTCATTCCAGTCTGGGGCCTTGTCGTCGTCCACCGCCCTAGTTCTCTCGGTGGCGTGGTAAATGAATGACATCCATTGGAAGACGACTGTATGTGGAGAGGCTGACAGCTGGGTCCACGGCCGCACGCAAGGAAGTGCCTCCTTATTATGCGCAAAATAATTATTCCGCCACCTGACAGCTGGGACCCACCGGAAGGGCCTCTAAATTTCGCGAAAAAACGTTCTGCCCGCTGACAGATCAGACCCACCAGCTATATCTTTGCATGCAAGAAGGTGCGTCCTTATTACGCACAAAAAAAGAATACTCCCCGTGCTAGCTGGGACCCACCATAGTGGGAGGCTGACTTGTGGGCCTACTAAGTTGACGCGGACGGATGGCTTTGTCAACTTAGTCAATATGAACGATCCTAGCTCTAGTGACCGAACGATGTCCATCAACGGCCGTAGTGCTTCTTCAACCTCTGGTCTTCTTGCTCCATCCGCCCAAACCAGCGCCGGTCGTGCCGCCTGCTCCTGCCCCTCGTGGCCGCATGTGCTGCTGCGGAGGCCACACCCCCTACTACTCCCACTGCTCCCTAGGCCATCCCTCTACTCACCCACACCCCCTGTTATTATGCGGCGATGGCAACCTCACACCGCAGCCGAACCAGTCAACCCACGTACTCCTCTCCGCGTGGGCATCCACTTCCGCGTCTTCCATGGCTCCAAGTCATCCTCTTCCTAGGCCTCGTTGTTGTCCACCGCCTTGGTGCTCTCGGCGCGGCATGGTCAATGTGGTCAAGGAACGACTTCCATCAGAAGAGTATTGTATGTGGAGAGGCTGACAGCTGGGTCCACGGCCACAACAAGGAAGT
The DNA here is from genome assembly GCF_002162155.2 of Triticum dicoccoides. Classification (NCBI taxonomy): domain Eukaryota; kingdom Viridiplantae; phylum Streptophyta; class Magnoliopsida; order Poales; family Poaceae; genus Triticum; species Triticum dicoccoides. The sequence goes on from NC_041385.1 coordinate 344,879,232, forward strand.
GCAACCTCATTAAGCGTAAAATAATTATTCCTCCACCTGACAGCGGGGACCCACCGGACGGGCCACTGTATTTCGCGAAAAAAACGTTTCCCCCTGACTGTTGGGACCCACCAGCTACATCTTCGCACGCAAGGAAGTGCGGCCATATTATGGGCAAAAAAATGATTCTCACCCCTAACAGCTGGGACCCACCAGCAATAACTTCGCACGCAAGGAAGTGCCTTCTTATCCTCCCTGGCAGTCGGGACCCACCTGGTCCAAGCGTACGTAGTGTTGTCATTCTGGTCGCGAATGTGTATGTACATACTGGTCGATAGGTCTGTCTGCAGGCTGCAGCAATGAATCGTGGCCGAGTAAGGAAGGGCACGTGTCGTAGTAGAGGCGAGGACGTAGCATGTCACGCAGTCCCGTCAATATCATGTACACATACGTACAACCAGGGTGCAAGGAAGTAAATACGGCTGAGGGAGTCCTAGATTAGGGGGTATCCGGACAGCCGGACTATATACTTTCGCCAGACTGTTGGACTATGAAGATACAAGACTCAAGATTTTGTCCTGTGTCCGGATGGGACTCTCCTTTGCATGGAAGACAAGCTTGGCGATTCTGATGTTACATCTCCTTCTTTGTAACCGACTCTGTGTAACCCTAGCCCCTCCGGTGTCTATATAAACCGGAGGGTTTAGTCCGTAGAACAACAATCAGAATCATAGGCTAGCTCCTAGGGTTTAGCCTCTACGATCTCGTGGTAGATCAACTCTTGTAATACCCATATCATCAAGATCAATCAAGCAGGAAGTAGGGTATTACCTCCATCGAGAGGGCCCGAACCTGGGTAAAACATCGTGTCCCCTGCCTCATGTTAGCATTAGCCTTAGACGCACAGTTCGGGACCCCCTACCCGAGATCCGCCGGTTTTGACACCGACATTGGTGCTTTCATTGAGAGTTCCTCCGTGTCGTCACTACAAGGCTTGATGGCTCGTCTCGTTATCAAGGACAACATCACCTCTGGGGGAGCCCTGGCGGTAGGCCAAACTCTCCGACTAGGCGGCTTCGTCATGACCGCCCGATTGGCTGCTGCGCTGACGATGACTTCTCGGGTCATCAAAAACAGCCTCCACGTTAATTTGGAACTCACCGAACAGATGGATCCAATGGAGCTCTCCTCCCTTCATGAGCTCTTGGATCGCATCACCGCTCTGGGAGTCGCTACAGACTACGATCGGATTGGGTTTAAACCAGACAAAAGGGATATTAAATCCCCACCGGTCACCCATGAGATAGCGGTAGTGGAAGAGCCACACATGGATTATCCCTCTACTTTGAGGATGAACTATGTCCGGATTATCGAGCTCTCTGAGCCGGATACCCATTCGCAGGAGGACGTGACCCAGACCCGGAACTTAGAATCGGGCAATGGGCCAAAAAAATTAGGCAACATCCCGGAGTCCGAGCTACCAAGCCCGAAAGCTCCTCTGCCCCTGGATGTCAGATCGGGTCAAGACTTAAATACGCCCGCCCACCCAGACTCATGTCGTCTTTCCCATATCAGATAAGAGCCCCAAGAGACAGTACATCGCTACTGGGCCAGATTCCTCCTTGTGATAAACAGGGTCAAGGACTGTCGCGAGGAAGACACAATCTCTCTTTTCTGCAAAAATTGCACGAACAAAGGGATCCTCAATGCAATAAGTTGCCATGACATAGTACACTTTGCTGACTTAGCAGCCATAGTACAGAGGTATTGTGCGATGGAGAGCGCCTGGAAAACCCAAACAGACTTCTGGGATAATCCGGCTCTCACTAAACCCTTCTTCCGAACTAAAAGGGCAAACTCTCGTAAGTTACCGATCCAATTCCCAAAAAACCAAAGACCGCTCCGGGGCGTGGAACTGTATTGGAAGAATGGCTCAATGGGCCATGCAAAATTCCCAGCACGCCGGATACCACGCCAACGCATAGCCTTAGAGCATGTTGGATACTCCGGCAGGTAGTGAAAAGTGGCGAGGATCTTCTTGTAAACCATAAAGCAGAGCAACATCCCGTCGAAGACAACAATGCGGTACTAACAGTCTTCGAGACTTTCGCCTCAAATAATAGGCGCAAGCAAGCTCATCGAAGTTTTGCTGAAGTTTGCCATGTGGCAGAAATAAATCCGTGGGGCGACACTGCTATAACCTTCAGTGCCAGAGATGAACCTCAATTCCAAACAGTCCGGGCACCAGCCGCTTTGGTCCTGAGCCCAATCGTGGACAACTTCCGGCTCACTAAAGTACTCATGGACGGTGGAAGCGGATTAAACCTGATCTATGAAGAAACCCTCAACAAGATGGAAATTGATAAAAGCCGCATTAAGCAAAGCAGCAGGACCTTCAGGGGAATCATCCCTAGTCGGGAGGCATGGTGCGCAGGAAAAATCACACTGGATGTGGTATTCGGCATGCCGGAGAATTATAGGTCCGAAGAAATCACGTTCCAAGTGGCCCCGTTCAGCAGCGGATACCACGCCCTTTTAGGGCGGGATGCATTCACGAGCCTTCAAGCTAGATCCCATTACGGGTACATGAAGCTCAAGATGCCCGGACCCAGTGGAATCATCACTCTAGCCAGTGATCCGGACCTTGCACTCCGCGCCAAAAATAAAACTGCTGCACTAGCCCTGGAAGCATTATCCGAAGCCCTGGCGACTGAAGAACTAACAACGCTGCACGCTACAGTGGACAGAGACGACGTGATACTCGATAAACGACCCAAGTCCACCTCATTCAAGCCCGCGGATGAGATATTCAAATTCCAGGTCCATCCAATGGACCCCACAAAGACAGCTTCCATCGGGACACAATTGAGCCCCACAATGGGCGTCGCACTGTGAGACTTCCTATGCGAAAATTGGGACATTTTCGCCTGGCATCCTTTAGACATGCCGGGCATCCCACGCAGGCTGGCCGAACACAGCCTCAATATACTGAAAGGATACAAGCCAGTCAAACAGACTCTTAGGCGCTTCTCAGAGCCTAAACAACAAGCCATGGGAGAAGAGCTAGCCAAGCTACTTGAGGCCGGATTCATCAGAGATATAAAACATCCGGATTGGCTGGCAAATCTGGCAATGGTACCAAAGAAGTATAAATCCTGGTGCCTATGTGTCGATTTCAAAGACTTCAACAAGGCTTGGCCCAAGGATCCCTTCCCCCTCCCTTGCCACCATAGGACACGACTCACTATGTTTCCTCGATGCATACTCCGGATACCATCAAATAAAGATGGCGGAATCCGACCAAGCCGCAACGGCCTTCATAACGCCATATGGCCCCTTTTGTTTCAACACTATGACTTTCGGGCTCAAAAATGCCGGCGCAACCTATCAACGAATGATTCAGACATGCCTGGAAAAGCAAATCGGCAAAACAGTGGAGGCATACGTGGACGACGTGGTCATAAAAACAAGACACATCGAAACTTTAATAGATGACTTGAGACTCACGTTCGAGAACCTCCGAACATACGACATCAAGCTCAACCCGGAAAAATGTGTTTTCGGCGTACCCTCCGGGAAGTTGCTCGGCTTCATCGTTCCCAATAGAGGAATCGAAGCAAATCCGGCGAAAATCCGAGCTCTGTAGCAGCTGGCTATCCCAACAGACCTCAAGCATATCCAGAAACTAACTGGATGCATGGCTGCCTTAAGCCGCTTTATCTCCCGATTAGGAGAAAAGACACTACCTCTTTACCGCCTTCTTCGACACACCGAACACTTCGAGTGGACGGATGTGGCCACGGCCGGACTGGATGAAATAAAGACCCTATTGGCCAGCAATCCAGTCCTGACCGCGCCAAATACTGGCGAACCTATGCTGTTATACATAGCTGCAACACATCAGGTTGTAAGCACAATACTCGTCGTCGAACGAGAGGCAGACGGATACAAGTTCCTGCTCCAAAAGCCGGTAAATTATGTGTCCACTGTCCTCACTCCATGCAAATCCCGATACCCACACTATCAAAATATATCATATGCGGTCTTCATGGCATCCTGGAAGCTACGACACTACTTTCAAGAGTGTTCGATTACGGTGGCCTCCAAAGTACCACTCAATGACATAATAAACAACCGCGACGCCACGGGACGGATTGCTAAATGGTCTATCGAGCTCCTTCCGTTCGACATAACATACAAACCACGGCGGGCCATTAAGTCGCAAGTACTGGCCGACTTTGTCGCTGAATGGACAGAAGCCGAACTCCCTAAAGAGTACGACGCGTACTCCAGTTGGATCATGCACTTCAACGGCTCTAAAATGCTGGCCGGATTGGGAGCGGGTGTAGTCCTCACATCCCCCACCAGAGACACGGTCCAATACGTACTCCAAATATTATACACAGACTCCAACAACGTAGCCAAATACGAGGCTCTGTTGCACGGCCTTCGGATGGCAGTCTCTATGGGCATTCAACGCCTAGAAGTGCGCGAGGACTCGAGCCTCGCAATATCACAAATAAACGGAGATTTCGATGCCAAGGATCCAAAAATGGTGGCCTATCGTAATGCCGTCCTCAAAATGTCAACTCAGTTCAAGGGGCTCGAATTCCACCATGTGGCCCGAGAAAACAATCATGCGGCGGATATCCTCGCCCGCATCAGTGCTAAACGTGACCCCGTCCCACCTAATATATTCTTGGAAAGGTTGTTCAAGCCATCCGTGGTATGGGAAGGGGAGTCCGGCAACACCAGTCCGGCTTCGAATACAACCCCAGATTCCGAACCATCTGACGTAATCAGGGTCTTCGCCACCGAAATAACACCTTCGGCCCACGAAATCATGGCTGTCATCGCCTCGTGGACCGAGCCCTTTATCGGTGTCAAAACCGGCGGATCTCGGGTAGGGGGTCCCGAGCTGTACGTCTAAGGCCGATGGTAACATGAGGCAAGGGACACAATGCTTACCCAGGTTTGGGCCCTCTTGATGGAGATAAAATCCTACTTCCTGCTTGATTGATATTGATGATATGAGTAGTACAAAAGTTGATCTACCACGAGATCGTAGACGCTAAACCCTAGAAGCTAGCCTATGATGATTATGATTCTGTCCCTAAGGACTAAACTCTCCGATTTATATAGACACCGGAGAGGGCTAGGGTTTACATGGAGTCAGTTACAAAGAAGGAAATATGATATCCGGATCGCCCAGCTTGTCTTCCACGCAAAGGAGGGTCCCATCCGGACACGGGGCGGAGTCTTGAGTCTTGCATCTTCACGCTCCAATAGTCCGGACAAAGTATATAGTCCGGCTGTCCGGATACCCCCTAATCCAGGACTCCCTCAGTAGCCCCTGAACCAGGCTTCAATGACATGAGTCTGGCGCGCAGTTTGTCTTTGGCATTGCAAGGCGGGTTCCCTCTCCGAATACTCCAAAGTAATTATCGAACACTTAAACCGTTTCTGGATCTGCAAGATGATCTTCACATACCACCGTAGAGAGAACGATATTTCACAAATGTAATCTGCTGACAACTTTAGACAACGTGACATGACACTACGGTCGGGTCATTATTTGAACCGTTTTTCCACATCCAGCCATGGAGCATATTGCGAGTCGGTTTCCTTGACACGTCTTGTCAAAGCAGAGATCATGTCCCCTTATCACGGGATTCCCATCAATACGGGTATGGGTAGTCCAACCGCGCCATCAGTCGTGGCGCTTGGGAAATAAGCGACCCTCAACGGGTAAGTGGGGAGGCGCACCACTTCTGTCGCCTCTATATAGGGATAATGATTCCCCATTTTCACCCACGCCTTCTTCCTCCTCTACTTACCTATTCTCACACCCCCGAGCTCCAGCGCCCTAGTTCACGCTTTCTCCGCACAGCCAAACATGTCCGGAGCAGGAGGCAAATGGGTTTCCTCCACTGTGAAGGAGGAGCATATTGTGAAGCTCCGGGCGGCCAGATACTTGGCCGCAGACACCGCGCACCGGCTACCGGACGAAGGGCAGATCATTCCAACTCCGGAACCCCACGAGAGGCTCGTGTTTCTCGCCCACTTTGTGCGTGGACTGGGATTTCCACTTCACCCCTTCGTCCACGGGCTCATGTTCTACTATGGGCTATATTTCCATTATCTAGCCCCAAATTTCGTCCTCAACATCTCGGTGTTTATCGTCATGTGCGAGGCCTTCCTCCGCATCAAGCCCCACTTTGGCTTGTGGCTACGAATCTTCTGCGTGAAGCCAAAGATCGTGAGCGGCCAACAAGCGGAGCGCGGAGGCGCCATGGTGGGCAAGATGCCCAACGTCACCTGGCTTGACGGCTCCTTTGCGGAGACTGTGGAAGGGTGGCAATCGGGGTGGTTCTACATCACCGAGCCGCGCGACGCCAACTGGGCAGCGGCCCCCAAATTCCGATCCAGAATCCCCATGCGGCTCACCTCCTGGGAAAAGAAGGGCCTGGCCTAGGGCGAGCCTGCGGAGCTGACCGGACTTCAGAACTGCATCAAGAACATGAAGGACAAGAAAATCAAGCTTGTTAACATGGTCCAGGTCATGCTTGTCCGCCGGATTCTTCCATGCCAAAGACGGGTATTTAATCTGTGGGAGTTTATCCCGGCCGAACACTAGACACTTCGAAAGCTCTATGGCATGACGCACAAGGACACATGGAAGGCGCTGTTCAAGGCCTCCGAAATACCTCCTCCCACATCTGAGGACCGTGGACTTCACGCCACGTGGCTCCCCCGTCCGGTGAGTTTTATGACTATCATCGGATATAGTTTTTCCTAGTGTACTCATGGGAGGATTTTAAGTCATTGTGCGTATTTAATCAGGAGTATGTGGAGACGGCAGAGCGGATTGACTGTCTGGCTCCACTGCCAGAAGGTCCAGCAGACACTCTCCTGATGGAGATGCTAGTCCCGGCGCCCTACAAGGCACCAGAAAAGAAAGCCAAAAAGAAGGCCCCGGGGACCAGGAAGGGTCTCCGACGTAAGATCGTACCGGACGCCTCGTCCGAAGACGACGAGGCACACTCCTCCCCCGATGGGGAGGAGGAAGAGGAAAGGGCCGCCCCATCCGGAAAGGATGAGGGGCCTAGGGAGGCGGCCCAGGGGGCCAGGAAGGGTCCCCGGCGTAAGGCCGTCATACCCTCGTCGTCCGAAGACGACGAGGCAGATTACTCCGGTGGAGGCGGGGGAAAACACGAAGACATTCCGCCTCCCCGCACTGGGGAGGAGAATAAGAGGAAAGCCGCTCCGGAGGGGGAGGCCAGGACGACCAAGAAGGGAAAGGCGTCCCTTCTGGATTACTCCACCACTGCCGCCTATAGCGAGGAGGAGTGGCTGCCCAGGGGGAAGCCCCTAGTGAGATCGTAAGTATCCGCACTCTATTATACTTTAGTGCGATTCTGCTTCATAGTTTGTTATAACGCCAAACACATATATGCAGTCCGGCCAGGGTCCATCCCGAGATATCATCTTCGGATGGGTCCTTGAGTGATTCAGTGATGAACTCGCTCCCGACGGCCACTACTCCTCGGCCTGCGGACGACACGGAGGTGTTGTCCCAAACGCTTCCAGAGCAGGGGGAGGTGATTCTAGAGATGCCCCAGGGCGAGATTCCAGACGCCGGGCACACGGGGTTTAAGATCCCCGCGGATTGTGCCGACGAGAGCCGCGGCAAGCCGGGCTCTCAGCCGGAGACTGTGCCGGAACCTCCAATGGTTCCGGATTCAGGCAGGCGGCCCCTCGCTAGGGAGGGCGAGCCATCCATGCCGATGACTTCCGCTACACCAGAGGCATCAGATAGTCTACTGGAGGCGCTTCGCGGCGCTTCCATAGATGAAGAGCATTGTACTCTTATGAGTGCGGTGATTCAGAAGGTTCTGTCCGCCAAGAGCAGACTAACCGAAGCCTACACCAGCCTCCTGACAGGCTTTGAGGTAAGTAATCAAAAATGTGTGAAATTACCACTCGATAGGTAGTATCCCCTGATACTCTGTTTGGTGTTCGGAAAGAAAAGCCAAACGGAGGGTCAATTTAAATCCACACGAGTCTAATAGTAATTTTGCATGTGACTAAGCATGCGGTGCTGCTTGCCGCTGCTGCCCGCACGACCGAGGTCGCTGGACTTAAACGGGACCTGGAGCAGGCACAGGGAGAGCTCGGCCTCACGAAGAGGCAGCTCAAAGAGAACAAAGGTGAGTGATGCCCCGTTCGCATATCATAAAGAGTAGAAAAAAATGGTGATTCTGACGACAAAGCGTCGTGACTTTGAAATAGGGGCCACAACTGAAGTGGCGTCCTTGAAGAAAGCGCTGTCCGAGGCCGAAGACAGGGTGGCCCTGTAGCGCATTGAGCACGAAAAGCAGAATGCCAGGGTGAGCGAGGTACAACAAGAGCTCCAGGATCTCGGCAAGAAGTTCAAGTCCTTGGAGCGTGACCTCAAGACGAAGGAGTCTGAGCTTGTGAAGGCCCTTGCGAGTATGAAAGACGCCAAGGCCGAAGCCGAAAAGGCCCAGCAGGAAATCCAGGCGGCCAAGAAGATAGCGGCGGGTAAGACATTATTTATGCAAAGCAAGCATGTGGAGGAGGCGTTTCTTTTACTTACCCGAATTCGGAGCTCTCCAGGGGCATTCGCAGATCTGCCACGCAACGTATCAGATGCCGCGGAGTTCTACCATGCTGAGGAGGGGAGCTCAACGGAGAAGCTATTCTGGTCCCAGTATGCTGGAGCCGAACACCCAATGCCTCTGAGTGACCAACTGAAGCAGTTGGTTGAACTCCACAGGGCGTCCGAAGTGGCTATGAAAGATTTCATAGTCCGGATGTGGCCTGGTGAGCTCCTGCCCACTAGCTACTTCGGCCTGATCAAGCGGATGGTGAATGCCTGTCCGCGGTTTGAAGTGATCAAGCAATCCGTTTGCATTGAGGGTGCCCACCGGGCCTTTGCCCGTGCGAAGGTGCATTGGGGCAAGCTGGATGCGAAGAAGCTGGTGAAGGACGGGCCGCCGGAGGGCAAGGCGCATCGCTGTTCCGAAAAGTATTATGATGGCGTTATGAAGGGCGCTCGTCTCGTGGCCGAAGAATGTACCAAGAACACGATCTTTGAATGAATGTACTTCTGTCGTTTTTGTAATATAAAGATGAAGTTATTTGCGCTATATAGCGCTTTGTTTTGATTTGAAATATTACCTTCTGTGCGGCTGTTTATAAAATTCTGAAAGTAGGCCAGTCGTCGGCTTTCGCCCCCACGTAACCAGTACCAGGGTGTTCGTGGAAAACCCAAAACACTCTTTTATCCAAATTTTTGGTTCATGAAGGAGGTGTTTGGCGCAGCGAACAAGGCAATCAGACTATGCGGCTTTATAACTTTCACTTAGCCATAGAAGTCTACAATTTTAAATTTCGGCGAAGCCCCTAGAATTCGGAAAGCCGAATTGGGGCGCTATATACGCCTAAATCAGACGAGGCCGATTCCTCGCCTAAAGCGGAAAAATCTTTAAGGATTTTAAGACCTCTCGAATAGCGACCAGCTCGCGCCGTATCATGCCAGTCAATTTTTGGCTTTCTCTACTGAGGTGCTCGTCTGGAAGAACCGGGACACAATCGCAGTAGTTCTCCTTGCGCTACCTTAGCCGATATAACGTAACGTAAGGTACCAAAACAAGGGAGCCGGGCAAACCCAACTATTGACCCAAGACATGATTCGGAGCCGATGCATATAATGCTATAAGTTCGAGGTGCCGCACCGTTGAAAGTGTTCGGACTTGTCCTGCCGTATTATGGGGCGCCATAAGAAGCCCCTGGCAAACTGAACGTACCAAGGTGTACAGATGCAATATTATATAAACATTTATAGGAAAAATGTGCAAATAGGGATAATAAGCTGACGCTATATATTCTCTCCCATTGATGAGTAATACGTTTAAGCGTATGTTTACAGTGAACGCGTTTAAGCAGAAGTAAATAGGACTATTTAACATGTCCTATCCAAGGGCGGGCTGCTTGTAGGTACATAAAACAAGTATAACGATTGTGAACAGATTCCACCTGGGTATTCCCTTTGTGTGCAAAGCCTGTTGCCTCCTTGGTTTTCTCTCCTATGTAAGTCCGACAATCCGGCTCTTCTGAAGAGGCTGCCCGAAGGCAGTGTCCTGAAAGATAAAGGGGGGTTATTAAAGTATGTTGCGGTTATACCGCACTGTTGACTGAGTCACTGTTGCGCCTCCACCATGCCCATGGTATTTTGAGTGTGTAATTGTGTACGCACGGCACGAATGCTGCTTTGATGGGGCTTGAGCGGAGGCCGGACTGCTAGTCGCGCTCTTAGCATGCCTGGGGATCCTGTTGCGGGGTGCTCCGGACTCGCTTGACGGTGTTCGGGGTTGTTGTCACCGGATTGGTGGTTTGCCGGAGAAGGCTACATTGTACTTCTGCTGCTAGGGCTGCAGTATGCTCTTCTGTACAGAGAGAGCAGTCCATGTTTCCATTGACTATTATGACCCCGCGAGGTCCTGACATCTTGAGCTTGAGGTATGCATAATGTGGTACCGCATTAAATCGAGCGAATGTGGTTCGTCCAAGCAGTGCATGATAAACACCACGGAAAGGGACGATATCGAAGATTAACTCCTCGCTTCGGAAGTTATCCGGAGATCCGAAGACCACTTCCAGTGTTATGGAGCCCGTGCAACGGGCCTCTACTCCTATAATTACACGTTTGAAGGTGGTTTTGGTGGGCTTGATCCTCGAAGGGTCGATGCCCATTTTGCACACTGTGTCCTGATAAAGCAGGTTCAGACTGCTGCCGCCATCCATAAGGACTCGCGTAAGGTGGAATCCGTTGATGATTGGGTCGAGGACCAATGCGGCTGAACCGCCATGACGGATGCTAGTAGGGTGATCCCTACGATCAAAGGTGATCGGACAGGCTGACCATGGGTTGAATTTTGGGGTGACTGCCTCCATTGCATAGACGTCCCGCAGTGCTCGCTTTCGTTCCCGTTTGGGAATGTGGGTGGCGTAGATCATGTTGAACGTTTTCACCTGGGGAGGAAATTTCTTCTGTCCCCCTGTGTTCGGACGCCGGGGCTCATCGTCGTCGTCGCTGTGCAGCCCCTTGTCCTTGTTTTCGGTGTTTATTTTGCTGGCCTGTTTGAACACCCAACAGTATCTATTAGTGTGGTTTGCTGGCTTATCCGGGGTGCCATGAATTTGGCACGGGCGTTCAAGTATGCGGTCCAGACTAGACGGTCCCTGACTATTTCTTTTGAACGACTTTTTCCGCTGACCGGATTTCGAGCCACTGAATCCGGCGTTGATTGCTGTGTCTTCAGTGTTGTTGCCATTGTTCCGTCGCTTATGTCTGTTGCATCGTGGCTTGCCGTTATTGTCGCGGACATCTGAGGTGCCTGAATTTATCGGCGTGGTGCTACTGCGAGCCAACCAGCTATCCTCGCCCGCACAAAAGCGGGTCATGAGTGTCGTGAGGGCTGCCATGGACTTTGGATTTTCCTGGCCGAGGTGTCGGGCGAGCCATTCGTCATGGATATTGTGCTTAAAGGCCGCCAGGGCTTCGGCATCCGGACAATCGATTATTTGGTTCTTTTTGGTTAGGAACCGAGTCCAGAATTTCCTGGCTGACTCTCCGGGCTGTTGGGTAATGTGGCTCAGGTCATCGGCATCCGGTGGTCGCACATATGTGCCCTGGAAGTTGTCGAGGAACACGTCCTCCAGGTGTTCCCAACTACCAATGGAATTTGCCGGCAGGCTGTTTAGCCAGTGCCGGGCCGGTCCTTTGAGCTTAAGGGGGAGATACTTTATGGCGTGTAGATCGTCTCCGCGGGCCATGTGAATGTGGAGAAGGAAATCTTCGATCCACACTGCGGGGTCTGTTGTGCCATTGTATGATTCGATGTTTACGGGTTTAAACCCTTCTAGGAATTCATGATCCATCACTTCATTAGTGAAGCAGAGGGGGTGTGCGGCGCCTCTATGCCGGGCTATGTGGCTACGCAGTTCGAATGAGTCTGGGTGGCTGTATTCGGCCCGGCCGGACTTGTTCATAGCGTATCCGGCATGACGATCATCGTCACGTGTTGGGGCGCGCCCCCGCGATCTGTAGATCGATCTTGGCTGTCCTGCCTTGTTTTCCAGTATATCTTGCAGGTCCTACCTATTGCCCCAGGCCGTAGTGTATTGGGGTGGGGGTGTGTGCTGGTATTCGGGCTGGTATGCCGTTTTATCCCGACCATGAGGTGGCTGGTCAGCCGTCTGGCGCTCGAGTCCGTATTCCTTAGCTGCCAGGACTTCAGTCCATCTGTTTGTGAGCAGGTCTTGATCAGCTTGGAGCTGCTGCTGCTTATTTTTCAGGCTTCTCGCAGTGGCCATAAGCCGGCGCTTGAAGCGTTCTTGCTCCGTGGGGTCCTTAGACACGCCAAACTCATCGTCGCCAAGGCTAATCTCGTCCTCGGAGGGGGCATGTAGTTGTCCTCCTCTGGATATCCATCCGTCGCCTATTCGTCTGGGCTGTCCTGCCCATCTTCCTGTTCGGCCTGCTCGAAGGCAGGCTGATCGGGGTTTCATCTTCGGCACCATCCGGACTGTTTTCATCACCGGTGCCGGTATTGCTGTGGCAGGGCTTGGAGCGGCGCCGACGACGCCCATGCTTTGTTTTCTTCCTTGAGGAGTTATCCTCCATTGCCTCATCGCCATTGGTTTCTTTTGGAGTGTCCACCATATATATATATATATCATATGAGGAGGTGGCTGTCCACCGCCCCATGGGCGGTGGTTCCTGTTCTTCTTCTGCATCGTCGTCCACACCGTCGATGTCTTCAGAGTCGAAGTCAAGCACGTTGGTTAAATCATCGACCATGGCAATGAAGTGGGTGTCGGGTGGGAAACGAATTCCTTCGTCGCCTGCTTCCGACTCGAGCTGGACATAGTTCGGCCAAGAGTCTCCTGAGAAAGAGAGAGACTTTAACGAGTTCAGCATGTCACCAAAGGGCGGGTGCTGGAAGATATCCGCAGCAGTGAACTCCATTACCGGAGCCCAACCAGGTTCGGCGGGCTTGGGAGTGCGTGGACTGGAACCCACAGCCGGATACGAGTCCAGGGGTCCGGTGTCACAGGCTTCCTTGGGGGTGAGGCCTGTGTTCGGCTCTATCGCCGATGAGTGTGCGGCCTCTAGGAGGGGTCCATCCACCCGTCCTCGGGTGACACAATCTGCTCCGGATTTAGGTCCCGGGCTCCTGCAGGGGCGATATCCCAAGCATTGTCCGGCAACAGGTCTAAGCCGTGCTCATCGTGACTCTCCGGCACTCCTGGGACAGGCCCGAATCCGTTGAAGATCAATTCTCCGCGGATATTGGCCGTGTAGTTCAAGTTTCCGAACCTGACCTGGTGGCCAGGGGCATAGCTGTCGATCTGCTCCAGATGGCCAAGCGAATTGGCCCGCAGTGCGAAGCCGCCGAACACGAAGATCTGTCAGGGGAGAAAAGTCTCACCCTGGACCGTGTTGTTGTTGATGATTGGAGGAGCCATCAAGCCTTGCAGCAATGGCACAAAGGAACTCTCAATGAAAGCACCAATGTCGGTGTCAAAACCGGCCGATCTCGGGTAGGGGGTCCCGATCTGTACATCTAAGGCCGATGGTAACAGGAGGCAAGGGACACAATGTTTACCCAGGTTCGGGCCCTCTCGATGGAGGTAAAACCCTACTTCCTGCTTGATTGATATTGATGATATGAGTAGTACAAGAGTTGATCTACCACGAGATCATAGAGGCTAAACCCTAGAAGCTAGCCTATGATGATTATGATTCTGTCCCTAAGGACTAAACTCTCTGGTTTATATAGACACCGGAGAGGGCTAGGGTTTACATGGAGTCGGTTACAAAGAAGGAAATATGATATCCGGATCGCCCAGCTTGTCTTCCACGCAAAGGAGAGTCCCATCCGGACACGGGACGGAGTCTTGAGTCTTGCATCTTCATGCTCCAATAGTCTGGACAAAGTATATAGTCCGGCTATCCGGATACCCCCTAGTCCCGTGGACCGAGCCCTTCTTGGCCTACCTAAATAGGCAAGAGCTCCCCGAGGACCAAACTGAAGCATGTTGTATTGTGCGACGTTCCAAGGCCTACAAAGTCCATGAGGGAGAACTCTATAAGAAAAGTTCCACCTGAGTGCTCCAAAGATGCATCTCCGAAGAGGAAGGGCGACAGCTCTTGGCTGAAATCCATGCTGGACTCGGCGGGCACCACGCTGCGGCTCGGGCACTTGTCAGCAAAGCCTTCCGTACAGGTTTTTATTGGCCGACAGCCCGAACAGATGCACAGGACCTTGTCCAACATTGCGTCGGTTGCCAGCTCTTCGCCAATCAGAGCCATATGCCCCCTACCGCTCTCCAAACAATCCCCATAACTTGGCCCTTCGCGGTCTAGGGGCTAGATATGGTCGGACCTCTTAAAGGGGGAAGCCATAAGAAAATATACTTATTGGTCATGGTGGACAAGTTCACCAAATGGATAGAAGCCAAACCAGTTAAAACGGCCGAATCCGGACCAATGATAGACTTCATATCAGGGGTTGTGCACCGTTACGGTGTCCCCCACAGCATCATCACTGACAATGGCTCAAACTTCACAGCCGATGAAGTGAAAACTTGGTGCGACAACATGGGCATTAAGCTCGAGTACGCCTCCGTCTATCATCCCCAAACAAATGGCCAGGTTGAACATGCAAATGGTCTCATCATGAGTGGCATCAAACGCAGACTAGTGCGATCCTTGGAAGAATCAGACATGCACTAGGTCGAGGAGCTCAACTCCGTACTCTGGGGGCTGCGGACCACGCCGAATCGTACCACCGGATATACACAATTTTTATGGTGTATGGCGCAGAAGCAGTACTACCCTACGACATAATCCATGACTCACCTCGCATGCGCATGTATGAAGAGCAGGAAGCCGAGCTAGATCAACAGGACAAGTTAGATGCCTGGAGGAGGAGCGCGACGTCACAAAAGCCCGTTCCACATTCTACCAGCAGCAGGCTCGAAGGTATCAAAGCAGATAAGTGTGGGCCAAAACTTATAACATTGGCGAACTCGTTCTACACCTACCGGAGAAGAAGAAGGACAAGCTCAAACCCAAGTGGGAGGGTCCCTTCATCATTGATAAAGTTCTCACCGGAGGAGCGTACCGTCTGCGCAATGCATCCGATAACAGACTCGAGCCGAACCCATGGAATGCGGCCAGACTCCGGAGATTCTACGCCTAGTGCCGAACTCAGTGTTCGTCTCCTTACCCCCACTCTTTCAATTATGTTCTCCTTTTTTCCTTTCTCGCCCTTTTTACCGTCTTCACACAAAGTATTAAATACAGTGCGGATGCTCGGATCGCTCCGGCCGCACTATGTGTGCTCACAATACGTGGGGGCTTCCTATACGGAAGCTAAATATAATTACTTTTATGGCTTCCTGCCTACCACATATGCGTCCTTTTTCCATATGTGCCTTTTCTTCACCATTATATGCATCGATATGACTTAAGATTTGGCCATGCTGGGTTGCCAGTCTCTTGTGTTTATGCCCTATGTTCCCGTTAATTCGGCTAGGGCATAAGGGGAGCACCTCTGCGATTGTTACTGTCGGTTCAGCCGGATGTGTACCTCAGACTGGGTGAAGCCGAAAGCTAGCGTTCTTAAGGGAATATTCGGTTGGTGAATAAAAGATGTTTTTTTTGTTTATTACAACGTAAATCCCTAGATGTTTTGTATCTTGTGCTTCTGTTCGCGGTTCGGACATGCACATCGATGCATGCATACCCAGGGAAAGGAACCCCTAACGGAACTATTCTCTCTGGAAGATGTTTCTTACTACCCATGTAATATAACATAACTAGTTGGGTACTTGTCTGTTCAAGCACTTATGACCCCTACGTCTGGTTTCCACGCATACCCCGGTTTTACATAACTAAGCGGGTATTCGGATACACCCCGGACTGTCGGGTCCGGGGGCTGAAGCGAAAAGGTCCGCCATGACAAATGATTTTTAATCCGGCTAGGGACTACATATGTCCATTGAATTACATAGTCACTTGGACTGGCTATATTCTTCCTCTATACCATCCAACAGGCTATCTAGCCTACAATCCTGTTGGGAATACTTTGCGGCTAACGCTACCTGGTCATACACCAGACTTACGGGAATATCTTGCCCATCTGGCCCCGCCGGTCCGACGTTGGCCATATGGTTCGGGTCAACCTTGGCGTATCGCGTCTTCACCATGGCCCAGGCTTCCCTTGCACCTTGTCGGCAGGCCGATACCTTCCATAACCGGAAGCGCCGCCGTGCTCCTTTGAGCATATCCACAAGCTCCCCCATGCCTCCTGGTAGGGAAGCGGATGGCCACAAGGCCTGGGCAATACCCTGCATCACCTGCCGAGCTCGTCCGTGCTGTTGTGAGAGATCTTGCAGCAAATCGCCTGCGGACCCGGGCATCTCCTCTTCAGGACGGCCCATTAGCATACCTACAGACATAAACTCTTTTAATACGCTTCCTCATCGAACTGTACTGCAGTTCGTTTAAGCACTTAACATATATGCCGCGACGAAGCCTCCTGTTCTCCTTCACGGAGTCCGCAAGCTGAGCTCGAACATCTGCTAATTCGACGCCCAGCCAGATGTTGGCATCTTGGAGATTATTTTTCTCCTGCCTAACCTGCGTAAGCACACGCTCGCCAAGCTTTAGCTATCTTTGGAGATGTGACTCACTATCTTTTCCGATCTCCGGATTCTCCCCGGGATTGTCTGCAGAATTTTTTGTTAGGCTTATAAAGCAAGCCAAATACTAACTGGTATATGTCCTTAAAATTTCTCTATTGAGACAAGTGTTACCAGATGAGGCCTTCTGGGATTCCTCTAGTTTGGCAACCGCGGCCCTCAGCTGGGTCTTGCATTCCTCTAGCTCACGAGACAAATGGGTATTCTTCTCTACATAAACATGTGCATACAATGATCCTTAAATCAGTTGTTCCAACTGTTTCAAGTCTCAGGGGCTACTGATATACATGCTTATCAAATTTTCTTACCCGTATATCTTTTGCATACTGGTCCGTCGCTCGGGCGAGTCCATCTTGGGCAGCTCGGATGTATGCGCCTCCTGAATTGAAGACATTGAATGCCTCTTTGGAAAAGATACCATTGCAAAGTACGGCCCGTCGGTGCCGGTGATTCATGGCGCTCTCTACTTCAGAATTTGTGGTGGAGAGCCTATTCGCATCCTCTGTTGGAGGACAATTCGGCATAGGCTCCGCATTGGCCTCTTCTCTTGAAGCCGGTTCTGGAATCTGGCTGGTGGAGGCGTGACCGGTAGGATCTCTGGATATAGTCCGACGACTACTCTTTCTGCCAGGACACGATGGACGCTGTCACATTTCAAACATGATAATCACAGAGCAGATTTTAACTATACCTTTGCAACGGTGTTTCGACCCTAACCGCCTTCCTCTTGAGCCTGCCTGGCCCAGATGCACTTTGCTGACGAGCCCCCAGGGGCTCGGTACTGCATTTCGATGGTCGTCTCTATAAAAATACGATATTTATGCATAAGGCATGGTATAAGGAAGGAATCCTCTTCAGAAGTTAAAGCTACAGCTTTGCTTACAAGCGACGTAGGGAGCAGTCCGGGATAATCGACAATAATAGCCACCGAGGTATCATCGCAGCTTGCCTGATAAAATGTCCCGTCGACAAGCTCCATAGATATATCCGGATCTTCTTCAAGTCCGGGGTCGAGGGCCTGGCCAGGATCCTCCGGCTGCGGAGAGGGGCTGTTGAACTCTTTCTCGGCCTTCCCCAGTTCCTGCTTAGAATTATCAAGGTAAATGATTGTGATGAAGGGCGCAAGAATGGATAGAGTTGGGTAAAGAGTAACGGCTCACCCAGCTTGCGGAGTTGTACATGGAAAATCCATCCCACGGTTTGATACGGAGGAACTCCTCTTCTTATCCTTTATATAAATTGGACAATATTCTCGCCAGAGCAGTGGCGAAGTCCGGACCTTTACGACCGCAATGGGTGGCATCGTCTTCCCCGATGAAGTGCCACATGGGCTTCCCCCGATATTGAAGTGGCTGCACCCCCCGCATTATGCATATTTATATAACCTCAACTTTTGTCAGTCCTGATTGGGCCAGTGTCTTTATCCTGCTCATCAGGAAGTGGACTTCTCTGGTATCTTCCTCCTGGGGGCTCCGAGGGTGCCAGCTTTGGCGTTTCTTCAGCGGAGCATTATTAAACTCAGGAAGGCCCGTCCAGATTGGGCTCGGAAGGGGAACGTCATCTACATAAAAGCACTCTGAGGGCCAGTCTTCAGATGCCTTCTTTGGAGTGCCGGACAGGTATCCGGTCTGGGCGACGCGCCATATTTCGGCTCTGCCCACTTGATATATAGATCCCCCCTGATTACGAGGGACGAGGCAGAATAACTTCCTCCATAATTCAAAGTGAGCCTCGCAGCCCAGGAATAATTCACAGAGGGCACCATATCCTGTGATATGCAGCATGGAGGCGGGGGTAAAGTTATGCAACTGGAGGCCGTAGAACTCCAGAAGCCCGCGGAGGAATGGGTGGATTGGAAACCCGACGCCTCTTAGCAAATATGGGACGAGGTAGACCCGCTCCCCCTGAGATGGGTTAGGAGATTTCTCCGCTTGCGCCCCACCATTGTAGGTGGCTAGTCCGGCTTGGACGGGGACCATGTACGCCGGTGGAAGAAACCCTTGGGTCTGCAACTATACTAAACGGCCGTGGAGGATAGAACATTTTTCCCAATCGCCTGGCTTAGAGCTAAGGGAGCGAGAAGAGGAGCTGCGGCGACCGGCCATGATGGAATGGTTTTTTCCGGATGCGCTCTGTTGAATGCTTGCTTGAGGGAAGAAGGTGAGATTTGGATCTGAGGATCCCTGTCTCTTCAAATAGACGGTTTGCCTGCAGGGTCGGGGTGGCAAATGTAAAAATGCTCTGGCTCCTCATATTCGGTCGACATGCGGAGATGGCCATTATTGAAGCACGGAAGCCGAGGGATACAACATTGATGGGAAGCCGGACATTGTTCGCTACAATAGGTACTCTGGATTGGGAGAAGAACCCGCCTTGCAATGCCGAAGACAATCTGTGCGCCGGACTCATCGTCATTGAAGCCTGGTTCAGGGGCTACTGAGGGTGTCCTGGATTTGGGGGTATCCGGACAGCCGGACTATGTACTTTGGCCGGACTGTTGGACTATGAAGAAACAAGACTCAAGATTTGGTCCCGTGTCCGTATGGGACTCTCCTTTGCGTGGAAGACAAGCTTGGCAATTTGGATGTTAGATCTCCTTCTTTGTAACCGACTTTGTGTAACCCTAGCCCCCTCCGGTGTCTATATAAACCGGAGGGTTCAGTCCGTAGAACAACAATCAGAATCATAGGTTAGCTCCTAGGGTTTAGCCTCTACGATCTTGTCACATCCCTAGTTCTGGTATGCTCAAGGCTAGCTAGTCATTTGTGCATCATGTTTAAATTCCATTTAAATTTGAAATGAGGATTTGTGAAACCCTCAGAATCATCTCTGAAAATGACCCAAATAAAAAAATTGTTCCAAAAAGGTCCAAGAAAATGCTCATGTTGCTCTCTGAAAATATTGGACAGAGATAAAAATCAAACCAATATTTTTAGGACCTCATAAGTATTTATTTTGGGCATTTGGAATTAATGCAGTAATTATTGCTTTGGATATATATTGTTATATATATAAAATATTGTCCAAAAATTATGCCATTTATAAAGGAGCTCTGGAATAATATAACTAGCTTCCTTAAAAATTGGCATAAGAAAATAAAATGGTGTAGTATTTTTTTTTAAACCGAACAAATGTCAGAAAAATAGAAAAGAAAAAGAAATGGAAAACCTACCTGGACTTACCCTGTGTAGCCCAGCGGCCTAGCAGGCCGGCCCAGCCAGCAGGCGGCCCAGCCGCCTCCTCCTCTGTTGTCTTCTCCCCCTCGCCAAGCAGCTGCGTGCCGCGCCACAGCCGGCCGCGGCCACGCGCCCGGCCACCTCCTGCCTCCATGCCTGCTCCGTGACTCCCTGGACGTCGCCACGCACGCCCCGCACCTCTCTCCCTCTCTCTCATTCCTCCCCTTCCCCTGGTCTCTCTCCCACGCGACCGCCCGAACGCGCCGTCGCGGCGCACGCCATTGCCGCGGCCACCACCTCCCCCTCGCCCTCTCTTCGAGTCCGGAAGCTCCGCCACGTCGTCCATCACCTCTCCGCCAAGTCGTGCCTCGCCGGACGCCCCGTGGAGCCGTCGCCGTCGCCTTCTTCACCTCCGGCCGCCGTGGATCCCCATCGCCGCCCCGCCGTCTCCAGTGCATCCCCGAGCTCGCCATCAAGCCCGTCGAGCCCGCGGTGAGCTCCGCCACTGTTCCCCTCTCTCCATTTAGCTGCCCGCACGCCGTAGCCCTCCTCCCCACCACGGCCGAAGCCTCTCGCCGCCGTCCATGTCGACGTCGTCGTCTCGGCCCGACTCCGCCCAAACCGAGCACCCCATCGTGCTCCCGGTGCCACTAGGGTGCCGCAGAGCCCCTCGGGTGGCCTCCCCGTGCCCCGCAGCCCGTTCCCGCTCGAAGCCAAACTCCGGCCGCCGCCCCGAGCTTCGCTCCGGCGAGCTCCGGTCGCCCCTGCCTCTCCCACTTGCTCCAATCGGTGCGGACGAGTGCTAGCTCCTCGCCCGTGGTCTCCGTCGCCCAAATGGTCGCCGGGGTGATGATCCCGAGCCCTCCGCCGCGTTCGGCCTCGCTAATTAAGCCCCCTTGTGACGCTGACATGTGGGGCCCGGCCCTGCTAATTTTTTTAGTTTAGGACTAGTTTAGCAACTAATTAACTCTGTTAACTAACTATGACACTGACGTGTGGACCCCACACGTCAGGTTTGACCCTGGTCAGCCCCGGTTGACCTGCTGACGTCGTGCTGACGTCATGCTGGCGCAATAATATATTTTCTGGAATTAAAATAAATCAGGAAATTCCAGAAAATGTTCAAAACTTCAAAAATTCATGTCAATTCAACCGTAGCTCAGATTGAAATAAATTATATATGAAAAATTATCAGAAAAATGCAATCTATCCATCTGTACCAGTTTCATGCATGATAAAACAACTTATACTTGCTGTATAGGTGAAAACACATGAATGACATTTATAAGAGCTTATTTTGGAGTTGCATTTGAACCTTTGGTTCAAATGGACTTCATCCAAATATAATGCTAGCTGCATTAGCACATTCAGCATCACATCTTCATGCCATGTTCATGCATCATTTTGTTGCATATGCTTGTGTTTTGATTGTTGGCACCGTTCCTTCTCGATAGGTCCTGCTCCGGAGACCGTTCCAGAGTACCTGTCTGTGAAGCAGTGCCTCCCTTATTGATCTACCAGGCAAGCAAACCCCCTTGTTCATTCCGATACAATCCTACTCTCTCGCTCCTGCTCTCAGTTATTGCATTAGGACAACAATGATTCATCTGCTACTTTGTGCTGCGGTAGTTGAACCCATTCCTTTGCATGACCTGTCATTGCCACAGTAAATAGTTGAAACCCACTAGCATGTGTAGGAGTTGATTGAAGCCATTGTTGTGTTCCTACCATGCTATGCCTGCTATTGCTTAGAGTTGTGTCAGGTCTGGTTCATTGGGAATGAATTGGAGTGTTACGATATGTTCTGGTGCTGAGAGTTAAGTGTGTGAACACGTTTTGGTAAAGGTAGCGGTGAGAGGCCATGTAGGAGTACATGGTGGGTTGTCTCACTGGAACCGTCCTTAAGCATTGAGTTCTATGTATGTTGTCCAATGACTCGATACTACCACACATTGGGCTCCGGGCGCTCCAAGCCCTCTCGACTTATTAACCAACTTGGTCTCTGTCCAGGAGTCGCAACTAGTTTCTGGTGTTTGTAGGTAGTGCTATTTTTCTACCAAGTGGCACCCGACAGGGTGGGCTTGGGACAGACTAGGCACACGTGGCCTGGTGTACCGAGTGGCACCCGGATGGTGGGCTCGGGAACCCTGCACACATCGTTTGGGGCCGTGAGCGAAACCCCGGCCGGATCTCCTTGCGGATGGAACCCGAATAGGCGATAAACCTGGACTAGAGTCTTGTGTGGTTAGTCAGGTCGTGGCCGACACCCTCGCCAGGCTTCCGCTTGAAGGTTGCCGAGATACATGACGTGTACATGGCGGTAAGTGGCGAGAGCGTGTGTGAAGAAGTACACCCCTGCAGGGTTAACATGATCTATTCGAATAGCCGGGTCCGCGGTTATGGACTTCTTGGATGCTTACATGGTACATAGACAACTTGAAGTGGATACTCTAAAATGCTCAAGACAAGTGTGAGTGCTATGGATGGCCTTCTCATAGGGAGACGGGGATGAATCCATAGTAGTGTATTGTGTGGTGATTAGTGGACTTGTGTGCGCCATATCACCTCAAAGAAGTTCTGGTAGTCGTAGAACAGGATAGCCACAGAGTCAAAGCTGGCTTGCTGCAACTAAACCCCACATTACCCTCTTGATACAAATG
This sequence comes from Triticum dicoccoides, assembly GCF_002162155.2. NCBI lineage: Eukaryota > Viridiplantae > Streptophyta > Magnoliopsida > Poales > Poaceae > Triticum > Triticum dicoccoides. The sequence goes on from NC_041385.1 coordinate 344,901,847, forward strand.
CATGTATGATAGGATCTGATGTAAGTCTTGCTGAGTACCTTTGTACTCATGTTGCTTTATTTATGTTTTTGCAGCGGAGACTCTGGTCTTACTAGTGTACGACTTCGACAAGTAGCTTGTACCTCAGCTACGATCTTGATCGGATGTTGTAGATAGTCAGGCTCTTCAGCCTTTTTCATTTGTAGATGTCTGTACCCAGACATGTAATGCTTCCGCTTGTTGCTTGTATGCTCTCTGTATGATGGGTCCTGTGACCCTTGTTTGCAATAAATGCTATGTTGGCTCTTTGAGCCTTTATCTATATGAGTTGTTGAGTTATGTTGTGATGCCATGTTGTACAACACATACTTGCATGTTATGCGTACGTGTAATGTGTATTGTTATGTGTGGGATCTGACTATCTAGTTGTTTATCCTTAGTAGCCTCTCTTACCAGGAAATGTCTCCTAGTGCTTCCACTGAGCCCTGGTAGCTTGCTACTGCTCCGGAACACTTAGGCTGGCCGGCATGTGTCCTTCTTCGTTCCTGTGTTTGTCCCTTCGGGGAAATGTCACGCGGTGTCTACCGGAGTCCTGTTAGCCTGCTACAGCCCGGTTACCGGAGTCCTGCTAGCCACAGTTGCTACAGCCCGGATTCACTCGCTGATGACCGACACGTTCATTGCTAGGTCATGTATGCCTGTCCCTGTAAGTTAGTGCCACTTTGGGTTCACGACTAGCCATGTCAGCCCGGGTTCTTTGTCATATGGATGCTAGCAACACTATCTTATACGTGTGCCAAAAGGCGCAAACGGTCTCGGGCATGGTAAGGCGACACCCGTGGGAATACCGTGCGTGAGGCCGCAAAGTGATATGAGGTGTTACATGCTAGATCGGTGTGGCATAGAGTCGGGGTCCTGACAGATCTTGTGGTAGATCAACTCTTGTAATACCCATATCATCAAGATCAATCAAGCAGGAAGTAGGGTATTACCTCCATCGAGAGGGCCCGAACCTGGGTAAAACATCGTGTCCCCTGCGTCCTGTTACCATTAGCCTTAGACGCACAGTTCGGGACCCCCTACTCGAGATCTGGCGGTTTTGACACCGACATTGGTGCTTTCATTGAGAGTTCCTCTGTGCCGTCGCAGCAAGGCTCGATGGATCCTTCAATCATCAACAACAACGCGGACCGGGGCGAGACTTTTCTCCCCGGACAGATCTTCGTGTTTGGCGGCTTCGCACTGCGGGCCAATTCGCTTGGCCATCTTGAGCAGATCGACAGCTACGCCCCTGGCCAACAGGTTAGGTCCGGAAACTTGAACTACACGGCCGATATCCGCGGAGACTTGATCTTCGATGGATTCAGGCCTATGCCAGGAGTACCGAACAGTCACGACGAGCACGACTTAGATCTGCTGTCGGGCATTATTCGGGATATCGCACCTGCAGTAGCTCCGGACCTAAATCCGGGGCAGATTGCGTCGTCCGAGGACGGGTGGATGGACCTCGCCGCAGAGGCCACATACTCATCGGCGGTAAATCCGAACACAGACTCCACCTATAAGGAAGTCTGTGTCACCAGACCCCCGGACTTGTGTCCGGTTGTAGGTTCCAGACCGTACGCACCCGGGCCCATCCAATCCGATTGGGCTCCGGTAATGGAGTTCACCGCTGCGGATATTTTTCAGCACCCACCCTTTGGCGACGTGCTAAACTCTTTAAGGTCTCTCTCTTTATCAGAGGACTCTTGGCCGAGCTATGTCCGGCTCGAGGGGGATTCGGACGACGAAGAAAATCTCCGCCCACCCACCACCCACTTAATATCCCCTGTCGACGATGTAACAGACATGCTTGACTTTGACTCCGACGACACCAACGGTATGGACGTCGGCGCAGGGGACGATTTGGAACCACCGCCCACGCGGCGCTGGACTGCCACCTCATCATATGATATATACATGGTGGACACGCCTAAGGAGGACAATGGCGACAAAAAGGACACAACGGAGGATAAAACCCCCGGGAAAAAGCAAAACGACGGCGCAGACGCCGCTCTAAGTCCAGCCACAGTAAAAATAGCGATCATAGCGCTAGAAAAATCGACACCCCAGTCAACTCCAAAGGCAATGACGACCATATGGACCTAGCGATGGAGCGGGATGTGCCAGGTCAAACCGAACACAGCCTGAAACAGACGCCCGATCACAGCGATCCCGAGGGTCGAACTCATCAACCTGCCTCCGGAGAAGAGTACAGTCCGGACGACGATGCATTCGTCATCCCGGAAAAATGTTTGGAACGAGATAACCTCCACAGAAGGCTTATGGCCACTGCGAGAAGCCTAAAGAAGCAGAAGCAAAGGCTTAAGGCCGCGCAGGAAATGCTCAACCGCAGATGGAATAAAGTGCTAGACACTGAAGAAAAATACGGCGACGATCGCACAAAGAGCTACCCAAAGCGCAAGTTGCTGCCAGAATTCGATGATGAGGCCATTTTGCCAAAGAACAATACGGCCAATAGGTCGGACCAACCACTTCATGTCCGCGATAGAGTAGCTACTGACGCCGCACACGATTTACGTGAGCTCCTAGACAAAAAGGCCGGCGCGACCAGGTCCATCTATGGATCTAGAGGACATGCTCCGGCGAAGGACTACGGTCACCAAAATGATCACACTGATCGAATACCAGTTCGGAATCAACACCGGACTACAACAGTCGACAGCATGCCACAACATGTCCAGATACAGAGGGGCTACGCACCCTCTGTGCTTCACTGAAGAGGTACTTGATCACAAATTTCCACAGGGATTCAAACCCGTGAACATAGAGGCATATGACGGAACTACAGACCGTGGGGTCTGGATTGAGGATTTTATCCTTCATATCCATATGGTTCGTGGGGACAACCTCCACGCCATCAAATACCTTCCCCTCAAGTTGAAGGGGCCAGCTCGACACTGGTTGAAAAGCCTCCCCAAAAATTCAATGGGAAGCTGGAAAGAACTTGAGGACGCTTTCAGGGCCAATTTTCAAGGGACCTATGTCCGACCTCCGGACGCTGACGATTTAAGTCACATAATACAACAGCGTGGAGAGTCCGCCCATAAGCTTCGGAACAGATTTCTCACTAAGAAGAATCAAATTGTTGATTGTCCGGATGCCGAAGACCTAGCGGCCTTCAAGCACAGCATCCGAGACGAGTGGCTCGCCAGACACCTCGGCCAAGAAAAGCCGAGGAGAATGGCAGCCTTAACAAGCCTTATGACCCGCTTCTGCGCGGGTGAAGATAGCTGGTTGGCTCGTAGAGGTACCAGCGACCCGGGCGCATCCGAAATTAGGGATGGCAACGGGAAGCCATGGCGCAATAAAAACAAGCGTCGAAACAAGGAAGAAAGTCCGGACAACACAACGGTCAACGCCAGATTCAGGGGCTCTCGACCCGGTCAACAAAAGAAGCCATTTAAAGGCAGCAAAGAGGGACCGTCCAGCCTGAACATAGTCCTGGACAGATTGTGCCAAATTCATGGCACCCCTGAAAAACCTGCGAACCACACTCACAGAGAATGCTGGGTCTTTAAGCAGGCCGGCAAGTTAAATGCCGAACACAAGGGAAGGGAAACACCAAGCAAAGACGAGGATGAGCCTCGCCAGCCGAACACTGGGGGACAAAAAAAATTCCCACCAGAGGTAAAAACAGTAAACATGATCTACGCGACTCATATACCAAAGAGAAGGCGCAAGCGCACGCTTGGAAATGTGTACGCTGTAGAGCCTGTTGCCCCCACACTCAACCCCCGGTCGGCCTGCCCGATCACCTTTGATCACAGGGACCACCCGACTTGTATCCGGCATGGAGGATCGGCTGCCTTGGTGCTCGACCCAATAATCGATGGATACCATCTCACTCGTGTCCTCATGGACGGTGGCAGTAGTCTCAATCTAATATATCAGGACACTGTCCACAAGATGGGGATAGACCCATCCAGAATCAGCCAAAGTAACACCACCTTTAAAGGAGTGATACCAGGCGTTGAGGCCCGCTGCAGGGACTTCCTCGTATTAGAGGTGACATTCGGTTCTCCCGACAACTTCAGAAGCGAAGAATTACTCTTCGACATCGCTCCCTTCTGAAGCGGTTATCATGCATTGCTCGGAAGAACGGCCTTCACTCACTTCAATGCAGTACCGCACTATGCCTACCTTAAACTCAAGATGCCCGGTCCACGTGGCGTCATCACAGATAGCAGAAACACAGAGCGTTCCTTACGTGCGGAAGAGTATGCGGCGGCTATAGCAGCCGGACACTAAGCAACCTCTCCTATTAGAACGCATGATTGGTCGTTAAGACCACGGACACGGTTAGACGAGTCCGGTGCACCACCATCGGTAACACCCCAGATAAACCTGAGCTGGGTGCTATACACGTAATCCCATAGAGGGCATCAGGGGCTGCAAACATGCAATAAAGCCCACCTTTTGGCCTGACCTTATTAACATGCCAATGCCTTACACTCCTACTATCCATTGATAACAACCAACTCTTCGCACGCTTACGCCATACTCTTTTACATGAGTTTTCCTTTTTACAGACACCATTCGTGCGACACCCTACCAGGACATAGCATAATGGAGACAAAGGCGCAGACGTGCAGCAGGGCCCCGCTCAAAGGTTTCTCTTTAGATTAAGCCCCTGTGTAAACCTTCTTTATTGTCTCTTGTTTCTTGACATCCCATGGGTACTCAATACACCCACAGGGGATACTGGCGTTATGGGCATTTCGCCATGACAGACTGACACACGTACCTGGAAATACAGGGTTCATAATCAAGGGCGCTACTCAGCCTAGTATATGTTATAAAGTCCGAATACCTTCGGGAGTGTTCGGCGTCGCGAGTTTGGCCTTATATGCATCAGCTCCGAATCATGTCTTTGGTAAAATGTTGGGTTTGCCCGGCTCCTGGGTTTGCTGCCTTACGTTCCGCTTCTATCGGCTAAGGCGACCAAAGGAGAGCTGCTGCGATTGTGCCCCGGTTATTCCGATGAGCACCTCAGTAGAGAAAGCCAAAAAGTGACTGTCATGATATAGCGAGAGACTGGTCAACCACTCGAGGACTCATCAGAATCTTTGGGATTCCTCTGCATTAACGAAGGGCCGTTTCCCGGTCATGTACATACGCACCCGTATCCAGATGCACGTGAAGGTACCAGGTGCTACATAGTAGCCCCACCGTCAAACTCCTATGGCTAAGTGAAAGTGTTAAAGCTATATAGTCCGGTTGCCTAGTTCGACGTGCGATCACCTCCTTAATGGACCAAGACGTTGGATCAAGTGTGATTACGCACATTTTTTCGAACACCCCCGTATTGTATGCGTGGGGGCTGAAGCCAACGGCTGCTAACTTTCAGGTTATATATAGCCTCTATAATCAAAATAGAATTGTTTTTACAATTGAATGACTTGTCACTCGAACATGACACTCTTCGAGCACTGAGCCTCTATTAAACGAGCACCTTCTATCACCTGCTCAAAATAGTGCTCGGCTGGATCCTGGCTTCCTCTCGGATTCTGGGTTGCAATGATGGTGGCCTCCATATCTGCCCAATATGTTTTAACACAGGCAAGAGCCATCCACGCACCCTCTATGCACGCCGACCTCTTCATGGCATAGATTCGTGATACGGCGCCAAGGAATTGTTGCACCAAACCAAAATAATTGTCCGACCTCGGTCCCTTCGGCCATAGATGGTCTATTATAGACCTCATTGCAAGACCGGACAACCTATGGAGCTCGGCCACAGCGGCCATCCTTTCACTCAATGGCAACGGGCGCGTTGGAGCACTGAATTGCGACCAGAACAACCTTTCTACTTCACTATCCTTCTGGTCCTTGAAAAACTTGATCGCATCAGCCATACTTTTTGCCAGATCCGCATACGCGTCTGCAGCGCTCCAGAGCCGATCTAGAGGAGCGTACTTTGGATCTAAGAACTTCATCCACAAAAAATAGGGGTTTCCAGCCACGATTTCTCCGGCCTGTTGAAGCTCCTCCTGCGCATCCCTAATTTTGGAATGTGTCTCCTTGGCCGCATCAAGGGCCTTCTTCAGGTCAGCCGACTTCGCCTGATTCTCCTTTTCAAGGAGCTCATACCGGCTGGCAGCGTCTCTTAGCTCCACAGCCATCTCGGCTATTTTATCTTCGCTTCGGTGATGAGTAGCCTGTTCGGCTCTCAAATCTTCGGTCGCCTTTAGGGCAACCGCATTGCTAGCTCGGACTTGTTCCTTGGCTATGGCAAGTTCCGCCCTTAGGGCCTCCACGGCAGCAGCTCCGCCTGCAGCGAAAGCATATCACATTAACATTATGCTCCTCCTAATATTTCCTATAAACAAATGAGAAAAAAGAGCACATACTCTGTGACTCGTCAAGCCGCTCGTTTACCAGTGTGATGTCGGTGTCCACCACATTAATCTGTCGCCTTAGTTCGGCGAATTCAGCGGTCCGGTCTACCGCCAGACCCCTAGCCACCCGCGCATAAATACAGTGCGATCATTACTTGAGAGTGTGATCCTCCGTTTGCCGCCTAGGGCTGGCAACCAGAGTCTCAGGGGCTACTATCTATATGGAGCACACCTAGCTCGTGCGGTACAACCAAAAAATTACGTACTTCGTTATGTACCTCAAAGCCTCTGAGCAGGCTCGTAAAAGCTTCATTCAACCCGCTTGTGGCGGATGAAATCTTCTCAAGCACCGTGCCCATTAACGCACGGTGATCCTCCGAGAGAGCAGCTTGCTCCAGAAGGCCCGTCAGCGTGTCCGTCCGGCCGCCGGACTGTACCGGACCCTTCTTATTGCCCCCCGTAGGAGCCGAACGCTATGGGCTCAGGGCGGTCGAAGTGTTAGCTTCTGGCCTCGGCGAATCTAGACTCCTCTGTGATGACACCTCGAGGTCGCCCGCCCCATGGGGCAGAGAGGTAGGTGGGTTTCACTCTCCATCATCTCCGGAAGAAGATTCCCTGAAGATGAACTCTGTCGAGAAGAGCTACTGGCTGGACTGACCAGGATGGATCCTGGTTATTGTTCTCAGAGGAGGAAGCAGTAGCTTTGTACTTATGATTAACTTACAACTCGGTGGAGGGCTGGCCTGTTTGCGGGCGTGGTGCGGTGAGGATTCCCTCCGAGACAGGGCCCCCTGGTGAAGTTTTCTTCCCTTGTCTAGGCACCCCCGTTTCCAAGTCTTCGGAGGCGGCCCTCTTCTTCTCGCGGGGGGAGGAGACCTTAGATTCCCCTCCCCGACTATCCTCCTTCATGTAGACGGTAATTCCCCCGGTTTGGATGTGCAATGTGTGAAGCTCGGCTTCTTTGTTCTTCCCTTCGTCTTTCCCCGAGGGCACTTGACTTAGCACACGTCTAAGCATCCTGGCTATTGCAGGACTAGGCGAGCCTTCGGGAAGTGGAGCCGGACACCTGATTCTCTCCGCCTTGCTGAGTCAATCCTGGCCACAGATGGTTTTCAGAGTAATGTTGTGATAAATATAAACAAAGTGTTCGGTTTCAGGGTTACTTACTTGGGTATCTGGGCGGTTGCAGCTCAGGCTCGCATCCTCGATGGTGTCCGATACTTTACTTGTGGTCCAAAGAATAACCTATACATCCCTTCGAGCATCAGGCCGAAGAAGTGCTGAATAGTTCGCGGACCTTCTGGGTTGAACTCCCACATCCGGAGAGGCCGACTATCGGTGTCAAAATTGGCGGATCTCGGGTAGGGGGTCCCAAACTGTGCGTCTAGGCAGATGGTAACAGGAGACAAGGGACACGATGTTTTTACCCAGGTTTGGGCCCTCTCGATGGAGGTAAAACCCTACTCCTGCTTGATTAATATTGATGATATGGGTAGTACAAGAGTAGATCTACAACGAGATCGGAGTGGCTAAACCCTAGAATCTAGCCTATGGTATGATTGTTGTTCGTCCTACGGACTAAAACTCTCCGGTTTATATAGACACCGGAGAGGGCTAGGGTTACCCAGAGTCGATTACAATGGGAGGAGATCTTCATATCGTATCGCCAAGCTTGCCTTCCATGCCAAGGAAAGTCCCATCCGGTGTCACGCCCAATATGCGACCCTATCCAAAAGGAACTCGAAGGTCCCACCAAGGATAAACCCGCATATTGAAACGCTTTTGCAAGGTGTATATCATTACATCAACATTACATAATAAATGGGGATACATACAAGAGGCATACAATGCCACACGAATACAACATCACAATACATCAGAGCATCATCCGGCTACGGATGAAACACAAACAGAAACTCAAATGACATCCGCCCTGCTAGCCCAGGCTGCCGACCTAGAACCTATCCCCTGATCGAAGAAGCAGAAGAAGAACTCAACGCAAAGCAAGCATCGCTCTCGCGTCATGATCATCGCATAACCTGTACCTGCAACTGTTGTTGTAGTAATCTGTGAGCCACGAGGACTCAGCAATCCCATTACCATGGGTATCAAGACTAGCAAAGCTTAAAGGGAAAGGAAGGGGTAAAGTGGTGAGGCTGCAGCAGCGACTAAGCATATATGGTGGCTAACATACGCAAATAAGAGCGAGAAGAGTAGCAAAGGAACGATTGTCAACTAGTAATGATCAAGAAGTGATCCTGAACTCCTACTTACGTCAAACATAACCCAGAAACCGTGTTCACTTCCCGGACTCCGCCGAGAAGAGACCATCACGGCTACACACGCGGTTGATGCTTTTTAATTCAGATCTGGTGTCAAGTTATCTACAACCGGACATTAACAAATTCCCATCTGCCAATAACCGCAAGCACGGCTTTCGAAAGATTATACCCTGCAGGGGTGTCCCAACTTAGCCCATGACAAGCTCTCGCGATCAACGAAGGAATAGACCTTCTCCCAGGAAGACCCGATCAGACTCAGAATTCCGGTTTACAAGACATTTCGACAATGGTAAAACAAGACCAGCAAGACCGCCCGATGCGTCGACAATCCCGATAGGAGCTGCACATATCTCATTCTCAGGGCAACACCGGATGAACACTACGTACAACTAAAACCAGACCTCGAGTTTCCCCGAGGTGGCGCTGCAAGTGGCTCTGGTTCGGACCAACACTTAGACAAGCACTGGCCCGGGGGGGGGCTATAATAAAGATGACCACCGAGAGAGCGACTCCCAAGGGAAAAGTAGGTGGTGGTGAGGCAAATGGTAAAACCAAGGTTGGGCCTTGCTGGAGGAGTTTTATTCAAAGCGAACTGTCAAGGGGGTCCCATAAATCACCCGACCGCGTAAGGAACGCAAAATCCGGGAACATAACACCGGTATGATGGAAACTAGGGCGGCAAGAGTGGAACAAAACACCAGGCAAAAGGCCGAGCCTTCCACCCTTTACCAAGTATATAGATGCATTAATAATATAAGAGATATTGTGATATCCCAAGCAAAATCCTGTCCACCATGGAGAAATCTTCAACTTCACCTGCAACTAGCAACGCTATAAGAGGGCTGAGCAAAATGGTAACATAGCCAAACAACGGTTTGCATAGGAAAGGTGTCAAAGGTTAGAGGCTGACATGGCAATTTGGGATGGCTTGATAAACATGTAATAGGTAGCGCATCATAGCGATAGAACGAAGCAACTAGCATAGCAATGATAGTAGTGAGATCCAGGGTAGCGATCATCTTGCCTGAAATCCCGCAAGGAAGAAGAACGAGTCCATGAAGAAGACGAACTGATGAAGCTGAACCAAGCGTAGACGAACGAATCCTCACGATCGCAACGAAACAGGAACTATCGAAAAGAAGCAAACAACAAGGTAAACACACCACACATGAGCAAGGCATGATGCACAAACAAGCATGATGCATGACAAGACTACATGAAGCTACTCATGGCAAGAGATGATGCAAACAAGAGCAACACATCAAAGCAAGTTTAAATGAGGTCGGGAACAACATATAACAATTCCGGTAAGTCCTCATATGCATATTTCGAAATTGGACCAGATCTGAATAAACCTTATGTTCAAGTTGTTAAGCATCAAGTTAAGATGCACCAAAATGATCTACACGAGATTCTAGTGAAGTTACATATAAAGTTCATTTAGTTCGGAGCTACGGCCTAGAAGATATGAGCAAAACAAGTTAAGCATGGCATTGATGCAAAATGCATACAAACATCAAGCAAACACACCAAAACAAGGATGCAACATGATAATATGAAACTACATGCAATTCTAAGCAAGTTTCATATAGAGCACACTCAAAACGGAGCAACGGTTCAACACACACACACTATACAAGATATAGCAACAATCTGTCCAAAATAGCAACTAGGCATATTGCAAGCATCAAAACAACATGCTACATGACCTCAACAAGAAAACAAAAGGCATGGGCATGATGTACAGGTAAAGCATTACAAAACATGAACACTGAGCTATCTCCAGAAATCACTAGAACATGCTCAAACACACATGGTAAGATTGCAAGTTATAACAATTTCAGACTTTGCAGAAAATAACATCAGGTTGCAATGTTTAGAGCTATCAAACAACATGTTACAGGAACTTATAATGGCAAACAAAGGCATGACATGAAACTACTAAATGCATAGAACAAGAGTCCCTTACTGACCATAAGCCAAAACGGATCAGAAAATATGATGGCACCCATGTAAACATAGCAAGTTATAATACATATTCAAACATGGCAGAAACAGAATTATGAAGGCATGTAGATGAGCTTGTGCAACTCACTACAGAGCAATACATGGCATGGCAAGGCACCCAGCAGTAAGAAGACATATTTGTGAAGCTAAGCATGGTAAGAGCAAGTCCATAGGGTGCATGGATCAGTAGCAACACACATGGTAACAACTGAACTTAATGTTAACAGGCTGACAACAACATTATGAAGCAACTTTGGAGCAAGATATGAACAAGATACATCAAGCTATAAATGCAACCAGGGGCATGTATGGTTAGAGGATGACATGTAGAACAAAACATATTTAGTGAACATATTGAGATTATGCATAGAATGATTAGTAGCAACATGTTTATATAGCATCACGAAATAACAGATTCAGCCTAACAAAACAGCAACAGCAAGTACACTACTTAACAAGCTCGATTCACTCACCACAAGTCATTGCATGACAAGATAAGCATAGCATCATCAAGAAGACATGTTTGTGAAACAAACCAAGTCAAGAACAAGTCCATAGCATGCAAGGATCAACTATAGCAACCTCGGCAAAATTGAATAACAAGTAAACAATCTGCCAGGAAACATTTTGAAGCAAAAGTAGAGCACGAAAATGACATGCTAGACTACTCCATAATTGCAACCAAGGGCATGAATGGATAGACAATAACCATATATTCAAAACACCCTTACTGAAGTATCTCTAAATATGCATGGATCTCTCTGTAGCATCAAGTTTACATGGCATCAAAATAACAGCAGAACAGGGACTAAAATCAGCAACATCATGATGCCTAGTTTGCATACTTGTGCTAGTCACCACATTGATCACAAAAATACATGGTAAGCACCTCTGTAAAGAAGACATGGCATAGATCAAAACACATGTAGACATCAACCTCATAGGATGCACACATCAATCATGGCAAAAATGACAAAAGAGCTCGTTCTGTTAACAGACAGCAGAACACATCATGAAGCACTTTACAACGATGATTCAGGCATCTAGATGACCTCAAATGAATATGATGCAATGGAATGAAGTGATGTACTCGTTGAGACGAACAATTTGACATATTACATGCACAAAACGGAGCTACGGATGCAGAGTTACAATGCGATGAACAAAGCAACATATTATGACAATTTCGGGACAGACGCAAAAATATACCCTCGGGTGAATCGGGATGGAGAGGTGCGGGGACGACGGGATCCGAGACGCGGAGGCCGTTTGCTTCGGTGCTCGAAGCCGTCCAGGCTAAGGTTGGACGGGGCCATCCCGGCCGGAGGTTGAAGGAGGCAGGGGACGGCGGCGCTGTCGGGGCTCCGGCGAGGCGCGGACCGCCGGAGTAGGGCGTCGGCGGCGGGGACGAGCGCCCGTGGCGGTGGGGACGGGGGTCACCGGAGGAGGCAACCGTGGCGAGAACCGGCGCGGGCTCCGGCGGCGCGGGACCGGGAAGGCGTGGGCCGGCTGGCAGGGCACTCCGGCGAGGCGCGGCGTTGCCGGGGCGGAGGGTGCGGCGAGGGGCGGCGGAGCAGCCGGGCCGGCGCGGGA